>NW_024582380.1:3395580-3464401 GCF_018398535.1 Haplochromis burtoni
TGGTGTTAGCAAGGCAGCGCAAATGCAGCCATGTTGCTAACATTGAGGTTCCAGATCGGAACTTCACAAACCAGTGGTTGGTCATTTTGTCTCATGGAGTGACCTCCAGGGGACATGAGCTAAAAAAATAAACTGACCTGATTTGTCCTGACCCAATCCACTATAGAAAGCAGATTTAATGTTGGCTAAAAAACGGCTTATATTGCCTTGGTAGCATATCACAAACTGTCATTGAGGTGGAGAAGGAAACATCGCTGAAGCATATTAAATGAGTAACAAGCCAAAGCAGTGGAAGCTAATCAAATTATACACTGAATAATAAGCTGGGTGCAAATGAGTTTGGAGGGTGAACAGTGTTCTCAGCAGGGATGTTGTCCACTCCAGCCACGCTCTGCAGCTTAGTTGGGGAGAGAAGAGGTGCTGTCTGGCAGAGACAGCTCTAAGTGGAGAAAATGCTATTAATGATGCTAATGTTGATGTCCTTGCTGGTAGGATGCCCCAGAGGTGAATTGTGGTGATGCTAATGCTAATCAGCTAGCTTGTGCGGGAGAAGATGTCTTTTTAAAAAACATCATCAGCTGAATGAGCTGCCAGACACAGAGCAACAGAGTGATTACTGCCAAATCTACTGGGAACTGGGAGATAGTTGCCCTGCTTCATGGGCTTAAAATAATGGCTGCTGTTTGTCTGGCCTAAATGAGCTAAACAGTGAGCAGTGCTGAATGTGAGAGCTTTGGAGCTGATGACTGCATGTGCTGAGTCATGCTTGTGCTGCTCTCATGCACTTTTGAAAAATATGAAAATTAAATGGTAAGAGTGTTTGCACTCCTTTTATTTACTAAGGCCTGAAGAGAGATTGCTAGAAAGAAGCCAAATAGAGAAAGAAATGAGTATGACTATTTTCTTCTGTTATCTGACAGTTTAATATCTTAAAACTTGCTTTGACATCACAGATTTATATGTGAATGATGCGACTACAAAGCCGTGGTGATGGCATTTTGCGGAAAGCATTTTACTAGAATCTGGATTACCTAAAGTATACACCTCTTCACCATCAGCAGCATCAACTAATCTCTGGCTAGGTTTTAGAATGAGCTCAGATGGGATACAGAAACGGAGAATTCCACACTTTTACATACTTAACATTGTTCTGCACATCACTACTCAGACATACATGAGCAGCAGGAAATCAGCAGGACTTCTAAGTACTCATGTTCAGTTTCTTTGTGATACTTGACAGCATATTTGTGCACACCAATATTTTGTTTGTTTGCTTGAAATATATTTCAAGCAAACAAACAAAAACAACCAAACTTGCTTTTGCAAGTTTTTAGGCTTTTTTTGTGTGTGTGAATTCATCGACCAGGGTAAGAAAGTCACGAAGTGTCCTAGTGTAACATTCTATGGTGCAAACAGCATGAACATGGTCCTGAGCCACATAAACACAACCTTTATTTGCCATCTGCCAGATTTTACTCACTTTGTCCTCCACTGTGGTCTGTTTAAAATTTTCTGCCATTCGTGACGCAACACATTTCTTTGCCTTGGGTAATTGTAAATTTTCACTCATTTTCAGACCTGTCTTTGTACCTTAGGATATTTTTTTTGTTGATCTACTTCATAGGTGTCAAACTCTGGCCCGCAGCCTAATTACATTTGGCCCGCAAAGCCATACCAAATTACTATTAGAGCTGGCCAACTGGTATTATACAGCTAATATATATATATATATATGAACCAGTGTTGTGTCTACATGTTTGGTGTGGAAAGGGCTTAAGAAATAGGAAAAACTCCACCAAAGACCCGACACAGGACCAGAGAGATGCAACTGGCCCTTCAGCGGATCCATCTACTGTTCATTGAAGTCTCAGCAGAAATGGTCTCAGTGGAAAGGAGTCTGTCAAGAAGCCATTCTTAAGAAAGGGAGAAAGGGCTCATGTAGTGTAGCTTGAGGTGAAGTCATATTACAACAATATCTTGACAGGGAACAGAACAAAAGGCAGCAGATATCCAAAGAAGAGGTCTGAATGTCTTTCAAGAAGGCTAGAGAACTATTCCTGAATTTTACTTAAAAAGAGATTAGAAGAAAGCTTCCCAAAGAGAGTTAAGGCTGTACTGAAGAATTAAACATGGTCATATCAAATATTGTTGGAATTGTAAAAAGCCTGTTTTGGCCTTATATACTGTTTGATTTATGTTTACATGTTTTTTTTATAAATTGCGAAATATAATTATAAAAATATAAAGAATACACAGCTTGAGGCTTTTGTACAGTATTGTGCAAAAGTATACTGTACTATGTTTAACCAAACTAGTAGACCAAACTCTTGGTAAGCTGGTTGTTTGCTAAAATTAAACCAGTCTTTTATTGTGCACCCCTCCCTCGCATAAATATTTTTTCTCTTATCTCTTTGAAGTTCTCTGTGTGAGCATTCCTTTCTCTTCGTTCCCTTGGTCCTTTCCCAGTGGTGGGGTCAGAGGGCATGTCCTTTCCACTGGAGCCAGTTAGAGTGACGAATGGTAACGCAGTAATGCCAGCGGGTTTGTAGCACGAACAGTAAACAGTGCGAGGGTGGAGGAAGAGAGCGGAGGAGTGTGATAAGAAAGAGAAATGGTGAGCAAGAGCAAAATCAGAAAGATGAATGAAAGGCTTGCCGCAAAGAACGGGCACTAAAGGTCAAAAGATTTGCAGGGCAACCTTTGGCTTAAGCTTATGTATCTATTTTTGAAGAGCAGCCTTTTGCCAAAATCAGACAAGCTTTTTGAATCTGCTGTGCCATTTGCAAAGAGA
Organism: Haplochromis burtoni; assembly: GCF_018398535.1. Classification (NCBI taxonomy): domain Eukaryota; kingdom Metazoa; phylum Chordata; class Actinopteri; order Cichliformes; family Cichlidae; genus Haplochromis; species Haplochromis burtoni. The sequence goes on from NW_024582380.1 coordinate 3,398,372, forward strand.
GCCTCCATCGACCCCGACACAAAGAGAATTTGAGTGGCTGGGTGTGTGTTGTGATTGTGCTGATGCTCTTTCACCTCAAACTAATCGAAAATCATCATAGAACATTGGTGATTTCACCAGCGAGACCAGACGCAGACAAAAAAAAAGTTAAAAAGCGTTTTTTAACATGCAAAGTGTATTCATGACTTTCAGCATGTAACTGTGTTGATGCACTTTGGCTGCAGCCACCAACACATTCGCTCTCAATTATGCTTATCCTGGTGTTGTGCGAGGTATTAAAAATGCATTAGGCTCTAGTGCAATTATAAGAGCTCTGACAGTTTTGAATAATACATATTTAATGGAGAGTGATACAGATTATGGCAAACTGTTTAATAGCATTTTAATTCTCCATCACCTCCCCTGAGGAGGGGAGGTGACAGAGGAATCATTAATGACATTAAAAATCCACCAGGTGTATCTTTCTTGAAGCAAACAGTATGTGACTACAGGATCCTTCATTATATATGTGACGGCAGTCAGACTGATGACACTTTCTGGTGGGTTATGTGATATTTACACAGCATCCGCTGTGTCTCTTTTTTTTAAGTTGCCATTGCTTGATTCTTACATAAGACTGTCTGTCTCCTTGTCCCTTTTTTCTCTCGCTCTCTGTCTCAGTAAATCATTTCCCTAAGGCCAGTCATTAGCATCATCTAAAGTTACCACATCTAACATCCATTTTCTGAAGTGCCAATCCAAAAAGGCAGGATTGCTCTGAGAATATCACAAGTTCCACAGGAGGGAAAGAAAGGGTAGCAAACAGAAATTTTCTGTGTTCGCCGAGTGCACATGACATTGCAAGGACTCTGGGTTGGGCACTGGAGCTAGCAGTTGTAGCACTGCATCACAGAGACACATTCCCTCGCACACACACACACACACACACAAACACACTGTCTTGTTGCCACCTCAGCCATCACTCTGAATGATGTCACTCAAATTAATTGCTGTTCCCTTCTCGTGGCACGCTTGAGGAGGTTTCTTAGAGGCAAGGACAGTCCAGAGCCAAGAGAAAGCGGCCTTTAAAGGACAGCTCTGCGTGCGTGTGTGTCTGTGTGTTAGCCCATGAGAGGAAGAGTTTCTCTCACAGTATATAGTTTTTTACATATTTATAATGAGCATTAACTTAATTCAACTGAACGATGTCACTTCTTAGACTTGCTGCTTATTGAGAGGGATTTATTGCCCCGTAATTATTTTAAAATGCTTGACCTGCAAGACGAAGCAACAGTTCTACAGAAAAATTAATCAAGTTCTGATTTTTACGACGCATCTACAGAGATATTCATTAACATTACCGAACATGAACTTCATGTCAAACCATCTTTGAGTGTGATTTATCTTTTCAGACGACGCAGCAGGCTAATGTGGAACAGAGTGTGTAACTGGGTCTTGCCAAATATAATTTATTTCGTCCTTGTCGTTGCTCTGCTGTCTTTTCACACTTCAACTACTTCAATTTCCCTCATACTCCCCATTGAAGCATCTGAGTGGATTAGGTTCTTGTCACAGGTAAATCCATAACAGACAGTGGAACCACCGCAAACTAAAATCTACAATCCTCCTTATCCTCTTCTTTTAACAAGGAACTGAAACACGGCGGCGACAAAGGTGCATCGGAATCAAAGTTTTTGTTTAGCCGTTTGGTATTGTTTAAAAATTGATAGAGTGGGAAATGTTGTAATGCAATCAAATAAAGAAACAAAGCCAACAGTGGGGATAAAGAGGTGCCACAATGGTTGCACTCCTTTATTATGCCAGGCTATTCACAACTTCTGATTAGGCGCTTCACTTTACAAATGATGGCAATACATCACCGGACTGAACAAACACATGAACACCAGGGTTATGTGAGAGTGAAATGTTAGATGTGAAGCGCAGCTGATCCCATTAGGTTTTGCTCTTTGGATGCTGGTGTGAAATTGGCTTTAGGTAATTTGATGTGTGGAGGTCAAGGCTGTGCAGACACTCTGTCTCTTTATCTCACACACACACACACACACACACACACACACACACACACACACACACACACACACACCCTGTGGATTTCATGAAAATGGACAAATATACATTTATAAACATGTGCACTGATGCTTCCACATGCACAAGCAGACATTGCACAGCTGTTTCTTCTGATGGCTTTATACACTTCTGAATGTAACATAACATGTATACAGTAGTAAAACCAATATAACACCTGCATATTCACTCACAACACACTTACAGCTTTTGCTTGTCATGAATTCTCACTCTGGCTAACAGATTAGCAGTAGATCTTAATGATGATGTTCTTTATCTTGTTATGTCTCTGATATTTGCTGGGTCTTATTTTCACAGTTTTGGCCACAACATCTATCAGTCATGATTGATTCTGCCAAGATTTAGATTTGATGGTCAACACCACTCATGTCTGTCAGATGAATTTGTGCCTGTCACCCAAGCGACAACCCCTGGGCCTGAAAAATTAAGGTAATGTTGAATGCAATGGTGGCTAAAGCCTACAGAAACAGAATTATTAGCACAGTGATTGGAAGCAGTAAAAATGCTAACTGGCTTTGTTTAAAGTTTTTTTTTTTCAAAGCTAAACTCAAAGTTTACTAATACTTCTACAGGTAATTTTCAAAAAAAAGAAGAAGAAGAAGAAGCTAAAGCTCATTAGCAAACTAAGTCAGCTTTAGCCTACACAAAGAGAAAAATTCACTTAGCAAAAGATTGGAAGCAGTGGCAAATGCTAACTTTCTCCAAAGCTAAAAAGAATATTTACCAGCACCTCTAAAATTAATTCTGATTTGCGGTATAAAAAGGGTTTATATTACATTGCAATACGTGCAGGACTATTTCATTACTTCCTGGGGTTCTGCTACTGATGAAAGATTTCCAGACAGGAAACCAGAACAGACAGCTAATTTTCCAAAACATGGGCCATTTTTTCTTCATTATATGGGAACATAGTGGCCTCACTAAAATAATAAAGATAATAATAATTAAGATTTGTCTTGTTTATTCATCTTTGATGAGCAAAATTCTTCTGACGATTACTGATTTTTTATTTTGGGGGGCTTTAGTGGAAATGAAAAGATGCATTTGATATAGAAAACATATTATTAAATTTGCAGTTTAAGTACAGCAGTAAATAAATGTAAAAATCAGTCTAAAGCATAATTTAAACTGTGGTCTAATGCATTTCATGTCAAACTAGCAACTTGAATGATGTGATGTAATAAGTTTTTAAAAAAACATCTTTATTACACCAAAATTCATTTATGTTTCAAGTGAAGTAAAACAGCTGATAAGTGGACTTTTATTTCCCAATAGAGTTGTGTGGTTTTTAATTAATTCTTACAAATTATGGTGTTCCTCTGTTTCCTTCTAACTTATATTTTGTACGAGAGTCCCGTTGCCTGCCATGCGGTTTTCTTGTGCTACAAGTTGCTTTTTTGCATTGTCCGTCTTGTTAGGTTTAACTCAGAAAAGCAGTAGCTTTAATGCTCTAAACTGTAGGCTGGCTGATTGTCTGGCATCTTGTGCTCATTGCCTTGTTGGAGTTCACAGAGAAATTCAGTAATGCATCCAAACCAATAAGAACTGTGACAAAATCAGTGAGAACAAGACCCATGGTAAATAACGGTCACAAAAAATGACACAATTGTCATTTAGATGTGCTTTCACTATGCAATTTATTGCACAAAGGAAGTGTGTCACCAGTTGACACTGTATTTCTGTTCAATTTCACAGGAACATAAAACAACATTACACCAACCCATTTCAGTTTTCACATAAAGAACCCATAATCCCATAATAATCCCATCCATAGCAGGTACAATACTGTCTTCTGCCAATAAAACACTTTCAAGCACTGGAAAAATCAGGCAATTTGATACAACATTAAAACCACAAACAGGTAAAATGAATAACATTCTTTATCTGGTAAAAATGGAATGCTCTGCAGGGAAACTTTGGGCTCAAACACTTATCTAGATGTTACTTTGACATATTCCACCCACATGAACATAGCGGCAGAACAAACACAACCCAGTGGCAACTTATTCCCTGAATACAGCAGGTCAAGGCACCCCTCCACCCTGCAAAAACTGCTCATGGATGACTCGACACAAGAAGAGCCCGAGGCACTGACCTGGCCTCCGAACTTAGCAGATCTTCAGTTGAGCATCTCCAGGATGCAATCCACCGTTGCCCCACCTCACAACCCACAGGGCCCAAAGTGTTACACAATATTAGGCAAATGGTTTTAATGTTGCCGCTGACTGGTGTCATTTCGGAGGTCACAAGTTTGTAAATTTGGTTTAAAGTTATAATGATTTCAAATGTCGATGATTTATAAATAACATTTCAACCAGTAACGAGGCAGTCGGCTTGTTTTTCCCCATCTCTGCGTCCTATACGGATTCAGATCACATTTTTACGTCTCCACTTCTTAGGGATTTCCTTTTACACTTGAATTTATTCACTTTTCATTCTAGCTGTAATATTAAGTCACTTGTGGATGTACTTTACCTGTACATATGTTCAACATAATTTGGCTTGATGCTTTACTGCTGGAGTCTTTGCAGGTCCTGAAATGTCAGTGTAAAGACTAACAGTGTTTCTGTGTGCTGTCATGGAATTTGTTGTTGTAGTGTGCATGCTGGGTGCTACATGATATTTCGGGGAGCATGTTTTGACAGTGTTTGTTTGTGTGTGTGTGTTTGATGATATAGAAGAGAGCAGTGTCTGACATCATTAGGGTGTGTGCTGCCCAGTCATGGGATTATCTATCCCAAGAGCTTGTCAGCACCGCTGCTCTCCCAGATCCCTGGTGCAACAGCGGTGGATTTTAATCTCAATCCCAAATCCTCTCTCCTCTATCAGGAGCTTCTCCCATCTGAAGACAGTGTAGAGACAATGGCGAGCACAGCACACCCGCTATGGTAGACATCGCAAAGGCAGACCATTCACCTAATGCAAACATGGATGCATGTGGGGTCGTCGTACCCTTCAGTCAAAATAAGAGTTAGCGCACGAAAGCAGTCTTTGCATTTCAAGTCAATCAGACTGGCTGCAACAGGAACTCTTGGACTGTTTTAAGAATTAAGGGATGAGTCAGTGCTGTGAGAGAGTTGTGAGTCATTTCTTGTTTAGACTGGCTGTCTCTATGTCGTGGCCTCCTGGATACAGTCTGTGGCATCCCAGCAGGATGGAGAAGGCCTTCCGGAAATCCGCATTGAAGGCATAGATGATGGGGTTTAGGGAGGAATTAGCCCAGCCGAACCACACGAACACATCAAACGTGGTGGGGCTGATGCAGGGGAAGGCCTCCCCTCCGCTCGACTGCTCGCAGAAGGGCACCATGCAGTTGAGGATGAAAAATGGGAGCCAGCAACACACAAACACCCCCATTATCACTGACAGTGTCTTCAGCACCTTTGTCTCCCTCTTGAATGTCAACCTGAAGGAGCTCTCTGAGTCTGCGATGCTGGAGCCTCTGCCCATGCTGTCGTGTCTGTTTTTGGCACTTTCGGCTGCCCGCTCTAGAGCAGAGATCCTCCTGATTTGTCTGTGGGCAATGCGGTAAATCTGTGTGTAGGTGGCCACCATGATGACCACAGGGATGTAAAAGCTTATAAGAGAGGTGGAGATGGCGTAGGTCCTATTCAGGCTTGAGTCACAGTTCTCTGGGTAAGATGTAGTGTTTGATGCCAGTGAAACAGAGGACCCAGTAAGAGCAGTGTAAGATTTGGTTTGGGCTTTATGCCAGTTGAGCTGCACTGGAATGAAGGAAATGAGGACAGACAGCGTCCAGGCCACACTGATCATAATATAGGCCACTGTGGGTGTCATCTTCCTCTCATAGCGGAAAGGACTGGAGATGGCCCAATAGCGGTCCAGGCTTATGACGCAAAGGTTCAAAATTGAGGCCGTGGAGCACATAATGTCAAAAGCTACCCAGGTATCGCAGAAAGAGCCAAACGGCCAGAATCCGGCGATCTCCGTCACTGCTTTCCAGGGCATCACCAAGATGGCAACCAATAGGTCGGACACGGCCAGCGAGATCACAAAAAAGTTGGTCACTTTAGAACGCAGATGGCGAAACTTGGTGACGGCCGCGCAAACCAGAGTGTTTCCCAGCAAGGTGGTGAGGATGAGCAGCGAGAGAAAACAGCCAGTTAGGACACGACTTGATGGCGCCTCATCCAAAAACCCATTGTCGATGACAGTTGTAAAGTTCATGGGATCCATCCCTGAAAGTGAGTGTGTGCTTGGGGAGGAGGGGGTTCTTTGCTTATGTCATACTGAAGAGTCTTGCTACATTTTATCCACTAGTTTCTATGAGGCTCCTGTTCTCCATTACTGCGAAAAGTCTCCATCAATTTATCGTCTGATAAATGACGAAAGATGAGACATTTCAGGCAAATGCTCTCTGGGACAGACATTTGCCCTCTGACCCTGTGAAATAGATTTGACATCATCTGAGCTGCACTGATGGAGAGGTAGTTGTACCTTAATTCCTCAGTGCAGTGGTGTAGTCACTGATTCTCTTCTGCTTGTTCTGTTTTAGCCCCAAACCCAATGTAATCGCAGGAATCCTCTGTCTGCTTACAGAACACATCAGTAGCCCTGGGGATTAAAAGAAATGAATTAGTCTAGAAAAATTCAATATTGTGTAAGATAAAAGTAATCATAAATATGCATGATTTTCTAAATGTTATATATCTTTTTTGTGGTTTGTTGTGTTGTGGTTTATATAATAGCTCTGATTGTTAATATAGCTGATTACGCAAAAGAATATTAGGGCTGTTGTAAGTAAAAGGTAAAAAGATTTTGGGGGGAAGGGGCTCATTCAGCCTCATCACACCCCAAGCACCATTAAATGGCCCATGATAGAGCGCAGTTTGGACAATAATAACCAATCATACCTTTGCATATCTCTTTGTAGCTACTGATGCCCCAAATTTCACCTCATCAAAATCAGTCTCCTTTTGAATAGTTTCCAGTTATAGTTATGTATTTGTAGAATTCGGATACCTCTCATAATGTGGTAAATCCGGGCAGAATCAAGGAACGACCTATTTGCATAAATCTAATTGTAAAGTATTATTTACTATTATTTAATCAGTGTTCTAATTACTATTCCAATCTTCCTCCACTAAATTTATTACTTTATCATTATTATTATTATTATTATTTTTGCAATGGCCCCAATAAACCCTCGTACAGCTGTAATTTGTATTGCCAATGATCCGATTTAGAATAACACACTGTCTGGCTGGAGCTGTGAGAGCAGGATTTTCCCGTGAGCGGGCTGTAATTATTAAGACGTGACTCAAAACAAGAGTCACATCCTCCTACGGTACATATATACAAACTGTGTTTGCGGTTTCTCTATTTTAGTGTTTTAGCACCAAATTCACTTCTTACTTACAGATAAAGTGTGCGGTCAGCAGCTTGATACCACATCTAAAAACAAACGTCCCGCCGCTTCCATCCGAACTTCCCAGTGTAAAGTCCCTCCAAAGAGCATCCAGACCCCATTTCCTGCAAACACAAATAAATGCACAGTCCTGTGTCCTCCCTGGAAGCCAGCTCGCTGAGTGTTGCTGTGATTTAATAGTACACACCACCGGATTCAAATGTCACTCAGCGTTCTCGCTGCGTCCTCCTGCAGCCACAGTGCGCATCTGCGGCCAGATCCCGAAGATCTCTGGCTCGCTTCTACACCGGCGCTCTGACGTTGTCCCATTCAGGAGAAAGTGCGATGGGAATGAAAGCGCGTGACTGTGACCCTTTGGCGACCGATCTCGGTCACTGCTTTATGACACAACAGGTTTCACGAGAAAATCATCACGCATCCCGTTCCCCGTTAAGCCTTGCTGTAGTTATTTTCCAGAGTCTTAAATCTGGTGAAGTTTATTCAAATGAAGAGGTAGATTATAAAATCATTGCAAGGTCTGTTCAAGTACATTGGGTCGCTGAGGCCACCTGTTGGAGAAAGAAAAGAAATGCGGGCGCAGCATCCTGATAAGTTTTTTTTCTGCATTCTTTCGTCACATTAAGATAAAGAAGTATGCTAGTTGTGTATTTGCTTTTAAAGTATATCCATTTTTGTTTAAACTGACCCCAAATCGATGTAGATAAATCAAATTCTGAGGTCCTTTCTTTTCCCTATTATCTATGATTATCCATATATTAGTATTAGTTCACGGGTGGTTAATTTAAAAACAAATCATTTCGATTAGGATATTTTAAGTGTATTCCTTTGGTCCTTTCTCATCTCTTTTGAAGCTCAGGCTCTCTGCCTGGCTGCCAGGAAATTAAAGACACAACAGGCAGGGGTAAGAGTTGAAAGGGTCAGAGAATAAATAGACAAGTTGAGGTGCACTGTTGCCTACATTTCTCTCTCACTCCATCCTCCGCTGTTGGTTCTCTGTGTTCAAAGGTGCACCTGCTACTCGTCTAACTCATGTATACTTCAAAGACACCACTCCAAGGTTGCTGCTGTCTGTACTGTGTGATTTCCCACACGTGACAAGTGCCACGATAACCTCTTTATCTTACTTATCTTTTCTAGCAATATAATGAGTCACTAAGTTACTCTTCAGAAAACCTGATGTGACTAAAAATGTGTGAGACTAGATTAGCAGAAGTCATCTGTAGATCTCCTTTTCGCAATCTTGATGTGCTCTTGTGGGAACCTAAGGAAATGTAGTTTTCAATCATGAGATCTTGGGTTAAAGTCTTTTTAAAGTTGTGAGCTTTTTTTTGAAGTCGTGAGAAGACTCCAGAGTGTTTTGTTCCTTTTTTTTTTTTTTTGCTTGGTGATGACCCACAAAATATGCAAAAGCGATAAGTAAGATGGCTAAGAGCAAAAAACAAAACAAAAAAACTGCCATTTTAGGAAGCCAAAAACCCCCAGCCCTCTTATCACACTCCTGTGTGTTAGTGTGAGTGCATGTGTGATACAGCCCTGCGTGTTTATCAGACATGCCTGTCTGTGCAACTTCATGCCTGTGCGTGCGTGTTTTGTGCCCTGCCATGCAAGCTTGTTAACTTTTACTTCTCTAAGGGAAGTTAAAAAAAGAGGCACTTCTGTCATGCTTTTCCCACTATGCCTTTCACCGAGTTAAATGGGGGTGGGGAACTTTCTGCATCTTCTATCCTCCAACACATCCCTTCCCACTCTTCTTAATTACAGTCTTTTATCATCTATACTTGCAATATTTTTTTTCTTACACTTATTTTACAAGAGGGATTATGAGACTGATTATAAGATGAGGATAGATAAAATTTAATTAATAAATGTGGCAACTCTTTGCAGCAAGAGTAGCCTAAAGTAGCTTTACTGATTGCTTAACAACTGGCTTAACATTGACAGGGTTAAACCAGGTTTATATGGTAAAAATGTACTCTGTGATGCATCTATAATCATTATTTCAGTTGTTATAAAAAGGTTGAATCAGTGGTTTCACTTTGTTAGTGGTTGAGTTACACCAAAAGAACTGGGTTAGGTTTTGGAAATGATTGTGCTTAAATTATAATATGATAAGCGAGACTACACATTTGAACCTATGCATGCGTCATAGGATCAGTGGTACGGGCTGTGGGTTTCTGTGACAAACCAGAAGCCTTTGACAGAGTGGTATTATCTAAGGACCTGGCCATGAGAACTGGCTCACTGATCAGCAATAAACCTTTATTACAACTTTGTAATACGAAATGCTAAGTAAATAGCATTAAGAGTTTTTACAAAATAAATTACACCAGAATTCTTTTAATCATTAATTAATTTTTAAAAAGTGTAAAATCTTAAATGTTATACATGCAGATGCCATCAGAACGTAACTGCTATAGTGTACAATACATAAAACATAGCGATCATAAAAACTGTACTGTGTGTATAGTTTGACTCATACCTAAAGATGTAGTACTACTAATGATCCCAATGGATCACCACAGCAGAAGGCATTTTAATTTTGACTGGATGCCTTTCCTTGTTGTTTGGTCAGAATCCACTTGTTTCAGTTCCTCTCACCACTGCCGTTGCTGCTTCTACACCATTGACCTCTGCTGTTTCCTGAGAAGGGCCCCTCATTCTCTCTGCCCACTTCACCAACCTCTCCGTTGACACCTCACAGCCCCCTGAGCCTCCGGAATGAGCATTATCCCCACCAGAGCCTTTCACGAATGAGTTAGTAAAGGCCTAGGGCTTTCTAACACTATGCTGGTATATAAACAGTTCATTAGAATGTATGCCTCTGATTAGATTGCGCTTGCAACTAATCTGAAGCAAGGCAGAGCTTTATTATGGGCACAGGCCAGAGAAGAGTTAACTTACTGAATTACTGAATAAATTGAAATGTATTTTTGTTAAGGGAACCAGCGCTGATGCAGCTCAATCTGTAAACTTAGTGTGGCTGATTATTCAGTGAATTTCTGGATACTGGCTGAGGAGAGATGCTGGGAGGAAAGGCACTCAGAGAAGCTTTTTTTTAGTTAGTAACTTGATCTGCTCTCAGTCTGAAAAACTTAAATGCAAATGTTTTATGCAAAGACCTTGCTCTTTCTTTGCCTCCCCCCAGATCATACAACTGTGCCATAGATGCCTTACCTGGTGTTCCTCCCCCCACTGGTTGTCTTTACAACAATGGAGAAATACTTCCACAAAAGCAGGTATCATTTGGCCATCTTCTTCTCCTTTGGCCACTACTCTTTGTAGAGAAAAAAGATAGAACACTCCATGCCTGCATAGATTGCCGCAGTTTAAATCAGATCACAGTAACAAACAACACTTTGCTCCTCTAGATGCCCCTGTGGAAGATGAAGTGATCTTACTTTCCTCATGTGTCATTGGGTCTCTTACCTGGGAGATCGAGACCCTCATCCAATCTGCACAGAAAAAACAAACCTGATCCCAGAGGAGGTCCACATAATTGTCTGGGGTCCAGCAGACCATTCGTTTTTTTGCAGTGGCACTTATGGCCTAATCTAGAGACTTCTGGGAGTACATCGGTGAGTGCACCATGTGTGCCCAGAATAAGACTGCCCACAATCCATCTGCAGCACTCCTAAAACCTTTACCTGCTACTTGGTGGCCCTGGTCCCACATCTCTTTGGATTTCGTTACCAGACTTCTTGACAGGTAACACTGTCATTCGAACAATGACCTTACACTTCAATGACTAATATCATGGCAATGAGTATGCTGTGTGATATGCACTCCAAACTGGACTTTCATTGTGATGCATTAACAACCAGGTTTTAGGTAGTCTATGGCCGATCTTTAGTTTAAGTGTTATCATTAAAAAGTACAATGTCAAGTTAAAACCAAACCAAACCAGTTAGAACTACCTCTATATCGTTGTGACTGTTTAAGGCTTATAACAGCTCTGGCATCATGATGTCAAACTAGACACTGCAGCATACATGTCAGTGTTCACCCACAGTATTATTTCTCTCAATAATTCCTTTTATAAAAGAAGAGACGGCCACTGCAAAGTTTTCAGAAATTTTCTATTCGTAAACGCTCTCAGCTGGAGGCAGTAAATCTCAGAAAGACAACTCTTTGTTTCTAAACTCTTTATTCCACAAAATTTTCACTATTAGTTCAAGGAAAACCACAGACCTCAGTGCTTAAAAAAAAAAAGACAAGAAAAGGCAAAACAGCAAACAGTGTTACATAGTCAACTGTTACCATGTTTTAAATAAAGGCTTTTAAACAAACTAATTAGTTGAATAAATAAATAAATAAATAGACAATAAAGTATAGACAAGTTAATTTACTGAAGACAGCAGTGCAGTCCTTTCTCTATACTATTTTCACATGGTGAATATTACAACAGTATCACTGGGAGGTAAGGTCGTCAGTTGCATACAAAACGGTAAATTTTAAATAAATAGATATAAATATGATGAAATAAATACATAAATATATGGAAGCGCTTTTTTTAAATATTCAGCATTTGAAATTTGGAAAGTTAATACGTCAAGGGTTAGGAAGGAAAACTTCCTGGACTCAAGCTACCTTCACTTGAGGTGCTGTTGTTGTGCTTTTCAAGATTTTAATATTATTTGAAAGTACCTTGGTGTTTTTGGATAGTTTAGACTATATTTCAGATATATTCCAAGTTGCCATAATTTTATGTTAAAAGTTGACCTGCATGTAAGCGAAATCAGGTTTAGATTATTCTGTTCCATTTCCTGAAGAAGCTTTTGTAGAAACGAAAGGTTTGATTGGACATGTGTTCAGATTTCATACAGCAACTGGGATTCTGGAAAAGGAAAAAAGAAGCTATTACATTGCATGTCATCTGGATGGAGATGTTGACATAAACAAGCTGATCTAAACAGATCTTGTTAAGAGTTGTTCTGGTTGTCTTACGTTGGCATCATTGTGACGATGTGGCAGACCATCCAAGTTTTTCAGAAGCTCTTGTATATAGTGTTTGTCCTCTTCTCGCACAGTCACGTTGCTGAGAAGTTTCTCCAGTTCTTTAATGACCATACCTGAACAATTTTGCTGCAATGGTAAAATGATAAGGCATAGTTCATTTATCATAACAAACGTAATGCATCTATCATCTGAGGAGGTGATAATGTGCCTAACTTACGGGCATTTTTGATGAACATCTTGCAGGGACTTTAATGGTCGCACTACCATTCTGAAGAAACAGAAAAATAAATCAGTTAATTGCATTATGAACTGAATATTATAACATTGTAATAAATATCAGTGAAGCCACGGTACACTTTGTAACATAGTGCTGCGAGTGAAATAACGAGTTGCGATAAACATTTCGAGTACTTACATATGTGAAGTTGACTTTGCTGAGACTTTCGAGTCCACGTATGATCTCAGTAATCAAGTTAGTGTCTGACTTAACACTGACACAGAAATGCAACAAGGCGAGAACAAGGACGCACTTCATCATACTGCAGCAGCTTCTCTCTCTCTTCCTCAGTAGCGTCGTTCAGCTGTAACACTGATGTGATCAGCACCTCTGCCCATGCGTTTTATAGGAGGAAAGCGGAAGAAACCCCATACACACCTACGTAAAATTACCTTTTTTTTTTTTCATAGAGATGCGACCGTTTAAAAAAAGATTACTGTATGCCAAAAGTTTTTTTTTTTTTTCAAAATAGCACCCCAAAGTTTCACTTCTGTCTCAGTATTGCAGACAGATTGTTATCTTTCAACTTTTGTAAACAATAAATTCATGAAGTAAATACATTTACTTTATGAATTTACTTGCATTTGGTTTAGCGAGTAAAAAGCTACAACTTGTGTAATGCAAAATGAGCATAGCTGTCTTCACAGGCTTGGTGCAGTGTATTGCATGTGGTCTGGAGGTGATGCAATTTATCTATAAATAACCAGTATAAAGAACCAGCTTTATTATCATTTCTTTCACAGCCCTCATATGTAGAAAGCTGACATCATAGTGAGAAATCAAATGCATGCGTTGTTTCTCTGTGTCAGAGGGTTACTATATTTTAAATTCCACTGGTTGGTGCAGGTGGTCTTTTGACAAAAACAAATGTAACCAATAAGATGACTGCAAATGACACCAAAATATATAAGTGGTAGGATGGAACTGTGATGTGGTGTCCCACTTGGCAGAGACAGGAAATAATGTGTCTATCTATCTATGTATCTATATCTATATCTATATCTGTATCTATATATATATATATATATATATATATATATATATATATATATATATATAGATACATATATATAGATATAGATATATAATATATATATATATATATATAGATATATAGATATATATATATATATATATATATATATATATATATATATATATATATATATATATGTGTGTGTGTGTGTGTGTGTGTGTGTGTGTGTGTGTGTGTGTGTGTGAGAGAGTGAGAGAGAGAGAGAGAGAGAGAGAGAGAGAGAGAGAGAGAGAAAGAGAGAGTTATATACAGATATAGCAGGTTTCATCAAGTAAAAGGAAGTACATGCTTGAAGAGTCAAAGAAACTGATGTGGGCACCCCTCCTTTTTTTTTCTCTCTTTAGCTCCTGTCATCATCAACACACACACACACACACACACACACACACACACACACACACACGCACGCACACAAATAATACATATGTATATATTTATGTCAGACTATTCCTCAGCATTTTTCGGTGACCTCACAGTTTCTGTGTCGCTTAGATGTGTCACTAGAAGATGTGTGACTAGGAATTTCTTAAACGGGAACTTTCTTAAAATGTTGATGTTAAAGAGGGGCCGTGATGTGTGGGGGTGTTGCCTCTTACCACTGACGTGGTTGTCGATAAGGTTCACACTTTTCACAGGGAAACTCCTCTGAATTATTTAGGGTTTCGCTGGTTTTTGCACATTACACACAGTATTTGAAGATTCGAAGGTTTGAGAAGGTGCAGGAGCTGAATACTACAAAAATAACAATAAAAAACAATATAATGGTCATGTATTATGGTTTACCTGGTTACTCTGGTTTGACTATTTTACAGCTTGAAATTAGTTAATTGCTAGGATCAAGATTTCAACCAACTAATAACAACATTTAAACAACTTTGTGACCATGGTGACTGAATTAAATAAGTTAAATTCAATTTTATTCATATAAAATTTTATTCATATAAAATTCACAACATAAATTGCCACTAGGTGCTTTGTATTTTAAGGCAAAGACTCTACAATAATAAAAAGAAAACAGAGAAAACCCCCAAAATCAAATGACCCCCTATGAGCAAGTTCGTTGGTGACAGTGGGAAGGAAAAGCTCAGTTTTAACAGGAAGAACGACGTTTAGGGAGAGGCGGGCAACTCAGTTGCCTGAGGGGAGGAAGACGGGACAAAGACATGCTGCAAAAGAGAGTCAGAGGTTAATAAGACCTAGTGATTAAATGTAGAGTGGTGTATGAACACATATGAGTGAAAAAAAGTTGAGTGAATAAGAAAGACTCAGTGCATCATGGAAAGCCCCCAGTAGCCTGGTCGACTGTGTTATAACTAAGGGTCAGCTTATCCAGCCCCAACTATATGCCTAGTCAGAAAGGAAAGTTCTGTCATGTCACTAATGTCACACTATTAGTGAGGTATTAGCAAGTGCTTAATTCATCATGCATGTGTCATTGTTTCTTCTTAGTATGTCATTTACAAACACAGATATGTTTATCCATCTGTTACTGTTACAACATGTACAGCTATCACTGCCAGTAATAGTCATAATCATAGTCATATTCATATATATGTATTTATAAAATGACATACAAAGGAGGAATAATGCTTTATGATGAATTAACCCTTTCATGCATGAATTATGACAACCTCAATCTTGATTTTTTTCTTAAGTATTTTTATTAATCTATAGGCATGAAAAAAATATTTTTTTAACTTAATTATTTTTAAAAAGCATGTACTTTTCAAAGAGTTTTTTACATGTCCACTTAGGTGGACAACTGATGCGTATGAAGTGATACATCAGTGTCCAATGTAGTGGTTTATGTGCAAGTATACCATCAACCCTGACACAAATACAAGGAAACAGCCTTTGAATAGCTGTCCACTGTAGTGACCACTGTGCGTGAAAGGGTTAAGCACCTGCCAGTACAGTACCTTGCTAATAAGTTCACAGAGACACTGGAATCAGTGCTCGCCAGCAACTCTACTTTCTGAGGAGGCTGAGGAACTTTGGCATGAATGCCAACATCACCTCAAATTTCTACAGGTGTGTGATCAAGAGTTTGCTGATGAGCTGTATTACAGTTTTTATGGAAGCTGCTCTGCTAGCAGCCATAAATCACTACAGAGGGTGGTGAAAGCAGCAGAGCACATCACTGGCATGAGGCTTTCAGGACATCTATCTTCAACAGTGCCTCCGTAAGGGACACAGCATCATCAAGGACCACAGCCACCCAGCACATCGGTTGTTCTCCTTGTTAACATCTGGGAGACGTTATAGGAGTCTGTCTGCTTGGACTAAAAGACTTAAAAGCAGTTTTTACCACCAAGCCATTGGACACCTCAACCACAACCCTTAAACACACACCACAGGATGCACACAGAAGCTGTCCTACAGTTTCACAGGTACATACTACACTCTGCATTGGTCACCCCATTTTTATTAGTATTTAAATAAAAATAAAAACCCTTACTGTGTGCAATACTGTACTAACTGCCACTCTAAAATCGTGGACTCCAAACCATCAACGTGTCTTTTAGACCCCATTCCTACAAAACTGCTCAAAGAAGTCCTGTCATTAATTAATGCTTCAATCTTAAATACGATCAACCTTTCTCTAATAATCGGCTATGTACAACAGGCCTTCAAGCTGGCAGTAGTCAAACCTTTACTTAAAAAGCATCTCTAGACCCAGCAGTCTTAGCTAATTATAGGCCAATCTCCAACCTTCCTTTCATATCAAAAATCCTTGAAAGATCATCTGCAGAGGAATGGTTTATTTGAAGAGTTTCAGTCAGGTTTCAGAGCTCAGCACAGCACAGAAACAGCTTTAGTGAAGGTTACAAATGATCTTCTTATGGCCTCTGACAGTGGACTCATCTCTGTGCTTGTCCTGCTAGACCTCAGTGCAGCATTCGATACTGTCGACCATAATATCCTATTAGAGCGATTAGAACATGCTGTAGGTATTACAGGTACTGCGCTGCAGTGGTTTGTATCATATCTATCTAATAGACTCCAATTTGTGCATGTAAATGGAGAGTCCTCTTCACACACTGAGGTTAATTATGGAGTTCCACAGGGTTCAGTGCTAGGACCAATTCTGTTTACATTATACATGCTTCCCTTAGGCAGCATCATTAGAAGACATAGCATACATTTTCACTGCTATGCGATGACACCCAGCTCTATCTGTCCATGAAGCCAGATAACACACACCAATTAGTTAAACTGCAGGAATGTCTTAAAGACATAAAGACCTGGATGGCCGCTAACTTTCTGCTTCTTAATTCAGATAAACTGAGGTTATTGTACTCGGCCCTGAAAATCTTAGAAATATGGTATCTAACCAGATTCTTACTCTGGATGGCATTACCTTGGCCTCCAGTAACGCTGTGAGGAACCTTGGAGTCATTTTTGACCAGGACATGTCCTTCAATGCACATATTAAACAAATATGTAAGACTGCTTTCTTCCATTTGCGCAACATCTCTAAAATTAGAAATATCCTGTCTCAGAGTGACGCTGAAAAACTAGTTCATGCATTTATTACTTCCAGGCTGGACTACTGTAATTCATTATTATCAGGATGTCCAAAAACTCCCTGAAAAGCCTTCAGCTAATCCAAAATGCTGCAGCAAGAGTCCTGACAGGGACTAGAAAGAGAGAGCATATTTCTCCTGTTTTGGCTTCCCTTCATTGGCTTCCTGTTAAATCCAGAATTGAATTCAAAATCCTGCTCCTCACATACAAGGTCTTAAATAATCAGGCCCCATCTTATCTTAATGACCTTGTAGTACCATATCACCCTATTAGAGCACTTCGCTCTCGCTCTGCAGGCCTACTTGTTGTTCCTAGAGTATTTAAAAGTAGAATGGGAGGCAGACCTCCTTTTTGCTAAAGCATATAGTTAGGGCTGGACCAGGTGACCCTGAATCCTCCCTTAGTTATGCTGCAATAGACTAGGCTGCCGGGGATTCCCATGATGCATTGAGTTTTTCCTTTCCAGTCACCTTTCTCACTCACTATGTGGTAATAGACATCTCTGCATTGAATCATACCTGTTATTAATATTTTTCTCTCTTTTCCACAGCATGTTTTTTATCCTGTCATGGCAGATGGCCCCGCCCCTCCATGAGCCTAGTTCTGCCGGAGGTTTCTTCCTGTTAAAGGGAGTTTTTCCTTCCCACTGTCACCAAAGTGTTGTTGTATTAAAAGAATATTATGCTAGATTAACTTGAATACTCATATAGAAATGGAGGTCTCAACATACTGCAGTCCCTCTGGCTGAACCAATACAAAACAGTTATCTGAAACACACAACACATAGTACTGTATGAGTTATGATAAATCACAAAGTAAAGAGGTTTTAGTATGCAGGTTAACTTGAATACTCACCTTACTCAATGTTGGGGGATAAGTATTTTCTTCAACAGGTCGCTTTTTTCTGCAACTCTGTCTATGACCAAGTCATTGTCAAGGGACATGAGGATGTCTTTCTCTGTAGTCATAAGCATGAATGCCTACAGGTGTTCTTGCAACTGTGTGCTTCTTATTCTACTTTTTATGTGTTTGAGAACAGAGAAACTTCTCTCACATGCTACCTGTGTCACAGGCAGAGTAAGGAGGTACCTGTATCCCCAGCCAAGAATATGTTAAGCATGTATGAAGAGGTTGTATCATTTCAGAATCTGATAACAACAGACTGGGCATTCCTTGCAGGATTTGCACTGTTTGTTTAGTACATCTGTGTTCTCTTCTTCGTCACCATCACAGCCAACCTCTACCATCCTGACCTTGTACTCTTCACAGCTGCGTTTTGCATCGTTTCTTTCCACCATCTTCGCTTCCTACTCCACTTCTTCTTCTCCTTGCCTGGGGGCCACAGCCAATGCAGCTGGCATCCAACTTAGAGGTGCAGTGCTGCCCCCTAGAGCAGCGGTCCCCAACCTTTTTTGCGCCACGGACCGGTTTGTGCCCGACGATATTTTCACGGACCGGCCTTTAAGGTGTTGCGGATAAATACAACAAAAATAAAACTAGTACCGGTACCGAAAAAAAAAAAAGATATATTCATAACACACGTGAAAAGACTCAGGAAAACCGAGTTAACAAAAAAAAGATAACAAAATAACGCTAAAAACCGATAAAAACCCTGAAAACCATACATTTCACACCCGAGTGTTACTCTCGCAGCCCGGTAAGCATGCATGGAGAGTGTTGTTGTGCGCATTCGCCGAGTCTGCGCAGAAACAATGGGTAGGATGTTTTTTCAGGTAGGGTGGATTCCCAGATTACCCCCCCGGGTGCTAACTTGCTAACTTGTACTAACTTGCATATGACAAATAAAACTGAACTGAACTGACCTTAATATTGCATTATAGTGTAACATTATTATAAAGCGCTACCTAATTTTAAATCTAATCTTAAAATTAAAGAGGGTGTGCCTGAATTTCAAATGGGGAGCACAGAAGGGGCCTGAAAGCTGAAAGCTCTGCCTCCCATTCTACTTTTAATGGGGGAGTTTTGGAGACACCTCAAGTCTACATTGTAGGAACTGAGTTCTGGCCTTTCATTCCCTTGTTCAGCTTTTCAGCTTTTTCAGCTTTAACATTAAATATTGTGTTTAACTCATAGACTAGGATCTTTTGTTTCTTTGTTAACAATGGTATTATTAATAGTTGCACGTGGAAATGTCAAATGAACTGTCCTCTCTTTGGATACTTTTTAAATAAAGTGAGTGTTTCCCTTGATAATTTTAGGTTTTGTTCAGCAAACCGTGCTTTAAAATGACACTTTTGTTAAGAATTTGCTACTGTTTTTATTGCTTCCACATATCACATGGTTACTAAGACAGATGTGGTCAGACTGTGATATACTATTACAGTTGTAACTCAAAGCTATATAATCATTTACATCATTACATTGTATGTTTTCAGGTCAACTGAAAATTGACTGACATTTTTCAAGTTTCACTTCCTTGGGTAATTTAGTCTATATACTGTGACAGAGGCCACAAAGACCAGTTAAAATCTCATGCAAATGGTGTACTCACATGCATGTTGTGAAACATATTAATAGCTTATGAAACATGCATGAATGATTGCATGATATGATACTGGACAGCACAAGTCCTGGCAAATTCATCTGAGAGCGGTTGTGGTTGAAAAGAAAGATAACAAAAGATATAATCAAAGAAGAAATCACGGTTTGAAGAATTCACATCGTCTAATTTCCAAAAAACATTTATCTACAAAATAAGCATCTTTCAAAAGTTACATGTCATATCTTTTTAGATCTTTGTACTGCCGCAGCCTGATATGACTCATTGCATCTAAGATGTGTGATGATGCCGCTGCAGCGTTTTGCACCTTTCATCATGGAAGTTAATGAGGCGCCTTTGTCTTAACACCATCAGTGAATTAACATTGAGATGACTGTGCAGGTGTCAGTGTGAGGAGCACTGAGGGGAACATAAGAGCTCTTTCTTTGCACAGGAGGGGAATCTTTATGCAGGGCAAATTAAAATCGGCACTCTTGGTTTACAATCAAAATTCCCAATTCCGCAGAATGTTGTTAACGGAAGCGGATTTAAGCATTGATAGTTAGGCACTCATAGATCTGATGAAACTCATGGCTGTCCTCTCAGAAGTGTTCTAATGTCGTTAATCCTAACAGTCGATCCTGAGATGATGTTCACTGTATCATTCACCAAGCAGTTTTTTCTTTAACCTCCTAGGACCTGGCGTCCACATATCTGCACATCACATTTTGGGTTATTTAGACCAAAATAGTAAATTTTGCTCTACAGGGCCTATTATCCACTTATGAGGACATTATACTGCTACTGTCCTATCGAAGTTTTAAACGAATATCCTTATATGTGGCTCTCATTTTTCTTAGAAACAAAAATCAGGTAAAAAAAAAAAAAAGAAATCAGGCAATTCTTTGCTTTTACATTCATCAGGTCCCAATCAGCCCAAATATCAAAGAGAAATTAAAAACGCAAGCCATGAAAGAGTCCAGGTCTTAGGAGGTTAAAGCAGTATATTTAGAGTGAGGATGCGTTTCGAGATGTCTTTCAAAAGCATGAAATGAAATACATAAATTGTTGGCTTTTGAGACTCATTGTTCCAATTCATAAACAAATTGTGTGTCAGTAGTGTGAGGAAAATAAAAGGTTTGTAGCAGGTTTTTTAACACTGACCCATGACTTCATTCATGATCTGTCTACCTGGTTCTCCCCTTTTTTGTGGTGTGGAGTTTCAGAAAGGAAAATATTGCCAACGCTGCATTTGTGTGTACAGTATTTACTAATGGAACAATTCACTTGTGTCTGTCATCTCAGAGCGGGACCTTTATGTTGCGATGGCGAAGTTACTGTGGGTGAACTTGAGACTGCTGACTGCGAGCTCGGAAAACCTTGGTTAGCTCATGAAAAGATCGTGTGCTGATAAAAGGTGAATCTTTCCGTTGAGACAACATTCCACCTTGAATTTGGCACATTCAAAGCTCATTACACTTTCAGAAAGATGGCGGGGAAAACTCACTCTCTACCATCTTCTTGAAAATGTAACGAGATAGTGGTTAGTGAAATGAGTTAGTGGCAGTTAGCTTTACATTACCTGTCTGCTCTGTTACAGCAGGCCCAGCACCATCGATGACAGTGTGATCCGTATGATCTGAGCGCCTGGGCGTCTTCGTGATATCAAAAAAGGATTAGCTGTTGACGTGTTTATATAATAGGTCACCAAAGGGTCATTTTAAGATTGTGTTTGATATTCCTGAATTTTAAAACTTGCTTTGATGACTGTTGCTTTGAGGAAAAACACAGAGGTGACAAATGCAATGTAAAAACGTACATGTTGAATGCTAATGCTATAATTTATGAATTATTGTGGCATGACAGTTGATTTGTCCCCTTATGATAAAATAACATCATAATAAGGCAGTTTTTTGTCCCTCATTTGTACTTGCAACAAAACTGAACCTGTCTGAAATAATCACAAATTGCAGGCTGCTATGACAATTCAGCTAATTCTTCTGTTCAATATATGGTTTGATCCACGAAAGATTGCAATAGTCATTCAAGGTTTCATGAGCTCTATCCATATCTATTTTCTGCTGCTTATCTGGGTCTGACTCATGAAGGCAGCTGACTGTGTATTTAGGCGTGTATCTGTACTTTTAACCCTGGCATGAGAGAAAATCCAAAATAAATTCAAAGTTGTTCACACAGTGCTTTTTTAAAGGTCACTAAATATATACGCTGTGTAATCATTCCAACCCGAAAAAAGAACAGTTCAAAGAAATTACTAAAATAAAATCCCTAAATTCCCATTACATTCACGCCTATGACAAGACAATCTAAACTTCTGACCCCAACTGTAATATTTCCAGCTTGTGCTGGGTTTGTCCTGATGCCTCCTCCTCCTGGTAGGAAATGTCAAGAATTCGTTACTTAGCTTAGGGCTCAAATTAACTTAATCAGAAGTTAATAGTTTATTTCTTAGACAATGACCGACTCTAAAGTATGAAACCCATTTGGACATCCTGCTTTCTAGTGTTTTACCAGACCTATACTGCAGTTGTCGTCAGCTGTCTTTCTGTCTTCAGTTTTGTCCTCAACAAATAAAAAGGTAATTTGCTCAGCTTGAATCAGATAATTGACTTGGCTACTGCAGAATAGTACATTTCTTTTCCTTCAACAACAAAAGGAGGTTGACCTCATTATCTGTCTAAAGATTTTTCTGGCTGTGACAAATCTGCCTGTCCTGTTTTTTAAGCTGATTGTGCTTTTTTTTTGTTGAATCTTTCCATATTAATTTCTTAAATGATGATTCTTTTGGAGATTGTGATTCACTTCACTGGATGGTGAGAAGTGTTTTTTTCTTTCTTTACCATGGAAATGTGATCATCAGTCCCTGCTGTCTTCTTCAGACTTCCTTAGAAAGTACCGAATGATTGACTTGGCCACTCCTATTATTTTGGAGCTCACGTACAGTCTGTTTCACTTGCGTCGATACCGCAACTGCTTCCATATGCAAATACCAAACCAGCTTAATTGTTGAAGAAATTGTTTTAAAAAAACACACTATAATAATCCGACTGTGGAGAAATCAATTGTCTAAAAATTAGAATTATTCCACTCTTTCAGCCTACAGAAGAGGGGACTATGTATAAACATGGTGGTAACTCCTTAACAATTAAGGAGTTACAGACTGCTTTGAGCCGATATGAAACACCCAGTTGTTACAGCACAGTTATGCCGAGATTTTCCTCTGCACAACTCTGTAGTGACAACTTAGTTGCATGCCTTCTGTTGTAGCCCATCTGCTTCCCACCTTGATGGGCACTACATAAACAGAAGACTGGGTGCCACTGCTTCTAGCTAAGAAAAGAAAACCGAGGTTACAGTTCACCCACAATCACCAGTGGTGAAAAGTAGACCATTGGAAAAATCCAACTTTCAGATGGTAGGATCCAAATTACGCGTAAACAACATGAAAGCATGGATCCATCCTGTCTTGTATCAATGGTTGAGGCTGGTGGTGGTAGTGTAATGGTGTGGGAGATGTTTTCTTGGCCCACTTTGAGCCCCTTACGGCTAATAATAATAATAATGGATTGGATTTATACAGCGCTTTTCAAGTCACCCAAAGCGCTTTACAATGCCACTATTCATTCACTCTCGCATTCACACACTGGTGGCTAACTGAGCATCATTTAAACAAACTTCACAGCTTGAATATTTGAGTTCAAATACCTGGGTTCAACTATTCAAAGGAACAAGAGAGGTAAAGAAGAGAATGCAGGTGGGATTGAATGGGTGGAAACGAGTCTTTGGGGTGATTTGTCATATACAGTGGGGCAAAAAAGTATTTAGTCAGCCACCGATTGTGCAAGTTCCCCCACTTAAAATGATGACAGAGGTCAGTAATTTGCACCAGAGGTACACTTCAACTGTGAGAGACAGAATGTGAAAAAAAAATCCATGAATCCACATGGTAGGATTTGTAAAGAATTTATTCGTAAATTAGGGTGGAAAATAAGTATTTGGTCACCTCAAACAAGGAAAATCTCTGGCTCTCACAGACCTGTAACGTCTTCTGTAAGAAGCTTTTCTGTCCCCCACTCGTTACCTGTATGAATGGCACCTGTTTGAACTCATCATCTGTATAAAAGACACCTGTCCACAGCCTCAAACAGTCAGACTCCAAACTCCGCCATGGCCAAGACCAAAGAGCTTTCGAAGGACACCAGGAAAAGTATTGTAGACCTGCACCAGACTGGGAAGAGTGAATCTACAATAGGCAAGCAGCTTGGTGTGAAAAAATCAACTGTGGGAGCAATCATCAGAAAATGGAAGACATACAAGACCACTGATAATCTCCCTCGATCTGGGGCTCCACGCAAGATCTCATCCCGTGGGGTCAAAATGATCATGAGAACGGTGAGCAAAGATCCCAGAACCACACGGGGGGACCTGGTGAATGACCTGCAGAGAGCTGGGACCAAAGTAACAAAGGTCACCATCAGTAACACACTACAACGGCAGGGAATCAAATCCCGCAGTGCCAGACGTGTTCCGCTGCTGAAGCCAGTGCATGTCCAGGCCCGTCTGAAGTTTGCCAGAGAGCACATGGATGATACAGCAGAGGATTGGGAGAATGTCATGTGGTCAGATGAAACCAAAGTAGAACTTTTTGGTATAAACTCAACTCGTCGTGTTTGGAGGAAGAAGAATACTGAGTTGCATCCCAAGAACACCATACCTACTGTGAAGCATGGGGGTGGAAACATCATGCTATGGGGCTGTTTTTCTGCCAAGGGGACAGGACGACTGATCCGTGTTAAGGACAGAATGAATGGGGCCATGTATCGTGAGATTTTGAGCCAAAACCTCCTTCCATCAGTGAGAACTTTGAAGATGAAACGAGGCTGGGTCTTCCAACATGACAATGATCCAAAACACACCGCCCGGGCAACAAAGGAGTGGCTCCGTAAGAAGCATTTGAAAGTCCTGGAGTGGCCTAGCCAGTCTCCAGACCTCAACCCCATAGAAAATCTGTGGCGGGAGTTGAAAGTCCGTGTTGCTCGGCGACAGCCCCAAAACATCACTGCTCTCGAGAAGATCTGCATGGAGGAATGGGCCAAAATACCAGCTACTGTGTGTGCAAACCTGGTAAAGACCTATAGTAAACGTTTGACCTCTGTTATTGCCAACAAAGGTTATGTTACAAAGTATTGAGTTGTATTTTTGTTATTGACCAAATACTTATTTTCCACCCTGATTTACGAATAAATTCTTTACAAATCCTACCATGTGGATTCATGGATTTTTTTTTCACATTCTGTCTCTCACAGTTGAAGTGTACCTCTGGTGCAAATTACTGACCTCTGTCATCATTTTAGGTGGGGGAACTTGCACAATCGGTGGCTGACTAAATACTTTTTTGCCCCACTGTAGGGGACAGCAAGTATGAAAGGGAAGGTTTACAAGATGGTAGTGACACCTGCTATTATGTATGGTCTGGAGACTGTTGCACAAACAAAAAAATGGAATTTGGTTGCGGAGTAGAAGGTATTTAGATTTTAATGATGAGTACACCAGTGGTACAGGTCCGGTTGAGCAGACTAGAGACAAAGTTAGAGATTTGAGACTGAGATGATTTGGGCATGTGCAAAGGACGGATAGTGGATATTTTTGACAAAGGTTGTTGAATATGGAGCTGCCAGGCAGGAGCAAAAAAACACTGAGAAAATCCATGTATCTAGTGAAGGAGGGCATGCAGAGAGTTGGTGTGACAGAAGAGAATGCTAAGGCTAGGATGAGATGAAGGCAGATAATCGACTGCGGCAACCTCTAAAGGGAGCAGCTGAAAGAAGAAGAAGCATACTTGAGTATTGTTACTGCTACTGTATGACCACAGTGTACCCATCGCCTGAAAGCTGCGTCCAGCAGATAATTTGCCATGTCACAAAGCTTAAATCGTCACAAACTGGTTTGTTAAATGTGACAATGAGTCCAGTGTACTCAAGTGGCCTTAACGGGCAACAGATGTCAATCCAGTTGAGTACCTTTGGGATGTGATGGAACAGGAATTTCACGCGATGCATGTCCAGTCATCAAATTTGCAACAGCTGAAGAATGCTGCACGAAGAATCACCCACTACTAGTGATGTGTACCTAATGAAGTGGCTAGTGAGCACATGACACCAGGTTCAATTCTAAGTTGATGTAATAATGTTGCGCACACCTTAACAACACAAAATAACATGACTTTGAAAGCGTCAAATAAAGTGCGAGCATTATGAAGCTCCTTTTAATTATTTTTTTTATATATCGAATCTTAGATATGCGGTTTCACTTTATTTTTTTTTCTTTCTTAACAGACACGATCACAGGAAACACAGCGTTCAGTAGTGCCTGCTCGGTATAATGCTGAGACAATGAAGGAGGGTGTTGCTATGTGTGCGCTCTGCCAGTCAGCACTGGGCTTTCTGTTACTTTTTAATTTGAACGTTTGGTTAAAACGTTCAAATTAAAAAGTAACAGAAAGCTGAATCAGTGCCGTCCCAGATTACAGCTTTTACCCACAGCGAGCAAATGCTTTAGGTAGATCCTAGCTTTTCAGCAAATATAAACACCACACTTGCGTTGCCCTTTTTGCCACCAATTTTTCATGCTGCCATATTTGGCTCACACTTTGTTTTTCTTTTCGCTGCCAGTATGACTAAGCTACGAATGACATGTAAGATGAGTGAAGAGCATTTGCATGTAAACATCATTGCTTAAGCATTGTGACTGACAGGAAAAAGACGCCTTAAAATCTTCAAATAACGTAAATGGCGTGCGTCACAGGAGTTTGCGTGGATTCGTAGATGGAAAAAAAAAATACCATAATATTTTTAATGTCAGTTACTGGTTTGCTGCATAGTCAGTTTTAGCAAAAACAATGAGCTCATTGAGTTGAACACAGAAAGATAAGGAGCTCTAACATTCACTGTGGGGCCTTTTGAATCCTGAATGCAATCAAGTTTAAAGTCGCGCACCGAGTGATGATAATAATGTTTCCTGGCAGGTCTTTCGTTATTTGCAGACCTTTGACTTCTAAGCAGTTTACCCATTATGTCTCTTTGCAATTCCTGCAATATTTTCTGCGCTCATATGTTATCATGGTTAACTTTATGACCAGCATCGTGCACCACATACTTCCTCTGAACAAATGCGTGCCATATAATGAAGCAGAGGTTAAGAAATAGCTGGTAGAAAGGCCGTGTCATTTCACATATATTATGTAATAACACAAAAGACAAAGCATTGAAAGTAATAGGATAAAGACACAAATACACACACAGATAGAAGCCTGATATTGGAAGTTGTGTATTAACGTTTAACATCCACTTCCAAACGGCCACTGCTGCTTTTGGAAAGCATTCAAAAGTCATTGCTGGTGTTTCATCCTCCATAAGAAAACAATATCAAACTGCATCTACAAAATGTATAAAATTGTAAAACTTCACCTTCACTTCTGTGGCCATAATGCATCACATTCATTCAGCATTTATCACACAGCTGAGCAGCCCCAACGCAACTATTTGTTCTCTTTAGCCCCACCAAGTG
Source organism: Haplochromis burtoni (assembly GCF_018398535.1). Taxonomy (NCBI): domain Eukaryota; kingdom Metazoa; phylum Chordata; class Actinopteri; order Cichliformes; family Cichlidae; genus Haplochromis; species Haplochromis burtoni. The sequence goes on from NW_024582380.1 coordinate 3,425,727, forward strand.
TTTTGAACATCATCCAACAGTAAAAGGAACTTATTTATCCCAAAAGGGTCTCTTATGGAGGGGAAATGTGCTATAAGACCGCTGACAGGAGGCCTCGCGTCCTTTTCAAACTGAGGCGTATAAAGCTTTTATCAAGCCAGGCACTTTTAAAATAGGTTCAGCATCAAAGGTCCCGTTATTTAACACTGTTTTATTTTAACAATGCATTGTCTCTTTACCCCTTCTCCTTCAGCACTTTCAGTGTAATGGTCAAACCTCCAGCATCGCAGAGCTGAAACTCTTCCACCAGAGCTTCATCGTGTGGCTGCTGAGCAGCATCAGCGTGCACACAGTCTCCTTCATCATCCTCCTTGTCCTCAATTTCCTCAAAGTCATCTGGATAGTCAACTTGTTCTGAAGTGTCAGGGATCGCTGGAAAAAAAAAACCAAGATTCAAGGGATGACACATGTTTGGTTTTAATAATGGCATTGTAAGTCGGTTTATTCTCAACAGACCTGATATAGGAGAGCTGTTAACATCTTTCACACATTGTTTTGATCACCAGTAGTGGATTGTTTCGTTTTCACACATCACAGATCAACAGAAGGTCCCACTGGAAAAGCAGGTTTTCCCTCAGTTTATCAGTTGATCATTCTGTTCATCTATCCCTTTAGCAGAGGAATCAGCTATTTAACACAATGTTGGTAAGTAGCTGAAAAAAGTCTAGCATGTTTCTCAGAACACATTGTAGTGTTTTCATTTCCCCCCAAACTGTCTACATTATTAATCCATCCATCCATCCATATTTTTCTTATCCCAGCTGTCACAAAGACCTTTTTGGTGCATGGCCACACTGCTAACCACTGTACCACCTCTGACATTATTAAGTTGGAACAGATAAGGGTAGACATGTTGCACTTTGATGCTGCTGCTGTAAAAGATCTGTAATAATAACTAAATCACTAAAAATGGAATTTCACATTTTTCTAGCCTTAAACAATAATCACTGTATTGTTTGGTAATTTCTGGGTTATTCCAATTTTACTATGCTGCTGTCATGAAACTACACACTGACTATTGATCCCTAAAGTCCCACCAGAAATTCTCAGATTTAAGAAGCTGAAACAGTTGAAGAAATAATATTTTTGCTTGATAACACACACACTTCTACATAAATGTTACAAATGTGTTTTGACAAGTGTTCAGACAATAACCATAGCCCCAGATAGTTCTTACGTTAGGCTAATCAGTTCACTATAAGATCTAACAAAAAAAAGTTTAGGATTCGATAGAAGTTGCTCAATGAACAATTAACAATATGTGACTGAAGTGATTCAGCTTTAAATCAAGAAATTTAGCCACAATATTACCATTTCCAAATGCCCAAACTAACTTTAAATATAAGGTTTACTTTTAATACAGCCAATGAGTACATGAAGTCCATAACCTGTGAATATCATCATTGAAATGATAAGTGGGTTTATCTGCATTCAGCTTTGTCTTCATTAACTGAAAAGCTGCTCTACTGAGTAGAAATCAGGTGACTGAACTCTTGGGTTGCTTTTGCACTTTGCTTTGGTTTGATTTGAACACCTGCAGTTCATCCTTCTACTTCCATTAGCAGTCACAGCATCAATAAACCCCTGAGACCCGATTCCACTGGCGGCCACATGTGTCGATGCCATAACGCTGCCTCCGCCGTGCTTGACAGATGATGCGGTATGCTTTGGATCATGAGCTTTTTCTCTCCTTCTCCGTAATTGATCCACAGATTCCTTTTACAGAATTGTGCAGACTCGTTTAGATGGGTTTTTTTTTTTTTTGACAGACTCTAATCTGGCATTTCTGTCCTTTAGTGTAACCAAAGGTTTTCAGCTTGTTTTACACCTGCAGTGTTTCCATTTACAAAGCCATTTCTTAATTGTAGATTTTGGCAGTGACACACCTGCCCTCTCAAGAGTATTCTTAACGTCATTCAATGTTGTGAAGTAGTTTTTCTCAACCTCAGAAAGACCTGTGTGATCATCCACTTTAGTTTTCTTTGTGGTCTCTCAGGCTTTTTCTCATGCTGAGCTGGCCAGTACATTAATTCTTGTTAGGACAGTACTACATAACTGATCTGGCAATTCCCAATTCTTTGTTTATAGACATATTTTGTTTTTGTTTTTTCAACCTAATGACAGCCTATGAATCTTTTACGTCATTTATTTGTCATAGAATAACACAAAGCCTCACTGGGCTATTAAATTACTCATCGGTGAATTTTCCAGTTACTTTCAAGCCTTTGAAAATGGAAGACTGTTTATAAAAATGTTTCTAATTCCTAAAGAGTTAATGTTTTTTGTTAAACACAGATTTAAACCTAAAGTTGGCCTGTCAGTCACATCATGATTGCCGGATATAAAATCCATTGTGGTGTTTTAATGTTTTTTTTTAAATGTCATATGCCCAATGTCTGAATACTTATGGACATTGGAGGGACGCATTACCAATGGACTCAGCAGAATTGCTCCTCATTGCCAACCCAGACTGTTTACTTTGTCCCTCCAGAGAAGACAAGCTTCCATCATCATCAAAATCCTCAGGATAGTGGGATTGGTTCTGTTCATCTTCCTCCTCTACATCTGCAGAGGAGAAACTGACATCCATACTTTGTTCTTTCTCTTCCCAAGAGTAGGACTGACTGGCGAAACAGGGTTGAAGTGTTGTGTTGATGTCTTCTTTTTTAAATTCCACATTAATGTGATCCACAGGCGTGGAGCAGTCTGTCTGTGTGTCTTTGATAGATTGCAGGTGATCTCGCACATAGGCACTGCTAAGTATACAAGCAGCACTGGGCCTGTTGTCCGGATTGAGGTTGAGCATGCTCTGGATTAATGAGGAAATACTATCTGAGAACAAGTCAGGCACCGGGTGGTATTCTCCTTTGGTGATCTTATTGAACAGACTCAGGAGATTTGTGGCTGCAAAAGCAGGCCTGAGAGCACAGAGCTCATACAGGAGACAACCAAGAGCCCAGATGTCAGACTTGCAGCTGTACGGGATGTCCTGGCAAAGCTCAGGACTTAGGTAGCTGGGTGTCCCAACACATGTGGAAGCCATATCGGCTGTGTTAGTCATTATTCTGGATATGCCAAAATCCCCTAACTTTACCACACCTTGCTTTGTCAGCAGCACATTAGAGGGTTTGATGTCCCTGTGAAGTATTTTGGCTGTGTGTATGTAATTTACAGCCATAGCGACCTGGACAAACCAGCCCATCACAGTGTGCTCTGTGAAGAACTCCCCTGGCTTCCTCTCCTTTACTCTGTCATCCAAAGTCCCTCCATCGCAGTAGCTCATCACAATGTAAACGAACCCATCGTCGGAGTTTACAAAGGCCTCGCTGCATTTCACAACGTGAGGATGCACCAGCCTTTTGATAATTTCAGCTTCGTGGAGAATGGCCCTCTGCGTTTTTGCCCTCCTCGTGGTCTCCGCCTTTATCCTCTTCACCGCGTACAGGCACTTCCGCTCCACGTGCCTCATGAGAAACACGTCTGCCGCTCCTCCGCTGCCCAACCGCAAGACCCTCTCGTACTTCTCCATATTTGTGTCATAGAAACAAAAACACAGAGGCAACACCCAGACTGCAGCCCGCACGTCACGAGCCGTTTGTGTTCATTACGTTTCCATAGTGACCCATGACGCTGTGAGAATGGGTATGGGGTCAGTCAGCGGCGTCGGGGTGTGAGAGTTACACATGCGAGTCCAAGCATTAGTGTGGTTTCTAAATGGACACACTGTTTTCTTTATTTAGCACCTGTTTCATTACCTCTGCCCTGCACAAACTTTTTAAAACCCCCTTTAATGTTAAAACTATTTAAACTGTGGTTCGACAATATGAATTTATTAATAAATCAAAATATTAAAGCTCGCTGTGCATGCGTGAGCCTTTATGTTGCCAGCAAAGGGGATAACATTGAGTGCCGTCGAATGACTGTAAAAAACAGTCATTGGTACTGTCTCATAAGAAAAGGAAGAAACATCTCATTATTTAGTCATGTACATGAATGAACCGCGTTTATGGCTCTATACAGTAGATGGCGGTATATTGTGTCAAGAATCTTTGATCTACCAACGAGTGGCGAAAGAAGAAGAAGAGTTTGGGTTCTCTGCGCAGGTTTATGCGCATGCTAATCACAACATAGCAAGTGTTTGATCTGTAACTGTTATTTCTCATTGATTATTGTTGAGTTATAAGTGCACGTTAGCCTGAAATGCCACCAAAGGGAAAAGGGGGAAAGGGTGGTAAAGGTTAGTGTCCTATAACTTACTAACTGTATATGTATTCTATAATTAAAGTCAGCTAATAACTTTTCCATGTGATCCCAGAAGCGCCTTTATCACAACGGTTACTACTACAGTGCAGTTTTAATGGGTTTAACGGGTGCTGTGGTGTGTTCATCTGCCACCTTGTCACTATGTAGGAGCTGCTTCAGGGAGTGCAGACACCGACAAGAAAGAAAAAGGCCCAAAAGGAGGGACCGCTGTCAAGGTAACGTTACATTGAAGACAAAGCTTAACTGCAACATTAATGACAGATTTCATTCCCTTCCCAACAAAAATGTGACTTTTGGGGGAGTTGAAAGGAGAGCACAGATGAACGAGTCCATGTCGCGTGCAGTGTCCCGTACGATGCTATTTTAATAATAATAGAATAATCCAAACCTTCCTGCTTTAACAGAAATGTCTGAACAATTGTTGCCCTTTCTTGTCTTTTTAATAATTATCCTTTGCACAGTATATAATTCCCGCCTTATTTAGGTACATTCAGAGAGACTGTTGTTAAACGTTTTTGTTAAAAAAAAAAAAAGGTTTTTTTTTTAAAAAAATATTCTGTGAAAAAGCACTTCATAAACTTAACTAAACATCAAAATTTAGTAGCAATAATATCAAAATCTGAATTTTTTGATGTGGAGAAATCTGTGCACAAGGGCTGCGATCTTCGAGCCCTCAGGAGGCATAACGTTGAAAAAAAGGCTTGATTCTGTCATGGAAATGACTGAATGGGCTCAGGAACTCCACCAGAAATCACTGGCAAAGAATCACATGACTTCTTCATGCAAAGAAGAAGTCATGTGAACATGATCCAGAACTTCCCTCGCTCATTTAAAATGGACCGAGGGAAAGTGGAAAACCGTTCTGGGTTGAGACGAATAAGAAATATTTTTTTTATTTTTGGAAAACATGGATGCTTAACTAAAGACAAAGAGCGACCATCCAGCTTGTTATATCATCACTTGTCTCTAACACTAGCTTCTCTGATGGCTTGGGGGTACAACAGTGCACTCCTTGGGAGCTCGCACATCTGAAAAGGCACCATCAATGCTGAAAGGTATATACAGGTTTTTAGACCAAAGTGTGCTTCCATCTAGACAATGTGTTTTCGAGGGAAAGGCTTGTAAGAGAATGCTAAACTGCATACTACTGCAAACTGCAAAACATTTAACACATTGTGAAATGAAAAATAAAAAAGACTCAGGGCTATCGGGCAGCTAGAATCATATCAGACAAGAGTGGGACATCATTTCTCTCCCACAAGTCAAGCAGAATCATCTGTTTTTGTTTTTTTTCCGCAGGTCCGGCATATCCTGTGTGAAAAACATGGAAAATGCATGGAAGCAATGGAGAAACTGAAGGCTGGAGTTCGTTTCAGTGAAGTAGCTACACAGTATAGTGAAGACAAAGCCAGACAAGGAGTAAGCTCTTGCACTCGTAATTAGATGTGCGGTGTTAGTTTCCCTTTATTGACAGTCTCAGTTTGTTTATAATGTTTAACTGAAATCATCTGAGTCAGAAGTAACGTAATCAGGGAAAATTTGTCATATGATTCCTTAGTTATCATATTACACAGTACATGGCTTAGATGAGGTCATTGTTGAGAGTTTTTCTTGGCTCTGGCAGAAATCTATCCATTTTAGTCCTTTCTCTTAACCATTTGATAATTGACATTTGGATTATATTAGAGCAAACGAAATCCAAACTAATAGAAATGTTTACAGATTGCTTTATTACACTGCTGTTTATCTTTCTGTGTGTCACAAAGTCCTGTGAGGGAAAACCTGACTGTTTCATAGGATGTGTAATGTTTAGCATCACAGATAATGAGTTTCAATGGCTGACCATCCCACTACAACATCTACACTGATGTATTTTGAGCTGCTGGGAAACTCCAGTCCAGATTAGGCTATTACTCAGGTCACCACAGAAATATGTGAAGAGTTGCTGCAAACAAGCATTTGCTTCACACCCCTTTAAAAAAAAATGTTTATTTTTGTTTGTCAAAATATCAGTTTGCCTCTTCAGTACAGCATCAGCATGGTCCTTATTTACACATTTCCCCAGATGCATATCATGTGATCTCTTCATGACTTTTATGTTTGTTTGTCACAGGGTGATCTGGGGTGGATGACGCGAGGATCGATGGTCGGACCTTTCCAGGATGCAGCATTCGCCCTCCCTGTCAGCTCCATGGATAAACCAGTCTACACAGACCCTCCTGTCAAGACAAAATTTGGGTACCACATCATTATGATAGAGGGGAAAAAGTAACTCGGGCCAGTTCAACACTTGAAATCAAGACATGTAAATTCCCCAATGTGCTATATTCCTAAACTTCTGATGATTTTCTTATATTTTTCAAAACACATGAGAATAAAAAAACATTGATGTAGAATTCTGTCAGATTTGTCTGTGATAAATGTGCTTGCCATACTGAAAATTTAACTTGAGGGAGAAGATATGCATTTATGTAATAAAGAAGTTTACTGGTATGACTGAGAGGGTATAACAAGACTGCTAGAAGTTAGACTCATTATTGAAAAAGATCTAATGCCTTATTATCTTTTAGAAAAGGGGATTTTTTTTCTTTAACGTGATGTCTTTTAATTCTTCGCTTCCATAAATAAAATTACCATAGTAAAAAAGGAAATTCTTCAGTGGGTGTGAATATTGGATGATTGAGTGTTAATGTAGGAGTTTCTATTATTGTGTATCCCGAAGAAGAGTTTCATTATAGAGAACATTTTAATTATAGAGAACGTCACATGAATTATAAATCATCAGAATTGTGTAAAAATGTATAAAAGATGCATGCTAAAACACGAACCCTTGAAGCAGAGTTATTACTGTACTGCACATCAGTAGTGTATATGGATGGACAGTCTGGTAGACTCCCACCTTATCATCAAGAATTGGACTGCATGCTAAATCTCAAGTGAACAGACTGTAAATATATGATATACAGTCCAGGGCGTTTCTTGGCTCAAAACAGGCTGTAAATTTTCTTGGGTTTTTCAGAAGGATAGGGGGCAGAGGTTCACCAATCTTCAAAAGACTTGAAAAGAAAAATTGTAAAGACTTTGAATATTTTATCATCTGCCGTGCATAATAAGGTCTTAAAAATCAAAGAATCTGGAAAATCTTTGTGCAAAGAACAAGGTTGAAAATCAGTATGGGATAGCCATTATCTTTAAGCTCTGCATCGACACTACATTATAAACAAGCATGATCATTAGATGGAAATCACTGCATGACGTCAAGAACACTTTCAGAAATCACTGTCTCTGAACACAGTTCCCTGTGCCATGCACAAATGAAGGTTAAAGCTCAATCATTCAAAGAAGAACCATATGTGAACATGATCCAGAGACAGCATATTCTTCATTGTGCCAAATTACATTTTAAATGGCAAAGCAGAAAGCTGTTCTGTGATTAATTGAAATTTCAAGTTTCTTTTGGAAAACATGGATCCAGCGTCCTCCAGACTAAGGAGAAGAGCGACCATCTGACTTGTTATTGTGCGTTAGTGCATATGGAATTGGCTAAGTTATTACTGTACTGCACATCAGTGGTGTATGTTGATGAAGAAGTCAGTGAATTTTAGTATTTTATAAACAAATAAATGGAATAAAGCTTGAGTAAATGAACATTTTTGTACTTTTGATTGGTTTTTTGCTTTTCCTTTCAATGGAAAACAAAAACTTCTTTCATGGGTGACATAATGAGGGGCTCAAATACATCCAAACCGCTAGGCGGCAGCAGCCCGTGCAGCTCGCGCCTGCACGGCTGGAATCAGGAAAAGACAGTTGACGTTGTTAGGCCTTGCTAGATGATTGGCGAGGTAAGATGGCGGCGCCAGAGGAGCCAGAATTATCCCAGGCGCAGACTGAAAAACTCCTCCAATTTCAGGTAGACAGCTGATATTCCGCCTCAACTCGTGTCCGTTTGAGACCTCGTGTGGCGATGCTCTGTCGTCGATAGTAACAGGGTGTGAACGTAGTGTGGCCCGCATGTTTGAACGCTTTTTTGCACAGTCAACTTCGATAACGTTACCCCCAGCCCTCACCCGTCAACTTGAGTCAGAGCTAACGTTAGCGAAGCTAGCGAACACTAGCTAGGCTGGCTAACAAGTTAGCAGACTTTAAACGTTTATATATTTGTCGCGCGGCTCTCACGCGGGTATAAACACTCCAGCTAGGTCAGTCCGTTCCACCATTACCTGGTGTTTAATGTCATTTTTGACTCAACGTCAACTTGGGCTGAGGCTAGCTTTTCATTGACGCTCCCTACATAACACTTGCTGAGTTAACATTAGCACAGCTGCCACTGAAGTTTCTGAGCCACACAATAGTTGTAGCTACGCGAAGTCACTCTGTCATTATATGATAATAAACCAAATACATGCGATATTGCTCCATCTCCATTTGTAGCCTGCTCTAGCTTTCTTTGGTCGTTGGTAAGCTAACTGTTGGAACCACTTGAATTAACATTACATACCATCGTGCTTTGTTCTCTAGATGATTTATCTTGTTTTCGAGGTCAAATTCCTCCCCAAACCCCGTTAAAGGACACTAAATAAGATAGGCGATTCAGACTATTATTGTGTCATTGTTGCTCATTCTTAATGAAGAATTTATGAGAGGCAATCCAAGCTTAGAGACGACAATTTTCTTCTTTTATAGTCCGCCTATAGTCCACCTATGGTCTTTTTAATCTTTCGGGGTTTTTTTCTGTTTGTTTGTTGTTGTTTTTTAATAGGATTTAACCGGTTTGGAATCAATGGACCAATGTCGTCGAACATTAGAGCAACACAATTGGAACATAGAGGTACAGGAGACATGCTTTTTTATGATTTTCTGTTGACTTAATATACATATGACTGCTGAAATAAGAACAACTGGCTTAAACATTTGTTTATTTCAGGCTGCAGTACAAGACAGGCTTAACGAGCAGGAAGGAGTGCCCAGTGTGTTTAACCCTCCACCATCCAGACCACTTCAGGTCAATACAGCAGATCATAGAGTATATAGTTACATCGTGTCAAGGCCACAACCCAGGGTAGGTCTGGAGACTGGTATCTATTGTTTCACTATACAGAAATGGCATACTAGATTCTTTTGAACTCTTGCACATACCTCACCTGTTTCTCTTGGAAATAGTGCTACTTATATGCTGTGTGTAATATTACGTGTGTAACCTTTAAGTGTCTTTGAACAAATGTTCAGTCTAAGTGATTTTGTAGTTTTTAGTTGTGTTTTATAGTTAAAAAGATAGAGAATCTCTCATTTTGGCAATGTTTAAGGTGTGATGGATTGCACTGGTGTTTCTTTTCAGGGGTTACTAGGATGGAGTTACTATTTGATAATGCTACCGTTCAGATTTACATATTACACACTTCTGGACATATTCAGGTAATTAGAGCCTTTAGGTTTTTAACTCACAGTTGCTGCATAAAGCAAAATTCCTGATTGCAACTATTATATAAAATGTTTTTTGTTCCAAGGCTCGCCCTGCGGTTCATCAGGCCTGATCCTCGTGGTCGTGTGACAGACCCCGTTGGAGACGTTGTGTCTTTCATTCATAGTTTTGAGGAGAAGTATGGGCAGGCACACCCTGTCTTTTACCAGGGAACATACAGCCAGGTGAGAACATGGATATGGATGATAAAAGTATATTTTCGTTTCTGAAGTGATGTTAAGACAGCTTAAAAGATAAAACCGCCTTTGCTTATTGTGATACTTGTAGGCACTGAACGATGCCAAAAGGGAGCTCCGCTACCTATTAGTGTACCTTCACGGAGACGATCATCAAGACACTGACGAGTTTTGCCGGTATAGTTTCTTTTTTTTTTTTATGCCCACATCACCTGTAGCCACTATAGGTCCCATACTGTCTGATGCATGTGTTGTACAGTTGCTGGTGTACAGGTACATCTGCTTGCTTTTTGCTGCATGATGTAAAGACACATCCTTTCTTTATTAACAATTAATTAACAATTTATTTGTTCTAAGCATATACACATAAAAAACATGTTTTTATGGTCCTGATTTGTCACATTCCAGCTCCACATTATGTACTGAAGAGGTCATTACCTTCCTCAACACACGAATGCTCTTTTGGGCATGTTCAACAAGCAAGCCTGAGGGCTACAGAGGTATGCATGTTTGTTGCTTATTACTGAGTTGCTGTGATAAATGGGAAATAAAGTATAAAACAGGTTGAAGTGAGGAAGTGCCCTCCTTGTTTTTGACTTAAAGAATGATAAGAAAAGAGAGCACCATCTTAGTTGTGTGGAGGCGGTCTAGTTGTAATAAAAAAACGCTCAGTTTGAACATCCATGTGCAGTTTTATTAATCATCATTAATGGAGATGTTGTTTCTAGAAACGGTCACATGCTGAGTCTGTAATGTCATTTTTGATGCTTGGAGAAGCAACAAAATCCCTTTTATTGCTTTGAGCTGGCAGTGAAGGGTTTAAAGCCTAATTTGAATAGAAATGATTTGCCTGTGAGCTGCCACATGTTCGATGAGGTAGGATTTGTTTGTCCATTTGTGCTTGGTGTGAACTGACTTTTAATTAAAATGTAGTGTCACTGTTATTACAGGAGATTTGACAGTGTAATTTCTTTTTAAGTGTCCCAAGCGTTGCGAGAGAACACCTACCCATTCCTGGCCATGATAATGCTGAAGGATCGCAAGATGACAGTGGTCGGCAGGCTCGAGGGTCTCATTCAGCCAGAGGACCTTATCAACCAGCTGACGTTCATCATGGATGCTAACCAAACATATCTAATGTCAGAGCGCCTTGAACGGTACAGAAAATTGATTAACTAACATTGACTTGCATGACTTTAAAAGATCTTCTCGACACTTAAAAAAACCCATTATGTTTTGGGGTCTTTGCCTTCATTCGACAGTGTAGTAGTGGAGAGTAGACAGGAAATGAGAGAGAGAGAGTAAAGGGCTCTGGGTTGAACTCAAACCTAAGCCGCTGTATTCAGCCTTGTGACATATGGTCGTCCATTAACCCCGTGAGCAAAACTGCTCTCTGTTCATGTTTAACTTTAATTGTGTGATAGTTTTGATTGAAGTGTGACCATCACAAATTATTTCATCACTTTCTTTCCCCTGATTACTGAAGGCAAAACTGACCATTGTGATGTTTGTGAAAAAAGATAATAGGCAACTAGTTAAGCTCATCGTAAAAGCTAATCGAAGCCCTGTGGGTTCGCCTTTTGAGTGCTGATTGGTTGTTTGCCAACTGTCAGTCACTTGTGTGTAAAATGTCTGTGAAGGTTCTCAGTCATCCAGGTCATCATAGTCAAAGGAGCTTGCAAAGAAAAGCGTCTGGACTTCTTTAATTTGCTTGAAGACGTTTCACCTCTCATCTGAGAAGCTTCTTCAGTCAAATGGTCAAATGGTGGGGAGTCCCAGATTTAAACCTAGTGGGAGTATCCCTCCGCAGAGGGACAAAAGGACCCCCTGATGATCCTCTAGTCGCCTTAACCAAGGTGTGAAACTGGGTGTGGGTCCCAATCAGCCAGAGTTTTGGGTGAGCTCATTGTGAAACCTGGCCCCACCTTATCATGCGAATTCCTGAGGTCAGATGGCCCAGGATGTGAGTGGGTGTTCAGGCGTCTGGGGAGGGAACTCAAAACTGGATTATAGATGGCAGACAGTTGGAGTCGTAAACCCCCGCCTCTGTTCAGAGATGGTTGCTCACAGTGGACATAGATGACTTCTTTCACTCCTCTTTCAAACCATCTGTCCTCTCTGTCCAAAATGTGAACATTGGCATCCTCGATGCTGATGGCTGCTTGGGACCCACACCCAATTTCACACCTTGGCTCAGGCGATTAGAGGATCATCAGGGGGTCCTTTTGTCCCTCTTTGGGGGGATGCTCCCACTAGGTTTAAATCTGGGACTCCCCACCATTTGACCTTAGAACTGAAGAAGCTTCTCGGATGAGAGGTGAAACGTCTTCAAGCAACTTAAAGAAGTCCAGACGCTTTTCTTTGCAAGCTCCTTTGACCACTGGTGTGTGAAGTACTTCTGCCTTAGACCTAGTCCACACATACACTAATATTGTTTTTAAAACAGTTTCCCCTTTCTCAAATAAGTGTGCACATGAGAATCCAAAAACACAACTTAGATGTTGTTCAGAGCATGCCCAACCAGTAGGAGGTGATATAACCCCAAAATATAATATTAATACAGAGATGTGTACACATATTTTTGCCTTAGAAGGATTTCCAAAGGTCAGTTTTGTTAGTAGATGAATGAAAATGGAAAAGTCCAATTTCTGAAAAACACCCATGTTTGTTTTGGTAGGAGGCCCATATTGTTTAATTTAATTGAAGTGCAAGGTCAGGACACAAGGCTAATTTAATGACCACAGCTTATTATGGCATGGACAATGATGTGTAGATGTGGTAGTCAGAGATATCGACATGGCCGGCATTTGCGGATATACACAAAACAATAGTATATCATTCACTGCTTAATGCCTCACTTTGTGTCGGATAAAGACGTCACCTTTTTGTTTCAGCGAGGAGAGGAACCAGACCCAAGTCCTAAGGCAGCAGCAGGATGAGGCCTATCTGGCTTCGCTCCGTGCCGACCAGGAGAAGGAACGAAAGAAAAGGGAGGAGCAGGAGCAGAAGAGGCAAGAGGAGGAGAAGGTCCGACAGAGTGCTCTTGCTGAAGAGCGGAGACGACGAGTGAGTCCTGTTTTGCATTGATGGAAATAAGAGATTTTTTTCATGTTTGCATTCTGAGTTTCTGATTAATGTTGTCACTTTTCCAGACACTTGAAGAGGAGAAGGAGAGGAAGTCGGAATGTCTTCCTCCAGAGCCTCCTGCAGATGATCCTGAAAGTGTCAAAATAGTGTTCAAGCTGCCCAACGATACACGAGTAGAGAGGCGATTCCTGTTTGGCCAGTCTCTGACGGTGAGCATCACTCGGTTCTACACTCCCATTTGCCCTTGCTTAATTTATCTACTTTTAATAATTGTTTTGGCAAAGTGTCAGGTTTCTAGTAAATGATGTTGTGTAGCCACATGGTTTAGCTTCCTTATTTGGTTTTCTCATCTAATTGCAGTCTTGATTCAGTAGTCAACAAATTAATTTTTACATAATTTCATGTTATTAGAAAAAAGTTTCTTCTCTTGTTTCATTATGAAAGCGTCATTTTGTTATTTTTCTTTCACAGGTAATACACGATTTCCTATTCTCTTTGAAAGAAACTCCAGAGAAGTTTCAGATAGTTACAAACTTCCCTCGCCGAGTCTTGCCCTGCCTTCCCACTGAAGAGCAGCCCAACCCACCCACGCTGAAAGAGGCAGGACTCAGCCGCTCCGAGGTGCTTTTTGTTCAGGACCTTACGGACGATTAATAGATAACATACCTCTTCTACAGTGAGGAAACATTTTCCTCTGACACCAACCCATCCTTTTTTTCTTTTTTCATATTTTGTTCAATGGCCATTATGCATAAGGGATCATTGAGATAAAACCCTAACCTGGAAAAAAAAATTAAACCACCCTACATCTCTAGTCCTTGTTTGGTTGTGTTTACAGGGTTCCCAATAGCCTGGAAAGTCTTGAATTTTATCAAATAAATATTTCTTGAAGTCCTTCCTTGAACTCATCTATGTGTGGACAGAGTTTGATTTCCATCACTTGTACTTGCCTCGGTTAATTCGTGTTCTTTCACACCAGTATTTGCTGCAGCACCAGATTAATCATCTAATGAAATGTTCTGAAACAGCACAATAGCTTTGTGCAACTCCAGAATCATAACCCAGTCGTTCTTTTGTGGGCATTTGACCCACCAGAATGTGTTAATAGTTACATTGAGGATGCAGAATGGAGATTTCTATGATGGTGTGTTTCCTTAGCTAACTTTTTTTTTGGTCAAAGTTTTGATGTTTGATCCTTGTCCCCATCCAACATCCTTTCGCCTTGAGTTTGTTTCCCCTCACACTGACTAATGAGCACAACAAAATCAGTCTGAGTTGGGTTTGTTACCGCTGTGATTGTTAATCCATGTGGTTTGAAGAACAAATGTACCTACTTCAGGGAGCAGGTTAGTGGTTTTGGACTTTGAGGATAAATGGGAACCCTGTTATAAATGAGCCATGACCTGTACATAAGTTAGCTATTTAAAATCCCTAAATTTACCATATGTTTTGTTTGACTCCTTTGTGTCATGAAATGACCAAATGCAGATTGGTTACTATGTAAAGCAGACTGCCGCAAGCTCATGAAGTTCAAAGATACATTATTTAACAAGAAGCCACAGCTTTTACATGTGGCTTTATCTAGTATAGTGCGAGTCTGCTCATAGTGTGCCTGTGGTTACTCATAGATGCCTGTTCGCCTGTAACATCTAAATGGGCTCATGTAAAGATGTAATTTTCCAACTATAAATTAAAAACATTTTAAAAATGTGGGTTTATTGAGAATGAACAACACTTGCATGCAGTGATGAGATCTTATTTCTCTCTTCTTTTTTAGAATGACCTGATGTTATTTAAAGTACAATGAGCCATATATCCCCCCCAACCTTGAATAGCGAGTCAGATGACAGTTGTGATATTGGTATACATCATACATTTATTAGTGAACAACCCTCTCAAATCAGCCACAACAATTAAAAAAAAATATGATTGCACTACTTGGTAAAGCATAACTAGCAACTTTTCATTTAAAAAAAGTACAAATCTTAAAAATTTCAAACAGTATACAGATGTATATATATAATACACTAACTAGTTATGTTAAATGCTACAAACAATATGATTCCAATGGAATGAAAAATTATAACATTAATAAGAACCATTTCCTATATATAATATATATTAGTTGTTTTCTCCCCCTCCCACCCGCCCCAATACAAACATGGAAAAAATGAGGTAACTGTAAATGTGCAAGTACCAAAGCAAAATATCTGCCTAACACAGAACACATGCCCCTGGCTCTGTTGGTGGGTGGGTAGTCTGGTGTTCAGGCGAGGGCCCCTAGAGGCCAAGGAGAGTAAGAACAGTAAACCACTTTCCCACCACAGCAAAAAAAAGAAGAAAAATCATTGGTAAACAATAAATGGCGTCTACGGAGCAATCGATCACAAATCCTAAATAAATTTTAGCTGCTTATTGGAACACAGTTTTCCACCACACAAGCTGTGAGATTATTCAATAACTCTTAACAGAAAGACTACAAGACTCTATTCTCAATTGTCGTTAAAAATTACTTCATTACCTAGGCCTTAATGGGAGGTTCTTTTTAATTAATAGGGTAACTGGATATTGTCAATTAAATATTTACTCCAAAAAGAACAGTGCTAACATTAACATGAATTAAGGTAATCTATATGTGAACAATATATTTTTAAGATATTGATACACTGAGAGCAAGAGCCTGATAGGCAGGTACAGTACTACACTGAAATAAGTATGACAACACTTTCTTTTTTTCCTTTTTTCTTTTTTTTAAATCCCTTAAACTATATTGGTTTTCACTTACATTGTTTAGGGGTATTGGTATAACATGCTTTAAGAATACATGGGATCCATGACAAACTATTGCATTCACGCAAGTGAGTTTTCATACCTAAAAGCAGAACATCTAGCACCTTTTCACTATGGCTTTTGATAAACTACAGTAGTTTCAGAGCATGTAATTTTCAGTCGTCAGGGCAAGAACAGTAACACAATGTATGTAAGAATTTCTGGATTCAAGACCAGTCTTTTTTTTTTCTCTTCTTCTTTTCTATAAAATGAAGTTAGCGCAATAAAATCTTGTAGTCATTCAGTTCTATTACAAATGTGTGCAGTACAATGCATGGCAGTTATCAGCTGAGCGTTAAGATCCAAACCCCCAGAACCCGAAGCCAACTAGAGCTAAAAATCAGTTGGGATCTGGTTGACAAGCATGCATATTGTGCACCATTAAATAGGTCCCGACCAGATTTTGAGAGATCCTCCACTATAACACTTGTTTTTACTTTTTTTTCCCCTTCTTCTTCTTGTTGTTTTTTTTTTAAAGTCATGCAAAACACCTCTGAAATAGATCTGGGAGTGAATTAGGTAGGATAGTGTGCACTGTGGCACGTTTAGAAATGGGATCACAACCGCTATGTCTGAACATATGGTTTGAGTACAAGAACAAAAGTCAAACAGGTTTGAATAATACACTTGTAAATGAGTTGCAGTGTACATTGCCTCTTTTCAGTGAATATTATTAACATATTTACTGATCTTTTTTTCTTGCATGCCTGTCTTTAAATGATGTAATATCTACTATTTCAGACAAAACTGAATATTATAATTGATTACATTAAATTATTTATGGTCTGAGGAAAATGACCAAACTAAATTCAGATATACCCTTTTCATGGCATCCTTTCCATCTGAAATGGACTGTTCTCCTTTATTTTTATATACCGAGAGGCCCTGAGTGATTTTTTTTTTAAACTTACAATATATGCCAGCGAATAGATATGTACACATAGGTTAATTCTCAAAGCTGTGGGTTTAACTCATTAAATGGCTTTTTTTCTCTTGAAGGTGGCACACATCAACGACTCACATTCACGTAAGAAACAAAATTAAAAGGAAAAAAAAAAAGGCAAGATCCCTTTACACATAAAAGCAAAGGTTACAACCGCCTGTTAGTGCTTAGTGGGGCAGTTAGGAGGCAAGAGAGAATTAAAAGCAAAAGTTCATATGTTGCTCTTTTCCCTCCCACCCCTAATAGATCCTGTTTTCTTTTTTTAGCATCAACGCAAGCAGGGAACTAGAAGTCAAACAGTGTTTCTACACTACTGAACACTCCAGCTCTGTGTCATTTGAAGCCCGCTCTGATCACTGTAGAGCTGGTGGAGTGTCATCAGTGACTTCTACAAGGTTTTGTCAACATTCTTCTGTCTTCAAACGTTTATCTAAAAGCATTCACACTGAAGCTATACATACAGTTGGCTCTTTTACAAACACCATTACCATGGCCTAAGACAATGACCTGACTGAGTTACCAGATTATAACACTTACACAAACATTGTTAGTGCTCTAACTGTTTTCTTCAATGCATTTTCTCTAGAACGTAAAACCAATAAATAAACCTTAAAAAAAGGAAATAAAACAGCATACTTTCAAAACAAGTGGAAATGACATAGTATTTTCAGGATTAGTAACAGGTTTGTGCTTGTCAAGGTCATAAAAAGGCAGATCTGAAATCTTCAACAGTAGGCTATATATGTATATAGGATTTGGCTCACAAACAATGAAATAAAAAGCCCAGTCTTCCTAAAAGGGGAAGAAAAATGTTCATTTAAAACTCGCCACTCACTGCACATATTGCTTTCTGCACAGGTCTCCAGAGCACTATGGCATCAGCATACCCCTCAGAAGAGTACTCCCATACTTTAAATACACAGCCATGGTGTATTCACATGCTAAGTCTTCTCTCATGGCGCTTTCTGAACAAGCAAGCAATTCATTTAGTATGCTTCTTTGTCTTTTCTATTTCTTTAAAATTTGATAATTTTGGTGGCAATGCTTGATTAAAATATTGCTAGTCTGAATCAACAGTTCATGCAAATCCTAGCATGCTGCCCTGTATCCAGTGGTTACACAATGCATTGGCTCTGTGAACAGGACAAACATACACGCACAATATGCACACACGCGTACACACTTTGCCAGAGGAACAATGCTGACGTGGAGGGTGGATGAAGCACTTGTGCAGTTATGCCGGATGACCTCGAAAAGACGCAGTCCATTAATCTACGACTGCTTTTTGTACAGATCCGTGTTCCAGAGTGGATTATCTGGGGTAGAGGATACCCCATGGTTGCAGTCCATAAACCTCAGGCTTAACAGAATCTGCACTGAACCACAGCAAGTCACACTTTCACAATAGCATCGGCAAAAAAACTAAAATAAAAACAAACAAACAAAAAAACAACCCTAAAAACAAATAATGGATAAAACCGTTAAAAGGATCAATACATTATTGCAGAACATACATTATTAACAAGTCACTTTGCCCAACACCTACACAAACATGCATCTATGATGGTTAGGTGTCGCCTCCAAACACAGATACCCATGTTGAAGTACTCCTATTATTTTTCTGCTAATTGCACACGGTGTCCAGCCATCATTATCCAGGCTTCCGACTCACCTCTTCCAAAGCAGGACCCCCACTTTTCACAAACGCCCCAACCAAATCCACCAAATTTAAAAGAAACCCTGTAAACAAAAGCAGCAAATAATGCATTGTAGGGAAAAATCTTTGGAATCTGCAACGAGGGGGCAGAGAAAGAACTGGCTGGCGATCCCAGATCTCTGGCTATAGGCTGCGATAGGCAGTGGGTTTCATGTGACTCGGGTGATGAAGCACAGCAGAGGTACAACAGGCTCCAGAAACAATCCTGGATTGCTTTTTATTTAGGAAGGGGCAGGAGTAGTGGGTTGGTAAGCAATAATTACTGGAGGACGCAGGGGCAGGTGTCCCCAGCTTTGGGGCAGACTCTGGTGTGTGCAGCTTTCCAGTTCAGCACTCAGAGACAGTTCTCACTCCACCTCCCGGTGTACGTCCGAGGCATCGGCTCGGCAAATAGGACAAGTGCGATTGGTCTGAAAGCCAAACAACACTCAGTGTAAAGACAAAGTCTTCTAAACAAAGTGCTAAAAATATGCTTTTTAAAGGTTTAAGCAGACATCCGCTTACCTTTAACCACTTGTCCACACACTTGGCGTGGAATTCGTGGTTACACGGTAATACACGAAGTAGCTGCCTACACTCAAAGTCACTAAAGCACACAACACACCTGAAGGGATGGAGGGGACTGGTTAGTATCATTAAGTCAATCTACACTTACTGAATCCTACTGAAAAGTGAGAGATGATCTTACAGCGTTTGTTCAGATAGATGATTCTCTGAGTTGAATCTATAGGACGGAAGTTGCTCTATATCTGCTTTTGTGAGTCCTCGTGGTTTTGCTTCACCCAACCTCTCTGCCAGATTCAGTAATGCCTAAGAAGAGAGAGGGAAATTATGTTGATGTTTTTGGTGTTCCTTCTAGGTTTTTGATCCACATATAGAAATGAGAATTGTATTTTATAGGTGTTTTTCAGCACTTGTACATGAAGTCAGAATTCAAGAACAATGAGCGCTATGATGCATTTGTATTACTGCAACCCTTTGGTATGTACCGTCAATTCAGCATGGAAACAAGTTTACATGTGACAGCGATTAACAAATTCACTAACTTCATAGTTCTCCATCTCCACATCATCCACATCCAGGTCTAAACTGATGGCTGGGCCCACTGCTGTTGGAGGCACAGGAAGCATTGACCTGAGCATGCAAACACACAGAGACAACAGGTGTAAGAAAGAACTGAACCCAAACACATGATTTCTCCTTGTCAAAAGGCAGCACATGCAGCAAATACTAGCACTGAGTGGCAGCTACATTGAACCTCCATTTATTTTTAGACAGCAGAGATTCAAAAGTCATTATCATCATCAATATCTGCATAAATTTAAAAAGGATATGAAACACTAAACATATTCCTGTTTGAGTGCAGCTAGCCAAACAATGTAGAGCCACTTACAGCTAAAGAGTAAGCGGGTGAACATGGACAGTATATCCTAAAACACATTGTTGCAGCCAGAGCCAGCTGACTTTTACTAATAGTGTCGCTAGTTTCCTCTGAGTTATCAAATCTGTCACTAGTTAGCTAATATAAACGAATGTAAGTCTATTAATCCACAACCAACCACATGTCTTCACACTCCAAACTGACAGAAGATGGCGCTAAACATGTTTTTATAACTTTAAGTACTTGTTTCTGATATCCAGCTTCACAGAGTTGCATCTATGTTAGTTTTTGAGAGCAGGGCTCCTTTATATGTGTAGCATTTCATGTCCCCTTTAACCCTGATGTAGCTGCAGTCAATCATCAAGCCCATGCACTAAAATCAGTGTAATCAGGCAGTTTTTTTTGAAAAAAGTATATGATTAAAACTGCTATATTTCATCAAGAGGTGTGCTTTTCCTGCAGATACTCACAGGAAGTAAGGGAGGAAGCCTGGGTAGTAAGATGGGGGAGGGGGAGGTGGGGGGAGAGGCTGCTGCAACCGGTATCTCTGTCCACTCATTCGCCGGGGCAGCATGTGTGGATATGGCTGCAGAAAGACACACAGTGTCAAACAATTCAGTGTTTAAAGTTGTACCTTTTCTTCCATTTTACCTTCAAATGACAGTAAATTCAGTATTAATATTTTACAGAAATTAATTTTCATGCTTTGAAGTTGATGTAAAGCAACATTTGAAACAGCTGGAACAGAATGTGACCAGCTACTTTTAAGCACAGTAATAATATTACATTTTCTATGTTAAATAAATAGGGAGCCAATTATTACAATTTGCAAGTAATGTGCCTAAAACTGTTGATTATTCAGAGGAATTATTCTCATACCAGATACCAGTCGCAAACGTGAATCACATGAATTACTATACAGTGCAAAATGCTTGAGCTACACCCCATTTCTTTATATTTCACTAGGAAAATGGGAAAGAGATGCAGTGATTTATTAAAATGCGCAAACATATGCTGAAAAAAAAAACAAAAAACAGTTTGTACAATTCTAACAGGCTTAAAAGTCAATATTTGTTTGTAGTTACAGTGCATATGGTGAGTTAATATCTGACAGTACTTTTCTCTGTTCATAATTCCATCAGTTAACAAGATTACCAACATCACAGGCTCAAATGCTGCTCCAAATGACAACAGGGCTTCCACTGTGTTCTACAGATTGATGTAGACACTGTACTGCTACTCTTCTGACCTCCGTGTACGTATTATACCAAATCTTTCAAATTTGGGTTCACTCCATAAGACCTGTTGCCACTGATTTTCAGTCCAGTTCTTGTGTAATTTGGCATACCTCTGTTTTTTCTCCCCATTTCGCTTCCTTAAGAATGGCTTCTTGACAGCCATCCTTCCACTGACACCATTTCTGATGACGCTTATGTAGATGGATCAACTGAAGGGCCAGATGCGTCTCTCAAGTGTCTGTTCTTTGCTTTTCCCTATTTCTTAAGGACACAACTTGTCCTGTTCATCTGCTGCAGATAGTTTTTTAGGCATGACACTTTTTTTGTCCTCCAATTGCCCTTAATTTTTAAGGACACACTGGACAACATGTCAAGAAATGCCAAATGTTCAACTAATAGCTCTTTGCATCTTGTTGGCACAAGTGCTATTTTATGCCTGTCAAACTGTGTTTTCATTCTGCGACAAGCTGCTAGTAACAAAATAGCTAAAGATAAAATTTAAAATTGGTTCTTTGCCAAGTTTTCTATTATGTGTATTGAGTTAGGTATTTTCCTTATGCTTTAATGTTTCATAGGTCAAAAAAACCCAAACTCATCTGAAAATAGTCAGGTACAAGGAATGGACTGAAAACGAGTGAAAAAGGAGCAGCTTTGAAAGACCTACAGAAAATACAATTTACAAATTTGTGCAAAAATGTGTTCAGTATTTCAAAAACTCAAAAAGGATTGTTTCAGTTCAGACTCTTAATTTGTAAATATGAACACAATGTGTCTGTTATTTCATATTTACATGAACACATTGTAACCAATATAAGTATTACTACTTTAGATTTCTAACTTCAATTTCACACCTCAAAAATCTTAATCTTCTGTAAAGCTTCTGGCATACTTAAATGCATCAGTGTGTATGCGCCTACTCAGATTAGAGCACACTGGCGTGTGAATTTGAGATGCTTTCCATGCTCTCTGCTCAACCCAAAACCACCAGGGCATGTCAAAAACTAGGAGATCATTCAGTGGATTCATATTTTCCAAGTGGGAAAAAAGTTTTTCTAAACAGACAAGTTAGTTCTAACTCAATTGGAATACACGCATTTACCAACTACTGACTTTACCTTGACTTATAAATATAAATATAGCTGGTAAAGGCAAAAAGTACATAACATTCAATCAAGACAATGTAACTGTAACATTGGAAGGACTCATCCAACTTTTTGCAGCAGTAAAGCTAACATTAATGTTAGTTCCCTAAAAAATAGAGCTCCAGTTGTTAATCTGTTTAACTGTGTGAGTCACAGGCTGTCTTACCACTCCAAAGGGAAGCTCCTGATGCAGAGGCTCTTGAGGAAGATACTGAAGGGGCAAAGAAGGAGGCAGCGCTGGTGGGTGATGAGAGGGAGGGTAGGAGAAGGTGCCTAATGGGTGCTGGTCCCCTCTTAGGTCAACTTCATTGTCTACCCTCTGTAGAGGCTGCCAGGAGACAGAAAAGGTCAGCATCAGGTTAAGCATGCAGACTGACCAACAAGCGACAATATTCTCTCTTTTTCTACATTTTTATTATAGAACAAAAATATACAGTGCAGTACTCACCATGCGTGGGTGCTGAGGCTGTAAAGGGACAAACTGGCTCAAAGGAGTAAGGTGCGGTGGCTGGTGGGGTGGTACAGATGGGGTTGGGTGCAATACAAAATGTTCGCTGGAGATCAGGGGCGGGAAGGCTTGATAAGACACCGGTATATGCTGCATGGTACATGCCTGTATGAGCTGAGGAGAGAAAACACCACAAGAACAAACATTTAAGTCAATTTAGAATCAAACCCAGTATTTTGAATAAGCCTCCACTTAACCAAAGCAAATTTGCTCCTTATATTCACAATAATGCAGCTATAATGAAAGCGTGTAGTGAATAGAAGCAATGTGCTGCATAAAGCCACACCACTGACATTACTAACACAACACCAGTCTGCTTAATAACAGTTAAAAAAACAACAACAAAAAAAACTTAAATATGCCAAAAATCTTATTTCACACTGCCTGACTCATTTTTATGCTAACATGAACACTAAATTACAAATCCAAGAAGCTTGTTTGCTAATCATGAACAGTGACAGATTGCATGGCTGTTATGGCGTGCTACATGGATGCCACTGACATTTGGGCTCTTCCTTTTCAAACTCACAGGAGGAGGAAGGCAGCAGAGCAGAGAGAGCTGTCCGCTGAACATTACCGAGCATGCTGGGAGCTGCTGAGTGTTGCACCCTGGAAGGGGCTGCCCGGTGTGCATGGGAAATCCGTGGGTCGTCACCGTCGTAACAGTGTATGATATAGGAACCGATCCCTGGTGCATCTTTTAAGGGAACAAAGTAAGGGGGCAAGATGAGGCAAAACAAAAAAACCCAGATGTCTGTCTGTTAAAAAACGTTTATTACATATTAACCCACAAGAAACTTAAAATAATATATTACTGTGAATACATCCAGTTAGACAGCACAGCTTAACACATTTAACAAATGGTAGAAACAAGTTACTCTCACTGTTACCTGGTCATGTAGATCCACCATGATGGGGCTCTGCTGGGGCAGGTGAGCAGCAGGGTGAAGCATGCGTGGTGCTGTGCTGGTGTGGCTGTACTGTCTGGACTCATCTAAAGGAACCTGTTGGTGGTGTTGGGAGAAAAGCAGATGATGGAAGTTCTCATCCTGGACCGGCGAAGTGTGCAGTACAGGTCTGTCTCGTCTCCCCCACTGGCGTCTTATTGGTGGGCTATATGTCCATATAGGGAAAAAACAAAACAACAACAAGTGATTGCTACAAACACTGAGTACATTGTATGAAGGTATATGGTCTGAAATTGTTCTAGAAACCATTTGACATGCTTGATGCAAAACTATACTTCAAAATAACTCGAAACAACAATCCTGGAAGGAAAGACAGGGCTGAGAGTTTACCTTCTCCTGAGGTGCACTGGGGCGTTGCAGGGCTCTCCAAGGAACCTCCTCGGGTTTAAGGGGGCTGTTGGTGGCAGCCTATTTACTGCTATTTCCCATGGTCGCATTGGTGACGTCGTGCAGACGAGTCACGCTCTGGGAAAGGAAATCGTACAGTGGAGGCACTTGTATGTTGCCTCTGATTGTCTTAACCCTGCAAAGAAAAAAAACAAACACCAACAACAAAAATGCCAACTGTCACGTTAATAATCATGATTATGCTGCAGTGCTTATTGCTGTGTCTATTAACTGAGCATGCACCAATGATAAGTGAAGTTTATGGGTAGAAAATAAAACGAATATTAACCTTTTTAAAAGGACCCTCTATGTAAGATTCACAAAGATTTCCAGGATCTTAACCCAAATTGGATCAAAAAAGAAGGCTGATAACAGGATCACTGACACTATCTGCACACTGTTTTGGTTAGATTAAATATGAAACAAGAGCATTTTTATGAACTAACCTGTAAATTTCATAATACAAGCAACATAACAAGATATGTGACTTAAGAAAGTGTCTGTAACTTCATGTTTTACTAAGGCACAAGTGGATTTAATTGCTCCTAGGCCCATATCTCACTGCTTTGTTTTAATGACCTCATTCAGGACTTAGAATTTATGAAAAAGGAGCTTAAGTACATTCACCGCAGCTCCCTTTATTTAAGTGCTAAATTTAAAGGGAAAGCCAACATAGCAGGGTGTTGGGCCACCACGTGCACCTTTGGTGACCATTCTACAAGTCCCTGAAACAAATAGATTAATGGAAAACCATTCCTCCAAAAGATTTTCCTTCATCTGGTGTTTTGATGATTTTAGTGAGAGAGCTGTGTAACACGCATTCACTGTGTCGAGATCTAGTGTTTGCAAAGGCCAAAGCTTATGAGTCATATCATTTTCATACTCAAACCATTCAGTGATCCTTGTGCCTATTGGATGTGGCCATTGTCAGGTTGGCAGCACAATAGAACAGTGCTTTTCCAGACTCAAAATGGGCCTTTGGTAGATAAGAAAGCCCACAACCCACAAAAGTATTTTACCCTCTTTTTGTCAAGAAAATTCATCTTTAATTTGCAAGGCCAGATAAACCTACACAACAGATTCCACCAGTTAATAGCAAATGTAACACACACAAACACAGTGTTATGTGAGGAGGTGCAAAAGTAATCATCAATTTCACTGACACTTTCCTACACAGTCATTCTTGATGCTAAATAAATCAGTATGTTGTCGTCACACACACCAAATTATTTTTCCTCATTAATTTCCAACTTAATGACATCAATGTATGACTTTAAATTTGGATTGTTAGCCACTTTTAAAAAAATACCTAGAACTGTCCTATGCTTTCGCAGGCACTGCCATCTGATCAACAAGGTTTGATCCCAGGATAAAAGATATTATTCTGAACAACTTTATATTGATTTTCAGCAGCCCTACCTTCCAAGTGAACAAGCAGAGCCAAAGGGAAAAAAAAAATCATACCATCAGAATGCTCAGATCCCCTTAATTTAAAGTAAGGCTCAAGGTTCCTTTCCTTTTCCCCCTTCCCCTTTAATTTGCTACCAGGCTGTACAACTGACAATTTCTATAACTCATTTATACATTTTCGAATAAATATCACTTGAGCTAAAAATAAATAAAATCTGTATAAAATAGTAAATTCTAAACTACACCTCTTCTCTGAGGGGCCTCCTGTCTGTTTCACTTACTGTTGCCTACTCCGAGATATGAAAATGTAACAAACACATCATGTTGCTAGTTACAGGTGCCTAACTGGACTAACAGGAACTGGATAATTACATCCAGCGGTATTGCCACTAATAATGAATTGTTTAAAAAGCCAGGTCGATAATATACACTACTTTATTCCGACTTTACTGCGTTGTCTGTATTATACGTGGACATGACTTGAGTTAAACTACAATAATGCAATATCAACAGCTAAGGAATGTGCAAGCGGCTGTGTAATTGATGCGATTACATTGTGGGTGCTGATAAACAGGGGTCGCTGCAGCGTGCATGAACAAAAACATGGAAAGCCATGTGCTCATAAGACAAAGCAACAACAAAAGATGTGGTAGGTAAGCGGGTAAGCTCCCTACTGTGCGGCTTGTGAGGCCGCTGCACCACAACATAATTTCACAACGACATTAGGTAAAAGCCTTACACGCATTGCTGCAAGATGAGAAACAATGATATCGGGGCATCCACCAGTTCCTTATAACCAGGGCAAATCAGATGTCCCCTGCTGAAGGAGAACAGCTAACTTTAGACGAGCTAGGCTAACGCTTTGTCCAATACTGCAGCTGCTGCAAATAACGTTTGTTAGCTAGCATGCTATTACAAGATTTGGATAGATATTATTACAACTGCACATCTAAACCCACATAACAATTCTACACCACCGACAGACACAAGTATTATTCAGCAATGAGTTTGGTCACAACACACTGCCCATATCTTACTTTTTTAATTTATAGCTAGTCTGCTTGTTCGACGAGAAAGGGAGATGTCAGGTGTTTCAGCCTTCGAAATGTCGTGTCCCATCAAGTTATCCTCGCACGTAACTGCCTCTAAACGACCACCACCATCGGCAAAAAAAAAACCAAAACAAAACCCAACGTTAACGGACTTTCAATCTTCTCTGTCCGACAGCTTTTTTTGACACTGAGCCCGACGAAGCTGCTATTAGCTTGCTAAAGTTAGCCAGCTAGCACACGCTTTTAACAACTGCATAAGGAGTCCGTCTCTCCCCAGAAGCCGCTAAAAGGGCCCGTCGGTTAACGGGAGCGTTTACCTGAGCAGGAAATACCGTTAATTGTGTAACAAAGACAACGTTAGCTACCATAAGACAGAAAACATTCCTTGGCGCGTGTATGTTCCTTGAAATGCATTGTTATGGTGAAACCACGCCTCCTTCGCCGAGCGGCCAATCAGCATACAACAAACACAGACGGCAGACATCCTGACAGTCTTAGCTACAATGTATCAAAACAAGCAGCTGCGCTTCTTACTTGTAGCTTATAAACAAAACGCCGCCGGAGGGGTCGCAGGGAAAGTAGTGCAGATGACCGGAAACATTCAATTAAGTGTTACAATTAAGTGCAATTTTGAGGTTTTACACTATACTTTCAAAGATTTTTACATATAGATTGACTAAAAACTATGATGTATTCATTTCTATTTGTTAAGCTACCCACCAGTAAATACAGAAACCCCATCTCGACCTCCACAAGTTGCTCATTCAATAATGCATTCGCAATAATTCAGCAATATTCGGTACATGCATCGACCTGCTATTATTTGTCAGTGCGTATTGCTGACTTTTATTCTTATTTTTATTTATTTATTTATCTTACTCAAGTAGTAAGAAACACTCATTTACATACGTCAGTTTTCCACTTTTCTCACTTTCCCTCACTTAAAAATGATTGAATATTTAGAATCAAATTACAATCAAACTTAGTCTACTAATAGTTTTTTTGTTTGTTTTGTTTTTGTTTTTGTTTGTAGAGCACACTTTTTGAACTCAACAACAGCACTGTTGCACACAGTCTGTTTTGATTCTCATTGGAGGCCACCATGTCCTACTGTAGACTACCCAGCCGGTTATGTAATATTGCACTTGCATGATCAAGTCAGACATAATAAGGGATTTTATGTTTCTGTTGGCGACTGAATACAGCTGCAAAACATTTTACGTGATGCTGCACTTTAAGATTACCAAGCTTAAATGGGCTCACAGGCTACCTATTAGGCCCAATTTGTCCTGTAAGACTTAATAAATAATACAGGGCGTTTTGGGTGCTTCAAGGCACAGTACCGGAGCATTTCTGACATTGTGCATGCATTCGAAGGGTGCACCTATGCAAAGCTGACTGGAGAGTGCAGTGGCCGTATGCAACATAGACTAAATGTAAACATTACAACATCGCACTCGGTAGCAGCAAAACAAGGAGGGGCTGGAGGTTGAGCAGGATGACAGCCCTAATAAGCCGTCTAACCATCTCCCGTTAAAAAAAACGCAGCGCAAATCTTCAAATTTGAAAGCAATAAGAAGAGGAGATGTGTCGTTACCTGATTGTTAATATGCAACCATCTAGTTATGACTGATATTTCCCTTGTAATGTTCACATCTCGTTAGGCTAAGTGCGGCATCCTGTGGTCAGCTGTTCCCGTGTGGAACATTCCGTGGATTTCACCACTGCTGTAAAAAAAAAAAGGTGCTAAACATTACACTCTCACATTATCGGCAAGTTCTGTGTATATATTGTGCGCATTTGTGGCTTCTCAGCGGTCGAGACTGATTCCGTTGGAGCCACCTTTTCGTTTTGGAAGTGGCAGTCCAGCCCCGTGTCTGTTTTGACTTTCTGCAGTTCCCTGTTACACCCCCATTTTTGCGTATTTCAAGAGCAGAGAGCACACGGCGCGCTGCCATTTTTACCGTAATGGACAGAAAAAAGTGTGCCAGTCTGACTAGGAAGTTCATAGTTTCCCTACATAAAGTGTTTTATTTGCCTTCTGGGATTTGTGCGAAAAGGGGGGAAAGACATCTTCATCATCTTACTGAAAAAGGTTAATTAGTTACTTAAGATAACTAATTAACTCTATCCTTCAGTTTTTACATAACCTAAGACATCTTAGCCTGGGGCAAGCAAAATTGCCTAGAGAAGTAGTATGGAATAACTTTTTGTATATAATGTACAAAAAGTTGTTCATTATGTACAGCATTTTGCAAAAGTCTTGACTCACCCATCTTATATTTTCCTAGCAAAATGAAAATAGGTGAAGCGATTTATCGAAAGGTGCAAACACATGAAAATACAGGTTATAAGGCAAAAACAGAGTTTGTACAATTCTAACACTTTTGAGAGTCAGTATTTAGTTTGACCATCTTTACGCTTCAATGCAGCCTGAACTGTCTTAATAGTAATATCCTTTAGTAGTCGAATAGTTCTACAGGCATCTTGAAAGACATTTATACCTGGTGTTTGGATGTTGACTACCTTTTGTGCAGTTTCTTTCAAGATGATCCTGCACTACTTGAATAATGTTGAGATCTGGGCTCTGAGGAGGCCAATCCATGACTGACAGTGGTTCACTGTGTGTTTTTCTATCCAGCTATGCTTTTAGTGCAGTGAGAGTGTGTTTGGGATCATTGCCATGCTGACAAATAAGGCTGCTCTCAATCTGACAATATTGAACCATGATCTGTGTTTTAAAAGTGGCTGTAGACACTCTCCTGATCTCCTTTGTACATATTAATGATGATTTGAATAAATAAAATACAAATTAGGATTCATCAGTCCATAAGACCTTATAGCACCTATTTCAGTCCAGTTCTTGTGTAAGAAGGCATACATGAGCTTTTTTCCCCCTTGCTTCCCTCCCTTAAGAATGGCTTCTTGACAGCCACCCTTCTACTGACAGTATTTCTGATGAGGCTTCAGTGAACAGTAGACCGACAGAGGGTTCAAATCCATCTCTGAGGTTCTGTATCAGTTCTCTGCTGGATTTTCCCCCCAATGTTTTAAGGACATGACTTTCATGACCTGCTGAAGTTAGGGGATGACCCGAAGCTAATAGGTCTTTGGGAATCTTCCAAATGCTTGTACCAACAAGGTGAAAACACCTATCTCCTGACCTCCTCTGTACACATTGTCTGCAATGCATAACAGACACCTATTTCTTCTCTAGTGCTGTTACTGAACTAGGGAAGAAATATGACTACACATGTAAGCACAACACTAGTTCATTCTTTGAGTTCTTTGACTATTTTGAAGTATAAATTGGCTTAACAAACAAACAAACAAAAACAAAATTATTGAAAATTGTCAAAAAGAAGGACTGGACTAAGTGAAAATCAGCCAATGCCCATGGAAATGTTTGAAAGACCTTCATAAACCTTTGGGAACTTATTGCTCAAGACCACATTAAACAACTATCAAAAACGTCTGGCTTCTGGGAAGGAAAATATAAATAAATGAAGGGTGGCTTGATGTAGGAACTAAATAGCATGAAATCATATATATATATATATCTCTATATATATATATATGTAGAACTATGTTTTAAAGCGTGTGCAGGGTTGTTATGAAAGCAGACATACATACATGATTCAGAACTGCCAAGTATTGCACAGGGATCAAAAGTTATATTAATATTTACTCAATTTATGACTCCATCTGTGGAAAGAGGAACCCTTTCACTTTGAAACTATGAGCCACTAGAGGGACTATTTTACACTGAGCATGAGGCTTGTGTAGCTTGTTGTTCCCGTTTGGTTTGGCTGCCTCTGATCATGTTTTTGTGACTCAGAGCTCTTAATCAATGGTTTAAAAAGACAAAACAGGGGAGAAATCCCACCTATTAACCACAGAACAACACTGCTGGCTGACGTTGATGTCCAGTGCTCTGGCTATTTCTTTATCACAACAACCTGCCAACCTGGGCCGGACTTCCAGATAACTCATATGTCTTTTCCCAGTGTCTTTTTGAATTTGAATTTTTCATTCACATTTTTTCTTTCCCTCCCTATTGCATTAATTCCAGCAATTCTCACAGTATTCTCAGAGTCCCCCCAGCCGATATTTTCCCGGGACCTGAATGTAAAATTTGGTTGCACCAGATGTGAAAATATGTTGCAATTACAATAAAAATCCTTAAAAACACACACACACTCACATCTGTACCTATCTTGTTTTTTTGTTTGTCCCCAAGTGTTTTTTGTCCAAGTACCCTGAAATCACAATTTGTCTTATTCCATTTTTAAAAAGTAAAGTTATTAAAAACATACACAATAAAATCAAATAAAACAAACTGTGGTACATTGATCTTGTTTCTTGAGGAAACGAGGAAACGAGAAGTCAGAAAAATGTGGGGGGGGAAATAGGACACCATTCATTCAACAAGGAAGGTATCAAAGTAGGTGAGAAGAAAGGGCTGATTTGTCCGATTTTTATCAATACTCATATAATTTCCTAGAAACCTGTCACTGCAAATCGATTTTTTTTTTGTTTTTGGAATTCAGTCATTCTCTTGTCCATTTTGTTACACAATCATATGCCTTAAATCATGATCTAGTTTATCAACATTTATCTTCTCAGTATTGGACTGTGTGGGTTCAACAGTTTGCGTAACCCTGAGATCACTCTTTTTTCTTTAAAAAAAATTATGTTTCTGTTTACTGGAATTGCTAAGGAAGAGTTTTATTCTGTTACCGCCCATTCATATATTTCTATTGCTGCTCAGGGAGTGGCAGTGCTGTATTAAATGCTGTAAGTCATAAACCAAAGTCGAACTGGATAAGAGTCTTGGAACAAATTCTTTGTCGCCAGTATCTTGTCTTAATCACTTTATGTCAGCCTGTGAATTATAATATTGCTCTATTTTTTTCTGCATATCATCGTTTGACTACACGTTTGCTTAAATGAAGAGTTCCACACATTTTTCTTCATCATAAAATAAATCTTCACATTTATATCTATTGAGAACAGCTCCTGGAGGATTGATTCTTTTTCAGCCTCTGGTGACTGTCCGTTGACTTCCTGTGACACTATCAAGAGGCTGACATTTATGTTTTCTGTAAAAAAATAAAAATGCAAAGTGTTTCTTTTCTATCAGATTTGGCTTAGCCACTCTTGTGGCATACAGGATAAACTTTGTGAACCTTTAAGCTACCACAAAACTAACACCATGTAATAATATGACGAAGACAATACCTGCTTAGCATTAGCATTTTTAGCATCACTATTGTCACTGGCATTATCATTTAGCTCAAAGCAAACCAAGTATTTGGAATAATTTTTCATCAATGTTTTTATAGTTACTGGTAAGCATCAGTAATTCAGTGGATCCAGTGGATTAATAGTAGACACAGACAGTGAGTTTAGGGACAGTACTAGCATGATAACATGCCAAATCAATATGGCGGCCGTGGTAAGCTTCTTGAAAAAAACATGCATTCAGGACTTGGTGGAAAGCTTTTCTCCTTTATATATCTTAAAAATTTCAGTTGCTGTTTATTTTAAAATGTTACTTTTCAAATGACTCTTGGAAAGCTGTAGCAAACTTCTTTTGTACTAATATGCAAATTTTTTTTTGCTTATTCAGTAAACCACTGAATAAAGTCAGTGTTACATTAGATATTACCACAAGTAAGATATATCTTTAGGCTGTGTGTTTCTTTTTCTTTAAATTTAATTTGTTTTTGACAGAAACAAATAAGAAACTTGTCTGATATATATAACATGTATATCAGGAATTTTCTTTTGAGCATTCTGCACATTTGTTCATGCTAGTGTTTTTCAAATGTATTTTTATTAATAGCCCCATTCTCAACACTTAATTTACTGGCATTTGTTTCAGTCACAGTGAAGATGTTGTTTTCAGTATATTGCCTCATTATGAATGAAGCCAGTGGATACAACAGAGCATAATCCTTTGTGTGATACCCTTTAATGAGTAGAGTAGACTGGATGGGTTGTGGAGCTTCACTGGGAAGAGCTCATTAGGGCCTGGAACTGTAGTTTCTGGATAAGGGACTGAATCTCTGATTGGTTCTGAAGGCATGGGCATTAGTAAGCCCTGGGTTTCCAAACCTAAGCAATCAGAAGAGTATTGTTGCCATGACAGCAGCACCACTCATTTAGACAAAAGGGCATTTCAGATCCTAGTGGGGTTCTCGTTTGGACACTTGTGGCCCAGTATGGCTCAGTGCCATTTGTTACTGGTGAGGAGCTTGTTTCTACGCTTAAACAGCTAGCGTGAAGTCATAGTTGAGACCAGCTTCAACTGTGTGAAGTTTTTCTGTTTTACTTATTAGAAAACAGTTAAAACATTTTTTTTTCTTTTTTAACAAGCAAACAAGGAAGTGGATTAAAATGCTATCATATTTGCTGGACGTCACTGGTGCATGTTAATCATTTATATTTACTGCTGCGAGACGACAATCACTAAGAGGAACAAGAGTCAAAGGTCTCATCCAGACATCAGTAAAGAAGAAGCCCTCTGTGAATGTTGGCTGGTAAGTTTGTCTTATGCATTTGGATTTATTTTTTAGAGCATTAGTTTATGTATTTAGTTACTATGTAATTACTATATAATGTTTAGATAATTAAGAAAAGAAGAATAATAACGATAATAACGAACAATACGTAATATCAATCCAGTGTGTTGCTTCGAACACCTGAAACCTGAAATAAGCTGATCAGTTTTTTTGGTGTTTTTTCTTTCCTAGAACAGTAGCGAAAAAAGTGGTAAAGCCCTTAAAACAAAGGGCTTACATATTCAAGTAAAGACTTGTTTATATGAGGTCATTCTTAATTTTTATATCTTAATTATTCAAGGTTATATATATATATATATTATATATATATATATATTATATATATATATATATTATATATATAGTATATAGTATATATATATATATTTGTTATATATATACTATCATCAAAGTGTAAAACTGCCAACCAAATTTTTTAACAGTTGAAAATGAACTAAACTGTCTTTACATCTTTTTTTAAATGTATGTAAAATTACTTAAAGCTTAATGCAAAGTTCCAAAGTAGGTTTTTAAAAAATAGTCAAAATACGGTGTCCACTTTTTTTAAGTTAATATAAGGGGACAGCAAAAATGTAAATGTTTGAGGTTTCATATTATAAAAAGGTTCTGCTGTGTTCTCTCTGTAAACAAAGATTTCCAGGTGTTTTCACCACCTGCTATGCCGTGAACAGTTTGGGTGTGGCTGTAATAACAATTGGCTGCTGAATTTCAGCCTAGAAAAATCAGGACAAGAGCTGCGTACTACCAGCGTCATCCAGTATGTGATTCACCTTCTTATATTTCTGTTTGCATCATGACATTTAATGATTTTGTTGTTTTTATAAAGATTAAATTTTTTTTTTGCCTCAGCTAGAATTTGCGATTAGGACTAATAACTAGTAAGGTGAACATTGTCATTGTCAAAATAACTGAACATTGTCATTATGAACCATTATGAACCTGTTAGCATACTGATAAGTGAACTGAGCAATTGTCTTTAAGGTTTTACCATTTCATGGTGACACTAAGAACAAAAATCAAATATTTACTACTTTTATGAAATTGTCTCTTTTGATTCGCAGGCATGGAGCGGATTGCAGGAAGCATACTGTTATTATGCCTGATCAGCCTAACTAATGGTGTGTGTTCATTTGATGTTTGATGATTCATTTTTGCTTTTCTTATCTTCATGTCAACATTTAATCTTCAAATCTTATGCAGCAAATAGAAGTCCTGAATTCACCGAACTTGTTTATGATGTGTGTGAAGACACCCCTGTTGGTATGTTAAATTTGTTTTTAACTTCTTTTTTTTTTTTTTTAACATGTTTGTAATATGTCTTATTTGCCCATTTTCTTTTAATATATGTTTCCATGTTGTTGTTCTTCAGGTCAACCGGGATTTACTATAGCTGCATCAGATCCAGATGGTGACCCACTGACTTACACACTCAGTGGGCCCAATGCAAACTTCATAGTTGAAGAATCTACAGGAGTTGTATCTGTTGCAAGGCCTCTTGATAGAGAGGTGTGGCAGACATAGAGCAGCGACCCTTTATTGGAAAAAATACAATTTCGGTTAAGCATGTGCACTTATACATTTGATCAATTCTCTCTTCTAGAGTTTTCCAGGGTATTTGACACTTAAAGCTGGTGTTTCCGATGGCCCTAATTATGTAAGTGACATCTAACTTAGTAAAAGTTATTTCTTTAATGCCAGTTTGTCCATTATATTCACAGAGTGCATCATGTGTTACAGAGAAGCGGAGACTTAACCATAATATTACTTGATGCCAATGACAACGCACCCATCTTTCAGAGGCCTTCTTATGACACAAGTGTTCCAGAAGTAAGCCAAATATATTTAAATGAATTACTCTACAAATGGTTTTGTGATTTTTTTTTCTGTCACAGCATCTTACTTGTTAGTAAATAATGTCCATTTAACCATTTCATGTTGCTGTGAGATAAAAGCATTCTTTGGGGTTATTCTAGCTCAGGAGGGAGAGCAGGTCATCTCCTAAATGGAAACTTACTTGTCTGATCCTTGGCTGCTTCAGGCTGCATGCCAAATATGCTAACCCCAAGTAGCTCTCTGATTCATTCATTTGAGTGTGACTGCACTGCAGCATAGGAAAAAAGTATTTGTATGAATGGGTTGCATGTTTTATAAAGTGTTTTGAGTGCTCAGATAGAGTAGAAAAGTGCTATGAAAGAAGCAGTCCATTTACCACTGGCTCATCATCAAGGAAAAAAATAAACACAATCATTTGTTTACTAAGTGAATAATTTCTGTTTTTATAATTCTGTTTTGTTTTTCTGTTTTATCAACAGAATACTCCTGTAGGCACAACTTTGTTTAAAGCATCAGCCACTGATGCTGATACAGGAACTGCTGGCATTGTTACATACGCCATTGATGAAGTAAGCTTCCTTTAGGAAAACATAAAATGTAATGATATTCAATAGAATTCCATGAACCTGTAAAGCACTGTTTACCTGTTTTTTCCAGGTAATCCCAAATGATGGATTTAGTCTGTTCAGCATTGTAAGAGAAAGTGGTGATGTCAAACTGATCAAGCCCCTGAATTATACCTCACTGAGTACTTACTATCGGCTGAAGATCAATGCCAGTGTAAGTATGATTGTTCAAGTTTAAACATGCGTTACCTTATGATACTAATATTGGTTAAAGAAAAGTGTAAATAGCAAAGGTTGCCCTAACGTTAAAGCAGCTTTGTATATTCTTGTGGTTCCTAATTTCTTAAAGGAAAAATTTGGCATGTTGTGAATTTCCCTTCCTTGTATCTGTATCAGCCAGTCTTTTGTTGGTTTCTACAAGAGTTCCCAAAGTTATCACTCTTGGCCAAGGAAATAGCCCTACGCCCCTGTACAAATTTTAGATTGTGGATAGTAGATAAATAAATATAATTAAATACATTGTAAATCATTAAATTATAATAATTAAATAAGTACACAATTTAAGTGACCTTTAGTGTGATGGGTTGGCAGTTTTGTGACCTTTAGACCGCTACTGGTTTAACGAGAAGCACGCTAGCTGTTTCCTTCTGCTTTGGTTCTTTGACCCACTCTGGTGCAGCTGAAACATAATAATAAACAGATATAAGAGTGGCGCCATTTTTCTTATATAACTGTTTGATAAGAAATCGATTAGAGATGTTTCCAAAACAATTGAAACATAACTTTATATGTGTCCTCCTAAATAAACCTGCAGCTAAGAACACTAAAACAACTAACTGCTAACGTAACATAACACACGGGGGCATATTGTAACATCCAGAGTCAGATTTTTGTTTGTTAAGCAGTGAATTGCGCTGTTATTTACTCCTAATAAGAAAGTGTAAATGAAGCTAGAGCATTCAGGCATAAAAAATTATGTTGCTTTGTCAGTTTGATAAAGAGAAATGATGAATATTCACTATTAATTTAATTATGTGAAAGTCACAGTCACAAGCCTTTGCTTATTGTAACAGTGGTCATACTATTTACTTACTTTGTTTGTTTTTTATAATTTGATAGCACTGTCAAAAGTGAATAACACATTTTCAGCATCTTTGAGTTTAGGTGTCATGTTTATCTGTTATATTTAATCTGTTTTAATGTATTCTAGATTTATCTGATCATCAAAAAAACTAAGAGATTTTTAAAAATGTTTTCTAACAGGATGGTGGTGGCAAGTGTCATAAATCTAATACAGAATACTTGTCGAGCACTGTTTATTCCTTCGTTACTGTTGAGGATGTCCCAGATCTTGACCCTCAGTTCATCGGCGTTCCCTATGTTGGAAGTGTTAGAGAGCATTCACCTGTGGTGAGTGCTGCTAAACCTGACCAATGATTTCAAAGAATTATTGTAAGGCAAACAACGATTTTTCTGATAGTACAATATATGACCCAGTGTATACAAAGACTTTGACAACTTTTTGTTACCGTTTGTTTGTTACTATTACCACACTTCTGTGGTAATAGAAGGCACTGAGCCTGCTTTGAGTTGACATATTTTTTTTATAAAAGACTTTCAAATGCTTCACATTTCATAAACATTTTTTTTCCTTTGATAGGACACATCTGTGCTTAAAGTGACTGCTGTGGACCCAGACATAGGAGTCAGTGATACAATCAGCTATAGCATTGAAGGTAAGCTACAGTATTTTTTTGCTTTTAGCTTGTGAGTGGTAGTATAATATGTAATTTCCACATTATTTTACAGAGTCATCAGAAGCTGGCCTGTTTAAAATCTCAAACAGTGATGGTGTCATATCTGTACTGTCAGAAATTGACAGAGAAGTTATTGGTGACACTGTAACTCTGACTGTGAAGGTACATTTTTATTTCATTGTCAATTTCCTTCTCTCTGTGTGTGTTACTACAGTAAGCTTATCTAAAGTTATCACATGAAGTTCATACAGATTACAGCACATTACAGTTTCACTGTGACCAAACTGAGCTTTCTCTGACATTTTTCAGTCCCTCATTTTTTAGTTTTATGTATTAAGATTTAAAGGAATAACTCAACATTTTGTCACGACTGAACAGAGAACAAGACCACTCCCTAGAATCATTATGACGTATTGACCAGCAAGTATAAAATTCTCTTATCTTAATAAGACCTAGCAGCAATGAAAGGCAGGTTGAACCTCTCTGTGTAGCACCAGAAACTTCCTTAAAGACGGAGCGTCTTTTAGAACCCAAATCAAAGGTTGTTTTTACAACTCAAGCAAACATGACATAAACTGTGATAAGACCATTTTGAAGGTTGAGGAAGACAAATCTTCACAAAACTCATGAAACTAATGGTGACAATGTTTTCTCATTGTTTTGGGGGGATTTTTTTTTTACTTTGCATAACAGTTTTACACCAAAGTTGCACTAGTAGCAGTTTTTGAAGGTGTTTACAGTGACCTTAGAGAGCACATTCAAAATACAGATGGGAACTGGTGTGAGCAGAATGGGAGGCTGAGCTCAGGGTCGCTGAAAACAAAGAGCGGATGGTGTCATGGTGGAACCCACCATTACACAGGAGCAACTTCTCAATGATGCAAGAAAACCCCCCACAAAAACATTTATGATCTTCTTCTTTAGACCATTTAATTTAATATTATTATTATAATTAATCATAAAAAATATTGAGAAATATTAAATATATTTAATCTTTTTAACAATATCTTGAATATTGAAAAAATAAAATTCATTTTGGCCTATTTAAGGCCACTGAGTCTAAAGAAAACATCCACGGGGTCCGTGCCAGCGTCACAACAACTGTGCAGATCAACATCCTTGATGACAATGACAATAAGCCAGAGTTTTACAAGTGTGGAGACTCAGGGGACGACTGTGTAACAGCAACTGAATTCACTGGTGAGATCTTGGAGCACTCACTGGGATTTATTAACATCGGCATGACTGTCAAAGATCCCGACAAGGTAAGGAAACAGACCATTCATCATCTATAGGATGAGGTCTCCAGTCCC
>NW_024582380.1:3464421-3476921 GCF_018398535.1 Haplochromis burtoni
CCAATATCAGCTCTGTGTAACATTATGGATCAAACATAAAACTTTTGGGTCCTGGGATTTTACAGATTTCCAACACTCAGCTAATCTTGGATGGAGAGGACAAAGCCGTGTTTTCTGTGGAACCTCAATTTACCACTGTAGACAGCATCGTTCAGATCATGATCAGGCAGCCCGAAAATCTGGATTTTGAAAAAAAACAGCAAATGACTTTACAGGTAAAAATGTAATTAAAATAAGCCATATATATGCATGTGCCAATACCACTTATGTTTGTGACTTTTAAAACTCTTTACAATTCCAATGAGTTGCTCATATCATGGTGCAGGTGACTGCTGTAGATCAATATAAACCCACCTTCAGCTCCACTGCTCAAGTCACTATAAACATCAAGGATGCCAATGACAACAGTCCAACCTTCCAACAGGACACATACAGGTTAAATGTGTCAGAGCATTCACCCATTGGGACAGAATTGGCCATAATTACCGTAAGTTCCTTGCAGTCTGAATTCTCTCTCAGACATCTGGAGCTTTTATTCTTTTATTTCAGAAACTCTCACACGTTGTTTTGTTTTCTCTCTTTTAGGCAGATGATCCAGACACAATGGATAAAGGCAACCTGACATACAAACTTTTTCCCGACAGCATGTACGTCTTCACTTGTGGCCTACT
The DNA here is from genome assembly GCF_018398535.1 of Haplochromis burtoni. Lineage (NCBI taxonomy): Eukaryota > Metazoa > Chordata > Actinopteri > Cichliformes > Cichlidae > Haplochromis > Haplochromis burtoni. The sequence goes on from NW_024582380.1 coordinate 3,465,093, forward strand.
GCAGTAATTCTGTCTTTGTCTTGCACGCAACACCTCACCAACAGTCTATGCTATGTTTCAGATTACCTTACTTTGACGTGGAGTCACGCACAGGCAAAGTTTATGTGAAAAGCCAAGAGCTCCTGGATCGTGAGCTCAGATCTCTGTATACAGCGACCCTACAGGCCAGAGACACAGATGGCAAGCCTGGCTCTACAGTACTGGAGATCACACTGACTGACATTAATGACAAGCCTCCAGTCATGAACAGAGATTCTTACGTGGCTTTTGTTAGAGAGGGCCAAGAGCTTGAAGTCAAAATAGAGGTAAGTTTGGCAGGGTGAGCACTAAGGACAATAGCTGTCAAATTAATTTTGATTAATTTATTTTTTTCATTTTGGGGGGAAAAACAGCAGCAGGTGGTGGTGGTGGGGCTATCAAATAATAGTGTAGTATAGTCTTTATATGCATTAATAAAGGCATCCCCATTGGCTGGCAGGAATTAACTGCTTAAAGGCAATGACTTCAATTCCATTGCATTCAATTCAACTTTATTTATATAGCACCAAATCACAACAACAGTTGCCTCAAGACTTCTCATACATACATTTACTTATCGCTTCTACTTTGAAGAGCCTAGAAGACATGAACACAAATAACAGGTTTCATGTTGCTGAAAAATGAAAAGCGCTTTATTGTGCATGTTAATGTTGGTAGGCAGAGACAGCAAAAAGTTCATGAGGCTGCAGCTGTGGTCATAATTTTCAAAGTGAAGGGTTTATATGGAACAACAGTCACACTGTTAGAAAAAACATCTTTAAAAAACAGTAATATTCCGGCAGCTGGGCGCCAAAAAATAATACCATAAAATAACAGAAAATAACTTACTCATAAAAATACGGTTATTTCCAGTAATGAAAATACAATTTGTTGCCCTAATTTTACATGGGATTTTGCTTTTTTCAAGTGCTTTTAGACATTAAATTAGGAACAATTTAATGTGATTAAACAATGAAATTACCTATAAACAAGGTCAATGAATGCGGCAATATGAATAATGATACTGAAATGTACAGAAATATACAGTTAAGAGTTGGTTTAAATAATAATGGATTGCATTCATATAGCGCGTTTTGAGACCCTCAAAGCGCTTTACAAATCCACTTTATAATTCCCCTCTGGCCATCACCAGTAGGTGGTAGGTGAAGTTTCTTGCCCAAGGACACAATGACCGAGAGTGTAACCGGCAACCTTCTGATTACAAGGCGAACTGCCAACTTTCTAAAAAAAGTTTATAAGAATCATTTTATATATTTTTCCATAGCATTACATTTGAATTTAACAGTCCAATCTTTCAAATAACAGACAAATATTTGTGAATGTATTTTAACAATCTAAATATGCATATGTACAGACAAATACATTTAAAAAACAAGAAAATTATGTTTTATTACATTACAGTGATTTTACGTTAATTTACATTTGAAATGTGAAATCACAGTCTATTGATGCAGATTTAATGATATTCTAGAAGAACAGTACAAAACTGTAAAATACACAGTAAAATACTTTTATATTAGGATTTTTTTTTACAGTGCATTGTATCTGACCTTAAACTCTTAGTTCAGAGCTTTTTAATAATATATATATTTTTAAAATCTGCTAAATTCCATTAAAATTAAGAAATATGGATTTAGGATATGTATAAGAGCTAGTGAAGTCTGATCCAAACATACATTTCTGGAGAAATTTGCATCACCCAATATCATGGCCTGTCATGTGACATGAATAAAGTGTGTAGCCAGGACTAAAATATTATTTTAAAAAAACTTTCCAAGAAATTGACAGGGAGTTATAATTTTCAAATGCATACACAGTCAAAACATGTCATCATAAATATGAAACATCACTTTTAATTTAAAATAATTTAAATGTGACTGAAATAAATTATTAATTATTAAGGAAAATATGCTTGATATAAACTAGATGTATACCATTCAGGTACATTTCATTTGACCAGATTCCAATAAATGTTTTACACTGTTTTACACAATGTAACAACATTACATCAAAAATGTACATTTAATCAAATGACTTAACCCTGTCAAGGCTGATCCATGAAATCATTTCCAGAAAATTGTATTTTTTTTTTAAACTGGAGTGTTTGTTGGACCCTCTGACAAATTATATTAAAAAAGAAATTACATTTCAGGTTACATATATGAGGTTTTGGTCAATATTGTACTTTTGTAGCCTTAAAAGTTTATGCGATACATGGCATTACTGGATTAAATTCAGCATTTGGCCATAAATATTTGTTTTCAGGCTTTTATTGCATTTTTGTTGTATCAGCAAAGAAAATCATCTTCCTAAAAGTGTCTCTTCTGATGTTTCTCTGCTTTGGACAGGCTACTGATGGAGATGAGCCCAATACTCCAAACAGCCAAATTGTGTATGGTATCGTGTCAAGCACATACAGTAAGAACTTCACTATAGACCCTGAAACCGGTGTTTTGACAAACAGTGTTGAACTGGATCGTGAGGCCTTGGATCCAGTGCTGGAAGGGGAGATTAAACTTGTAGTGACTGCTACAGACCAGGGTGAACCCCCGCTATCCACCAATGTCACAGTTACCATCAATGTACAGGTAGGTATTTTAGCAAGTTGACAGTACCAAGTTACAAGAGATGGTGTAAATGCTGGTACAGCTGATGACTGCCAGTGTTTCTTCTTCTTTATGATCCATTTCAGGACATCAATGATAACACGCCAACAATTTTTGCCCCATCTTACAAATTCTCTGTTAAAGAAGGAGAAAAAGGCAAGTATTTCACACCGCAAAATGTTTTAAGTATGAATTAAAACTGCATGTCAGGGTTTTAATTCATATTTATCATTCATTCAGGTGCATTTGTTGGCTCTGTTGAAGCTGAGGATTTGGACCAAACAGCAGAGTTTAATCGCATCTCTTTCAGCATTGTCGATGGGAGCTTTGGGAACTTCATCATTCGAACCTTCGCTGCCACAAGAGGTTTCATGGGAAACATCACTGTGGACCCAGACATTGAGCTGGACTATGAGAAAGGCCCCAAAAAGTTTAATATGAGGGTAGAGGCAGCAGATCTGGAGTCAAATAAAGCTACAGTGATGGTGGACGTAGATGTGCTTGATGTAAATGATGAGCGACCTGAGTTCACGCCAATAGCATCTATGACAGTGAAGGAGAACACCACAGTAGTGGAAGCTGTTGGGAGTTTTAAAGCGGAAGATAAAGACGGGAGTCATTCTCTGGTCTTTGAGCTGGAATCCGTCAAATGCAGATGCAATAACAGCCTGGATTTCTGCGACTGGTTTGTCCTGGATCCAAACGGAGAGGTCAGGGTCAACCCTAAGGTCACGGTGGATTATGAAAAATGCGACCAGGCGATTGTAGAGGCTCAGGTGGTGGACATTAACACAGAGAAGGGATATAACAACAGCGCCACGACAGGTCAGTAATGGGTTGTTTGCTGATAATAAGAGTAAGCCATTAAAACAAACAGCTTACATAAAAGCTGGTTCACTGTCATTTCTCTTCAGGCCTAATGGTGATCAACATTGAAGACATCAATGACAATGCCCCAGAATTCATTTTCTCAGACAGTCAGGTGTTTGGTGAGTCCTCTCAGAATAACCACTCGTCTGCAGTACTTACCAACAGGGCCACGTTCTTTCACATATCGCCCTAAATTTTTAAAACATTATATGAGTCCAACGCTGATTTTTTCTTCTTCTTTTATAGTTGTGGTGTCAGAAAGTGCAAGCAAAGGGACATCAGTTGCAGGGGTCACTGTGAGTACGACTGAAAAGCAAAAACACCTGACCTCATTTCGGCATGTTAACGATGCATGAAGCATGATGCTCTACTTCATGTCTTTCATAGGCTACAGATCGTGACAGTGGCATAAACAGTCAGATCGAGTTTAAAGTGACAGATGTGAAATTCCAAAACACCAACAATGAAATAAGTGACAAGGGGGCACTGTTTGAGGCTGTCACCACACAGCAAAATGACCGCTATGTTGGGATTATTCAGTGAGTACAAAATCGTCTCCTGCAGTCACAACTCGGTCTGCTCTGGTTTTTCTCACAAGTGTCGGTGTTTTTACTTCTACTTATATATTTACATTTATATTTGAGCAGGGATAATAGGAGCCCATGCACGTGTTGTTTTTTCCAAAATGATATTGTCATGGGTGCATTTTTATGGTTCTTATGGGTGTGCTTCCCTTCAACTATCCACAGATCTACACAGACACTTGATTTGACACTGAAGGGAAAGTATTTGGTAACAGTCTATGCGACTGATCCCGGCGGCCTGTCCTCTAGCACCGTGCTGGATGTAAGTGACGTGGGATTTGCTTACCCTGTGTTGTATATTGAAAACAGGCTATAAAACTTGCAGCACACACCAATGTTTGCATTCTTTTTATAACTGCAGATTTTCACAGTCGATGAATCCTACAAAGTCGAACTCAGGTTTGCAAATAATCAGATTGAGGTTGAAAAAAAGCTCAGTGAGATCAAGAGGTAATGTCTGAATCATTAGTAAAGACTATATCTGATCTAATCTGCTAATTTTCATTCAGTCACCACTTAAATCTACCCATTTTCTTCCCCCCGTCATCTTCTGGGACTCTTAGAGCACTTATGACTGCCACTAAGGCTGCCGTTGAAATTGTTGCTCTTAGGCCTTACAACAGTGAGACGTCCAGGTAAGTTCCCTTTCATATCTCCTTGCTTACTCCTATGCTTTGTTTTTCCTCACTAGGTGGTGCAATTGCACATGTAGACAAAATGTCAATGGCAGCAACTCCAGGTTTTAGGTTTTAAACAGCTGAAATGTGTTGATTTAATTTATGTGTATGTGTGTGTGTGTGTTTTAATGGTTCTCTCAGGGCTACAGAGAAAACTATTGTGGTAGCTTATTTTGTCTATGCCAATGGAACGGCCCTTACCTCTGTTCAAGTGGAAATAATGCTCTCTGATGCGGAACACTTTCCTAAGCTGATAGAGCTTGGGCTAGATAACATTGTAAGTACGGTTTTATTTTTTAAACACGGCAAAAAAAAAAAACTATTTTTCTGCCTCTTCTTTATATCTTCTTGGTCATTTCGTCATCATTTTTTTTATTCTTCTTTTTTGATAAATTGCTGTTGGCAGTCTAATACAAAGTATTTCAGAGTCAGCACAGGGGCAAGGGATAGTTCACTGATTCTTTTCACCAAGTTCAATGTGTGCTCCAACAAGCACTCTGGCTCCACCAGCAGGTTAAATTCAGAATTGTTTCATGTGTATCACTTTTAAAAAACATGCCTAATTTTCAATAATTTAGGATTTATATTTATTAAATATTAAAAGGCATTTGATTTCCCATAAAGGTGGATCACGTGATCTTCAGAAACAGCCGTAACTACGTTGAGATTAATGACTCAGTGTATGTAACATTACAGTGTATGTAAGGGATGGTGCATTTGAATTATATTGGCTATATGGAAAAATTACTTATATTAAATTACTTTAATATCAGTGTTGACCCGCCCACCCCCCCAAAAAAACATCAATAAAAACAAAAAAAATATGTAACTGATTTTTTACATGTACATTTTTTCATGGAATTTTATTACGTAAGTACAATGTAAAATGCTACATTTAATGGAATCTTGTCAAATGAAGTCACATTTTTTAATTATTTGAATAAATAAACCTTTTTATAAATTTTATATATTACAGTTGCATTTTACTCAAAATTATTGCTTTGTGTATATTGAGGGTGTAAAAACAATTTTTTAATGTAGATTTAGAAAAGTAAAGTAAAATATATTTTACAGGGATAAAGACATTTAAAATCTGGTTAAAGGAGACAGCAGTAGCAATCCCTTTGGTTCATTTTACAAAACAATTAACTCCAGATTAGTAAGAGGTCTGATAAGTCTGATCAGTATTAAAGGACCTGTGAAAATTGTGAGGTTAGTGTAAATATAATCTACATATGAAACTTGAAACCTGAAACCTCTGTTTTTAGGGGACTGCTCCCGAGGAAGAAAAAACGGTGGACACAGTAAAATATGTCCTGCTGGGGATTGTGGCAGGCCTTGTCATTGTACTTCTTGTCCTCACCACTTCACTCCTCTGCACTCGCAGAAAGTAAGAAAATGTGATACCTATGATTTCAAACAACTATGACCAGCAGGGAGTCTGTGTACTGACCACTCATCATTCCACCCTACAGCTACAGAAGGAAGCTTAAGGCTGCTAAAGCTGCAGAATCTGCATCCAGTATGAATTATGACAACCAGAAAAATGGTCTTATGCTACCTGGAACCAACAAGTACACTATGGAAGGGTGAGGAGACAAAACCTTATTCAGATAAATGAAATAGGCAATGGTATGAAACCTAATGTATAAGTTTGCCTTCTAACATGTGTCACTTCTCTCTGATAGTGCTAATCCTGTGCTCAACCTGAACATCGACACAACCATCGAGTTAGAAGAGAGCAGCTCTGATGATGACAAACACAGGTAAAACAAAAACAACAAGGAAACAAAGAACCCTGTCTGTAAATCGGTCCACTGCCTACAGAGAGCAGTTACTGGCTTCATCAACACAGTTTGATAAGGTGGCTCACGGTTAAACGCAGCTGCGCTCACCACTCTGTAGCTGTGCTGGTTAATAAACCGGGATGATTTCCAGGTGAACATTTTGCCACAGAGTGCCCACTACAGCATGTTGTGACAGAGCTGGCTCTGTGCTTCCAGCAATGCCATGTGATTGTTGTTTTTAAATCAAAAACCTTGAAATGATCATTTGTTCATATTGTCTCCCTCTTTCTCTTTGTTTTTCCACCAAAGCCATCTAAGCTTCAACTCCGACGACTCTGACTTGGAAAGTGCTCGACATCCGAAAGAGGATCCACCAGGGTACACTGAGCCTTTGCATGAAGCACTGACCCTGGCTGACCAAAACCAAAGCACTGACAACCCCCTCATGGGGTACAGCAACCCTGTATTTGACACCACAGATTTGTAATGTAAATAGTGAAGGCTAGATGCCTCAGCTAGACAAATGTAGCTTCTTTGTAATCAGGCATACCAAATCAAACTTATTATATAGTTCTTGATGAAGACTTCATCTTCAAATAGCCTTTTCTGTATTACAGATTTAACTTTGAAGCCTAAACACCCTTTACAAGCATAAAACTGAACCAAAAGGGGGATCCTATTTTGTGAAAAAGATCTAATTGTATAAAAGTGTAATGATTTCAAAGACCTTATTCCAATCCAGTCAGAGAGCTGAAGTATGCGAACTGCTTGTTTGCTGTAGCCTCATAGTTTGTACATAGGTATGAAAGTGAAATCAATATCGATGGCCTAAAAATATCAAACTCTTCCTTTATCTTTCTGTAGAGACAGTTTCAATCCATGCAGTATAAAAAAATGAATAGCAGCAGTGGTTAAACACACAAACTTCTTGCTTGATGCACATGTGAATCACTTTATTTTTGTTATTATAATAAGCAGTGGTTTAAAAAGGGTTTGAATTGCTTTTGAAAGAAACTGTTTCTTAAAGTTATACCAACACAGAAATCAAGAAAAACAGATAAATTTAAAAAAAAAAAGGTTTCAAAATCTCAGTGTATGAATGAAACCCTTATTTATAACTGTGTGTCTGACAAAATCTCGCTCTCTCTTTCCCTGTTTTAATTTGTCAGTGTTTGCTATGAAATTCTTGATGAAGAGAAAAAAAAAACTCATGCAGAGTGACTTCCAACAAGCAGCAGATTGAAAAGATTATTCACTGTTTACTGACACCTAAATGAATGTAACACAAGTGCAATCCATGAATAAATTCTGATCCTTTGAATGTGGACCTGAAGTTAATGCTGGTGAACACGGACATTCACTGACACTGTAACAACCGCTTGTTTAAAACACGCTTAAAATCATTGCCTTCGCATAATTTACAACAGGATCACAGATTATGGCATTAAAATACTGTGAGCACTCATGACTAAAAATACCCTGATATCAGGAGTCATTACTTTCCTCGAAAGGTGATTGTACGCGTCATCAGTTTTTTTGTCTTTTTTTTTTTTTACACTTTTCACAATACAAACAAGTCAAAACACTGCCAAATCTAAAGCAATATATAAGACATACAAAAGCCTGCACTGACAGTAGAGACTCCTCTTACAAAGAGATCAAGGCAACACTTAATCGATTTAAATATCCCCCAGGCCACCAGGTCACAAATCACACTCAAAACCTGTCATTACACTATCATCTCTCTCTCTCTGTCGAAGCTTAACAAGCTTTTTAGCAACCAGGAGAAAAGCTGGTTGCCATGGCTTCACATTGTGTGAGGTGAGTGGAAAAAACAACAACAAAAAAAGCACCAACAGCTAAAATGAGTCAGTGGATGGTTTCAGCGAAAAACACTAAAGGAGGAGAGCCAGGCTGATGATGACGCTGACGCATCGCTCTCATTTCCCCAAACGTCCATCATCACTCTGTCGGTGTGTGCAGAGAGATTTGTGAATAAGATACCAATCAGCGAGGGTGGGGTGTGTGGGGGATAAAAAGAGAAATCATAATTTATGGCTGCTTTCTCAGCGGTTAATGCTTCTCGGCGCAAACTTCATATTAAATGCTTTTGTGCTTGCTTGTCTTGAGCGAAGGTGTGAATTTTGTCCTTCTTTTTCTCACACCATCGAGACGACGTCATTCAGTGGATGCACTGGATAACAACCACGTGTATCAGATCCCATGTAAACTTTCTCTCCTGTCACTCAGTGGTATGAGCTCTGGAGCAACAGTGTGGCTGCTGCATGTTCTCCATCAGCAGGCGGAAGGGGTTTCTTCTGCGTCGGCCCGCTTTCCCATCATGCTCCCCTCTTCTCCCTGCACGACCCTTACCTGAACCCCCCTGGGCTATCTCGGGGGTCAGGGGTGTAGCTGTGGGGTTGAGCGGAGGAGGCGGTGGCATGGAGGATTGCCTCTTTTGCTTCTTCACCTGCTTCTCCAGGTGTTTCTGGATGGCAGAGCCCAGCACGGCTACTTCCACCACAGCTCCGTACACCTCCCACGTCATCCCCTTCTCATCCCAGCTCACCTCCTGCACTGGCTCCTCGCATTTCTCCTCATCTTTCTCGTTACAGTTTATTTCCTCCTTTGTGTTCTCTTCAACTCCCTCCACCTTTCTCTCTTGGGTTACTTTCTCCTCTTTCTCCTCCATCACCTCCTTTTTCTTTTCCTCTTTCTCCTCTATCACCTCCTCTTTCTTTACCTCTTTCTCCTCCCTTGCCTCCTCTTTCTTTACCTCTTTCTCCTTCTTTGCCTCCTCTTTCTTTTCCTCTTTCTCCTCTGTCGCCTCCTCTTTCTTTTCCTCTTTCTCCTCTGTCGCCTCCTCTTTCTTTTCCTCTTTCTCCTCTGTCGCCTCCTCTTTCTTTTCCTCTTCCTCCTCCACTATCTTCTCCTCTATGCTAGGCTCCTTCATGACCTGAGGGAAAGTCATAATCGTGGGAGTTCTCGGGGTCATGGGTGCGGTAGCGACAGAGCGAAATTCCACCTGCTGACCCACCTGCAGCTCAGCATCTTTAGTCTCTGTGCCCACAGCCCCACATTTTCCAAAAGAGGTGGGGAAATAGAAGGCCTGGTCTCCCTCAGGAGGGGTCATGGGGCTGGTGGCCACAGACTGACACTGTACTACCTCCAGGCTCACCTGTGTGCGGATGTTATGGCAGCCAAAGGGAGCCGGTGATTCAGGGATGGGGGATTTTTTTGCAGAAATAACTCTCTCTTCTTCATGTGCATCTTTGTCTTCGACCTCTGACTGCTCGGATCCTGTGCATGTTTTCGGATGTTCGCTGACAGCAGCAGAAGGTACTTTAGTTTGTGGATCGTTTGTGCTCCCGTGAAAACTTTCACTGAAGGACTTTCCTTCCTTCCTCTTTATATCACTGCAGCTTTCTCCAACCTCATCTTCATCTATTTTGACCATCTCTGGTTCAACAGAATAAAAAAACGACTCAGCCTCGTCCGTTTCTTCCTCCTCATTGTTGCCATACTGGGTCACCAAGATTGTAATGTCTTGATCCATACTTCCCATCCTCTGCTGCTTACACTGCTGATTGCTACCCTCCACACTTACATGTGCGCCTATTAACTCAGCATCCACTCCATTGGTGGAACTCTCAGTCATCTCCTTTGATGTAGTAAATTTTAAAGTTTCAGTTGTTTCTAACACAGCATCTGCTGAAACTTTTGTCTCCTGCTGACCAGTCTCCCTCTGCTCCTCATTCTTTTTTACTTTCTCGTCCCTTTGCACTGGCTCTCTCCCGATAACCTCTGGGAAAGCCATGCTATATGGGGATTTGGGGGTCATGGGGGATGTGGCGACAGAGCAGAACTCCACTTGCTGACCCACCTGCAACTCTGCATCTTTAGTGTCAGTGCCCACAGCTTGAGGTTTCCCAAAAGAACTTGGGAAGAAGAAGGAATGGCTGCCCTCTGGAGGAGTCATGGGGCTGGTTGCTGCCGAGCAGCACTGCACCACCTCGAGGCTCACCTGTGTGCGCATGTGGTGCTGCCCAAAAGGGGCCGGGGAGCGTGGGTCATAAGGGTCTGGAGTTGATGGGACAGCAACTGAGATTTTCTCAATTCCTGCATCTTTTCCTCTGTTGAGATTTTGATCTTCAAAGTTTTCCTCTTGAATTTCAGGTTTTCCATCTCCATCACTCAGAAACTTGATCGTCACCTTTGCATCGTTATTTGTAGCTGCTGTCGTTGTTTTATTGTGCTCTTCTGTTGCAGGCATGGCATCGATCCGTGTGCAGTTTTTAACTCGTTCAGTGTCTGTTAGGTCAGCATTGCTATAATCCCCCCCTGAAAGCACTTGATCTTTAGATATTAGGTTTTTCTCTTTCTCCTCAACAGAGCTGACATTCCCCTGTAGTGCCGGCTGATAGTCCCCTTGAGTGGTTGACTCTTGACTCCTGTACAGTTGAGGTCCTTCAGGTGCAGCAGTGCTATCTGAGCCTCCCGGATGCCCCCCATTATCCGTCTTCTCGCAAGGCTGGTGGTCCTCCGTGACACCTCTCATCTCATCCTTAAGGCTTCCCATTCTGTCTCCGCATTAAAGGGCTAGAATTACCTGCAGGAATAACACAGCAGTGTGAAAGTGTCCGTGCAGTTAATCATCGGGAACAAGCACAAGCGGACGATAAAAATATTCTGTCATGCGTTATGAAACGAAATTGATATTATTCAGTTATTCAAATAGACACAGGAGCATCACTGCTACTACTTGATCAGAATTGTTTGCACACTTACTTTAATATCGCAGGACTATCTTTTTAAATACTTTAAAATGAGACAAAGTCAAATCTTCATGCCCAAAAATATCTCATTATCAGCTCCTGTCTGAATTCTATTCTAGTCCATAATTACATAACACAAACAGCGTGCACATGAATTCAGAGTTGTTTTCAAAATGTAACTATAAAACAAGCATGATTACAAAAGGAGATCTCAGAAAATTCGGACATACCTCAGCAGTCTAAAGTCAGGCTGAAGCCACTCCACAACTCTTCTTCATATTTAGGTCAAACATTGCAAATCTCAGCACCGATTGCGACAAACATCTGTCCGTGCATCTCCCCCCGGTGATTGATGCTGATTGCAGTGGCTACAGGTTTGTCTCTAGAAGAATCTATCTTAGGCAATCCTCGCTCTTTAGGCTGTGGCTGTGTCTATTGAAAAGCTTCACATTTCCAGTTTCCCTGGAAACCACGGTCGGGTTTCTGGCAGT
>NW_024582380.1:3479421-3491975 GCF_018398535.1 Haplochromis burtoni
CCCTGCAGCTTCCACACACCCTTCTGACCTGAGAGCGGCAGGAGCAGCTGTTTAATACCCTCGGCTTGAGCCTGGCACCACCGAGCCTGCACGTTCCAGCTGGATTAACCAAAACAAAACCCACCCAAAGAGGCACGATCAGACTGGAATCCCAAATATGGCACCATTGTGCCAATGGCCAGAGCCTACTCTGCAGATTTTACACATCCTTTAATCAAACCCCAGACAAGAGTGAGCAAAAAAGATAAACATGCGAGGGCGACACATAATAGATTCTTATTGAGGTCAACTTTAGAAAAGATTTAAAATGCGATGAGTGATCAGCGCAGTAAATGAGTTTGCACATTATTAAACAACGCTAACAAATGTGTGTTTTTTAACCTTTTATTTACAGAGGATTTGTATGTCTGGCTTAACATGTAACCCTTTATATTGACAAGTCCTGCAATTTAAAGCACATATTGATATGACAACCATTATGATTCCAAGACATAATATATTGACTTTAACTTGATAAAATCTTCAGTACACACAAACAAACACACACACACACACACCCACACACCCACACAAACAAACGTGTACACTCTGTCAGTTTCTAACAGATAGTTTACTGGAATGATTTCACAAGCAATCATAAAGATACAATGTAAAAAACTCTTACTTCAAGAAACGTTCAAATTAAACTTCCAAAGAAATGCAAAAAGAAAAATAGAATTCCACAAACAGGCATTGTCGACACTTAGGAGGATATTATTGTATTCATATCTGCTTGCAACCGGTCATATTTATTTTTTACCACTCCCAATGTCTCATTGGAAGATGATGAACATCTATTGCACATTTCTAAATACAGATACACACAAGTACAAAGTCACAAGCCCTGGTTCTGGTCTCATTTCATTGGGAGGGAATCAAGGAAATGAGACCGTGAGGACAAATCCTACATCTCAATAAATACCTACACCCAACACATTACATTAAGAACATGACATTTACAATATATAATAATAAAAGATTTGTCTTGAAGGAAGAACATTTTTCAGTGGGAATGCTTGTCTTTTTTTATTGTTTTTTTCTTTTTTTTTTTGCAACAGGAATATAATTGTAATAGTTTCAGCATTTGTCCTTTTTATTATTAGAAATATTATTGTGCTGCTGGTTGGACGGTGGCTTCGACTGATGCTCTTATGCTTCTGGCTCGTAGTCCTGGCTCTCCTGGGGAAAAGAAGAGCAAGTTTTTTTATGAGGATGGCCAGTAAAATTTGCAGCACACAGAAGCTCTAAAGGTAAATCTACATCTAAAATAATATTCAGCTTTAATGTGATTTAGCAGAATATATGATACAGAGTTTATTAGTCTCAGCAGACGGTAATGATGTCACTTTGTTGAAGCTGAGCTCATCTGTTCCTTCAGTGCTTCTCTCAAGCCTGCAGAGGGCAGCACAACACTGCACTTACATCGAGGACGCGCATCGTGAGCACACTCTCCATATCCTTGCAAGCCTGCACACGCCTCCACCACACATGATCATAAAAAAATAAATAAATAACACAGCCTCCAACAGTCTTATGTCATCTAATGTATTCACAAAGCCTTGAGTGATACTGGATGACACAGATTTCTTTTCAGATCCTCCCAGTGATGGCTTCGTTCACTCTGCAGCACTCAGACTCCATATTTACAGCAATGCAGGGAGACCCTGACATTACCCACAATGCATGAAGGCAGAGAGCGTCATCACCACACCCATTCAGACCGAGCTTGCACACCGCTGGTGTAGCAAAAGATGGGGGAGGGGAAAGAGACACGGAGGAGTAGGAGGACAAGGATGATACACATCCGTGGAGAAATTCACTTTGAATTTGGATCTCAGGGAACGCCTCGGGTTTACTCCTTTTCCCAACTAGTGCAAGACTCCACTGATGCAAAGGACTATTAAAGTAAACACACAGAATATATTATTATTGGAAATCACATAAAATCTCAAAATAAGTCTTATTTCACCCGCTTCAGAAAACGTATATATATTCAGTGGCAATAACACAGGATCAGTGCTCTCATACTAGCACGATCAGCCCTTTGACATTATGTACACTGTATGATATTTTTATATGCTACCATCGCTATTTAAAATCTGTACTCAAAGCCATCAGTTCTGCACAGTTTGTCTCGCCCCTGACAGCCAAATTCCAAAAATAACCATCTGTGTCAGATTCACATACCTCCTTCGTGCACACGGACACACACCCAACGCTCAGTGAAAGTAGGTGGTGCTATATTCACTGTACTAGCTGCGTGGCAATTGGCTTGTTAAGTCCTCCGTTATCATTTCCACAGAAAGGAAAAAATTACCTCAGCGTGAGCTGTAGTGTTTGTGTGGGACACAAGTGGAGGGCAAAAGTGGAGTGCCATTGAAATCCAATACAGCTAAAATGTGTATCCATGCAGAGCTCGTGAATACTGATGAACCTCAATCTACTGTAAGTGAATGGACTCATCTCTGCCTGATGTCCACTACTCCACAGTTTTTTTTTAAAGGGTTTTACACAAAAATGATCTGTAATGTAATTATAGTACAATTCAAAAGCTGATTCTTGTGATATTTTGATGACAGAGCAGAGCCATGTGTACACTTTGCGTATTGTAGGCTGATTACCTGCTGGGACTCATCATATGTCTCCCCTTCTGGCTCCAGCATTGCCTCTCCTTGGCCCTCCATGGCCTCCTGCCCATACTCCTCAGGCTAGAAAATGAGACAAACATAAAGAGATACAGAGAAGGAAAGATTTACAGAAACAGAAGCAATCATACAGATACGTCGTCATTAATACACTGTCAACTTATTTTTTTTACCATCAGGGAATTCTCAAAAATGACATTTTTAATGCTCTTTCAAGGCACAGTTAAACTGGTAATAATTAAATCATAAAACGTACTGCAAGTATAGCCGTGCAGTACCATTTTTTCTCAATTTTGGTTTTCTGTTCTGCAAAAGACAAGGTTGAGAAAACTACATTTCTTGGTTTGTCCAATTTCTCAACTCTCTGAGGAGTCTAGAAATCACTTCTGAACAATTAGACAACCTTGTGGGATTTCAGCTAACTGAAGAGCTCTATGGGTGACACAATTGCTCTGCCTGACTCACTACTTTGAAACTTTTTAATGGACTGCAATAGAGTTTTCTTTAGATATTTTGTCCCCTACAGATTGACAGAATCCCATAAAAAACATCAATCTGAGTCATATGCTGTGCTTCATGAAACAACCCTGTGACAGTGTATTGAAGGTAAAAAACTCTTTCTGGAAAGTCAGAACCTTAATAATATAATATAATATAATATAATATAATATAATATAATATAATATAATATAATATAATATGAAAGACTCCAACAAACAGCCAGAAGCAACAAACAGAACATTTGTCCTGTTAACATATTTAGCCAGCGTTTTCCGTGAAGTAGGGACTTGCTCTATTTTTGAGTGAGATTTGTTTGACAGTGTGAGCATAACATTTAAGAACCCTAAACGAAAATGGTGATCAAATGCTTGAAATGAGCACATTATAAAGAGTATATGCTATATATGAGTTTGTGGCATGATTCTGACTGTAGCTTTTTGGCCATACAGAGCTGTTAGTATGGATTTAAAGTCTTGGTCTTGTTGCAAGTCTATTGCAGACACTGAGCTGTGGGACTGGAGTGTGAGGAAAAGGCTGGCACAGTGTGCAGATAGAAAAGTCCATTAATCTGTCAGTACTTCCTTCTTACGGAACCACCCCGCAGCAGCTTGCACAAACAAAACTGTCTCTTTCTTCCACTTAAAAGTGAATTTCAAAAAAGAATCACTTTCTAAAACAGCCCTTCTCGATGGTGGGTAGTAGTAAACTCACTCAAACAGGAACAAAACAGGAGAAAAATATCAAATTTGATGGGGACTATTTTCAGCTGTGGGGAACACACACCTGAGCGATACTTGTTTGTAAGATCAGATCATTGCTGTTTTGCTTTACCAGCAATAAGAAAAGAAATCTGTATAACACAGGTGTAACACTATGGTTTGTGTGGACATACGACATGTGATGAGTGCTTCTGAGAGCTTTCTTAAACAGATAAAGCTCCACTGAAACAAAGCTAGTGGGTCAGCACCACACATTTATTTTTAAACCCAGCACTAATCAAGTCAATTAGGTCAGGAAAGAACAGCCTGTAATCCTGTGTGCTGTATCAGGCTTGTTATTGCTGTATGCCCACCAACACGATTAGCATGGTCGAGGTTGCACAATGGGAAAACTATCGCTAGGACAGCCCTAATCAGATGGATCATTGCCTGAGAAAAAGTGAACATGAAATAGACTGTTTGCATCTGTATTTCTGATTGGTCACGAATTTTAATTCAGTCAAGGATAAGACAAGGCAAGGCTTTTATAAAATGTTATAAAATGTTATAAAATGTTACACCTGAATGGGTTGTGCAAGGGAAATTTTGTGATTAGAGGCCAACAGAGCCAAAACTGAACTCAAAAAGTAGCTGTGTGCATTTGATCACAGTGTCAACAGTTTAGCAGTCTGTTGTGAGGGTGCTGAAATGAGGAGCTTTATCACTCAGATAACGCCTTCGAGAAGCCTATTAGAGCAGGCTGTCAGATTTACTAGATTAGCGAGTCAGTGGAGAGGGTCCAGCTCTGAGTGATGAAGGCTTAGGACCGGATGAGGACCTCACTGTGTCACTGACAGTCTGACAGAGATAGACAAAATGTCAACATACTGACAGCGCATCTCCAGGTCATTAAAAGGGAAGGAAAACAATACAAAAAGGAAGCATCTTAACACAGCATGTGCCACTCAGATGTCCAAACTTTGCTATAAGCAGGTTTCACCGCTGCTGTGTCAAGTCAGCTTGATTTTGTGACTTTTCTTGCATAATAATATCAGAGTGCCTAAAAAAATGATAAAAGCAGGGGATAGAAGGGGTGACACTGAGGTCAATGGGCAAGAGCATTCGGTGATGTTAGTGGGGGTAGGGCATTAATGGAAAAGCAGTGTTTGCTTTAAGAGAGGTGATAGTCCCACAGAGAGATTGTTTCTGTCATAAGACACCTGAACAGTGATCTGCATCCTTAATAATCATTGAATGCAGCGCTGTGTGCAGAGCAGACTGTAGAAGTCCTCTTCAATGAAATGAGTATATAGCAACAAAGCCCAAGTCTATTTCAGTCATCTCCAGTTTTTTTCTTTTATAATAACTGTATAAAAGCAATTACCAGTGTAGTATTCATCCTCAGCAGATGGAAAACTATTCCTCTAAACCAAAGACACGAGCAAACTCATGCAGACAGGAAACATAAATTTAGTACAGTGCATGCTTTTGCTGACAGCAGCAGAATGAAACAGTCCAAATGCACACTAGTAATTCTGTTTTGAAGTGACATGCAGATTCATCAGATTTGACCCTGCTGTCTAAATCTGGCTCTGCTGTCATCACGATCCTATTCAGGCTTTTAGGAGTGCAACTTGGCGCAAGTTGCCAGCTCTAATTGAGGCATACGTTTGGAACAGATTTTTGTTTTCCACTTGTTTTCCGGCACATGTGCAGACCTAAATAAAGCCGGTCACTTATAAGAGTAAGTTGCTGCATTGTTAGCGCACACTGGGTAGTTTGTCATAATATGAATATCTTTAAGAGTGCACCCTACTAGTAATGCACGCTCAGTTTGATTTACTCATTGAATGTCAAACAACCTGTAAAAACTGTACAGAATTCCTTCTAAAGATATCAAATCTCAGCTTGTGCTCAAAGGTCAAATTTCCATAAAAAGCCAGTTTTTCAAAGCAAAGTTAAGTTGGCAGACATACATGGATAAGAGAATGCATCATAGGAAAATTGAGGCTTCCGTACTTTTGGACACTAGAATGAGGTCTTCTGCTTTTATTTTCCTTTTTAAGTCCAAGTCTCTTAAGTCCACCAATATTGTAGAAATGAACTGCTGTATTGCAACAATAAAGCTTGATAAAGAATAACATAAAAAGTAAGGTATATCATAAATAAATGTTTTAAGTGTATCCTATTAATCTTATAATGGATGCCTTCTAAATGCAAATGTTATTTTCTTTTTTTTTTTATTTTATGCTTTATTTTGCAGGAATTATGCAAGCTGAAGTTTTTTTTTTGTTTTAATGAAAAAAAAAATCAATTTAAAGACTTATGACATTCATATAATAGTTTAAATGTTTTTTTCCACCACTTGTTGTAATGCAATACTGATCCCACATAAGGCAACAATGCTGTACTCCTAATTCAAGTTCACAGGTAATTTATTTCCTGTGTGTTTAAACACCATGCAGTGCTGCTATTCTGCCTCACTGCAGGCAACAAAGCAACGTGTTACACTGTAAGGACGTGCAGCACATACGTTCATGTCAGCTGGGAACTCGTCCTTCTTCACCAAGCCGGTAGCAGCGACGATGTTCCCGACAGCTCCGGTGGTCTTTTCAGCCACTGGAGACACACACACAAACACACACACACATAGTGAGAGAGAGAGAGAGAGACAAATGCAGATAGATTAAAAAGATGCATGACCGTGGTCCTCCGTTGCTTCTTATGTCACTACTGGATATAACAACCACTTACACATGACAAATTAGCCGTTTTCCAGTTATCAGTAGTATTTTACTACTGTAATGAAACCAGGCTTCGAACTCCAGTTAACAGAAATTTAAAGAGGTAACGAGCAGATGGGAAACTCACCTGTGCCCACGCTGTCTTTGGCCTTGCTACCTGAATTGAGAAAAAGCAAACTGTAGTCAGAAAAGGCACAGATTCTTTTACAAATAATTAACTATTTGAAATTTGGAGATTTGTTTTCTTCGTGTGAATGTGTGTGTGCGCATGCGTGTGTAGGTGCTATAACTTTACACTTCTCTGATGCTAATGACAAAAGCAATGCAACAAATGGCTTTAAATGAAATCATCAAAATGATTGTCAAGTCTGAATCTGACTGCCCTTATTATTTGTTAAAATTTGTCATGTTTAAGCGATGTACTTTTCTTTACTACTGAAAAGTAAAAAAACAACAACAACAACAACAACAACAAAACAAAAACAAAAACGAAGAGGGCAACATCTCTGCAACTAGGTAAGCTCAGTGTTTGCCCAGTGATTGCATTGATTTTTTTTTTCTTTTTGCATTTGGCAAAATAAAAAACAAACAAACTGGTGACCAACTGTTAAACTGTGGTTGTGTGAAAACCCTCAACTCTTGATAACATAGCGATTGCACAGATCAGCTGGTGGTAAACAACCTCCCTCCAAACAGTTGTGGTGTGACTCAGATTGGCTGCAATCACTCTCAGACAGATTCGCAATTGTTTGCAAATCATTTTTTATCTATTTAATAAAAGCAGGCAGATAAGCAACATGCTGCAATCCGTCTGCACTGATGAGCGCAACTCATCTGCAACACATCTCTTTTCAGTAGGGCACTCAACCCAGCTGACCGTACTCTGTATATATTCCTATACAGAAGCAATCATTTGTATCATTTTGCAATTAAATCATGGTTCTACAGCAATTACATCACTATTTGTGGAAGATTCTGAGGCTCTGTGTTTGTCCATGGCAACAGAGGTGTGATTTTTCATTGTTTATTTGATTTAATTAATTATAACAAATAAATTGCAAACAGTTGCTAACTTGACCACATTTGCAAACTAGCAGCACACTGACTCCCTCCTGTTCCCTTTTTATTGCATCTTGATGCACCAAGATCCCTTTGAAGACAGCAACTGACTGCAGCTGGTCGTCGACACAACTGTTGCAAAGGCAATGAGATCACAGGTTCACTGCACATGCTTGCACTAATTTGGTCACACTGCAGTCTCCAGCCACTGTTTTCCTACTGTGACTGTAGCATTATCCACCTGATAGCACAGTTCCTAATATACTGTTGCTCCAGTGCTATATGTCGACATGACAAAAAGCTGCAGTAAGTTCCAGAGTCCAGAAAACCTCTTGTGATAAACTGAAATTGAATTAGCATGATTACATTTGGACCATCACCGCCAACCAATTACTTTTCATAAATACTGTAATATCATTTTTGTTTATCTTTCACTGTTTGCCTCAGGTCCTGGAGAACAGTGGTGGCTACAGTAGTCGGGCTTCTTGGTTTATTGTAAGGACTTATTAAACCACAACCAAGCCACTGTTCAGTCCTCTGATCCATATTCTTTGGCAGTTGTCATCCATCTACACGCTGTACTCCATCATGCTATTGGGGCAATCTACTGCAGGCCCCATCCAGTTCTGATCACTCAAGCCCTGTCATCCTCTTTATTGTGCAACAGTCAGTGGACTTATTGGTCCCCGAGGGCCTTTAAAGACCAACAAAAAAGAGCAGAAATAATGAAGTACAGAAGCCACTCTTCAAAAGGCGAGCCTCAAAGCAAAGCATACAGTACATCTGAGTGATGCCTCCATTTAAGTTTGGCTTTGGTAAATTGCAGCTATTGCGCAATGGAGCACAAATGGAAGATAGCTGCAGGTGTGATTGCCAAATGATATTAGAATTATTATTCTTCACAAACTGACTTTGGATATTTTTAGACTACGGATTCAACAAAACATCTGCAACATTTTCCATCATCAGAAAAAAAGGGTTGATAATGATTTCTTGTAGTGTTTAAGTAAAAAAAAGAAAAGAAGGATGGAACAAATTAGCACTAATGAAATGATATAGTTGAAACCGATTACAGATAAACGCTATTTTTTTGAACTGCAAATGTTAGCAAAAGCGATAACTGTGTAAACTAAATTTCCATATGGTCAGACTGATGCTGTGTGACTGCAAGGGTCTGCAAAATAAAAACAGTTTTTAATGTGATGCTGTAAAAAAATACTAATTTGTCATAAAAAAAAATAGGAAACAGATGCTTTATGAATAGCATCCTATACTATAGAGGTTTCTCTTTCCCACCTCTGCTTGCCTTTCTCAGCCTGACTGCTCAGTTCAGGTGGTTGGGTGGTTTGCAGCTGCAGCAGCAGTAGCAGCTGTCAAAAGGTGGGCCACAGTCCTATTAGATCACTCTTACCCCTCCTCCATGAGGGACTGTCAAGCATATCACATACAGCTTTCTAGGGCACCACCATATTCAACAGCGGCATGTAGAACCACAGAGACACCACAGAAGTGAGCCTTTCCTGCCATTGCGTTAACAAGGACATGATGAAATTGGTTCTGCACATGTTTTGACTACAGTCTGATACGTTTGGTGGTGCTGATCAGTGACAGGGACACTATGCTAAATGGTGTAAGATAATGAGATTCCACCGAAATGCGAACACATTTGACAACCTGTGCTGGAAGTGTGCTGGATGTTGTAACCCATCATATTGTTGCGGAATCAATTATACAAGCTGGTGACTGTAAAACAAGCAGGAGGCCTGTCACTGGAAATTTGGTTCCTCTCACAACAACTCAGCAGCTGACAAAATAAATTCCAAGCAGGCCTGCTCCGCGTCTCCTGAGTCACACTGATCTCCCGACTAATACGTAAGTAACTATTTGTCATCACAAACAAGACGGGGGAAAGTTGCAAATAAAGACTGCTGAAGTGCACCTGATAAATCAATTTGTCGATCAATGGAAACTCATCAGCAACTCTTTTGATTAACAGCGCGAGTCACTTGTGGCATCCTCTACCAGTTGTGAGGATTTGCTGCTCTTCTCATCTTATGTATTCACACAGAGAACACGTTCTGGTTTTTGGTATGTTGATTAAAAGAAAGCAGCCAATCTGAAGACACCAATGTAAATTTTAGAATAAAAGATCATGGGAACTGTACAACTCAAATGAGTAAAATAAGAACAACTGCTGAAAATGTGACTTTTGATTAATTTTTTTGAGACATTAAATCATCAGATTATCAACAAAAATGCTGGGATATTAAATCTTAACTGACACCAGTACATAATGAATTACACTGATTACTTGAGTAATTTATTAGCACTACCTTTACAGCATAACAGAAAATGATTTAAATGTTTTAAATGTTGAGAAATACCGTATTATCATCCTCCATTGCTACATCTATTTAATTAATGATTGAAACCAAGTGATGTAGATTGGGTTAATGATGCAAGCTGCATATCTGACAACTACACTTTAAATCAGCAGACAGATTTGCTCGTTAGTTGCAGGCTGTCAGTGACAAGTTAGCCAGCACTGAAAAGCACAAAAAGCAGGCCTGCTCCTCCTAGGGTCTGTTTGTCCCTAGGAGGAGACTGCTGACACTGTTTTACAATCTGCTGCTATCCAATCCACAGGCATGTTGCAGGAGCTGCTCCCACCATCAGCTGCCCCACCCCCACTCCTATTTCCATCTCCTTCCCATAACCTAGACAGGCCACAAGGACACCCAGATTCCTTGTATCACACACTTCTACGTCACAACGAAATACTTTGAAACAGAGTTCACTACTATTATTCTGCTGAAATTGAGAGTCAGGGCTGGATTACTCATTTTTGATACGCTGTGGTATTTTACACCAAATCGGCTTGCAACATTAGAACAAAAATATTGATCAGCTCAGAGGCTGGCTGGTTCATTATACTGCCGCCACTCAAGTGAACGACACTGGATTTATCAAAGGAAGGCACTTGGATGCACTTTCTGCACACAATGAGCTATGAATAGCTGTAATATTGTCCCCTAACTGTGAACTGAGAACAAACAAAGACAAACATATATAGGCGAACAATGCGTTCACCCTCCTGCTTGTTTGTTTACTGTATGAGAGATTTACACAGCTAGTAAGAAGAGCTACTGTATAATTCAAGCATTTGATTCAGGATGTATACTGCATGATCTAAGTCATAAAATATTCCTTGAGCTTTTCTACAGCTGCTCCTGCATGTAGCGGGACGATAACGGGCGTGTGTACAATTTGCATGCAAATAATCTGCAAGCATACATTTGTGATCATCTTACCTACAAACATGACTCCTTCCTTTGTCTTTTCAGCAGCAACTGCAACTCCTTCCTTGGTCTTCTCTGCAGCCACAGCCATCCCCTCTTTCGCTTTAGACAAACCCTTCATAAACACATCCATCTTGGCCAAGCTACTGTGGAGAGAAGCACCATTAGCTGATGTCAGTCAATGTGCAGCCTTTGTCTTATTTATATACATTTAAAGCCTCATTATTAATACGGGAGGGTAATTATTTTATTCCCATCCATTTTTTATGAACCTTTATATATTCCAGTCTAATATTAGAGCATACATTATGAGAAGAGAAGGCAGCACCGCCTCCTGTGGTGGATCGTGACAGCCACACTCCAGCCATCAGGCTGTAGTAAAAACCTTCTGTTCACTCATGCATTCAACCCCATTTTTCTCCCCCTCACACCCTCCTCGATGCATGAAATATTCAGAGGTAAAAATATTTCAATGAAATGGTTAACCCAGCAGGCAACTCATTAATTATTGCTCGTCTGTAACGCTACTCTTAGTGGCAGAAAGATGACAGGATGACTGCGCCAGGCCCCCTTTTTTTAAAGGACTGTACGGCGTATTACGATAGAAGGTGGCATCTATTTCCAAGAGCTACATGGCGTTGCTGGGGGAAGAGAAACGCGGTGTAAGCTAGGATTTCTGCACGAATAACGGTTTTAGCGACGAATTGTGTGGTGTGGAAGCGATACGAAGCTGCCCGATTACACGCGGGGGGCACATCGCGATGAAGCAGACTAACAGCTGGTATTCTTCATTCTGGCATTACACACGTCCCTCCGAGTCCCATCCTGGATGCTGCAGGTCAAGGATGCAACAATGATTAAAATATGCACCAGTTCACGTCGACCGATTCCCACGTTCACATTCCGCCCCTGGCTTTTGTGTCTTTTGTACGTGCATTATCTTCCACGTACAAACAAACAGTACACAGAAAAAAAATATCACGATCCTTACTAGTATTATTTTTTTTAATGCATTTAATAGTATTTCAAGCACGGTGCAAACATTCCAGTGACGACGCTCACATACATGGCTCTCAAACGGAGGTGACCTCTATATGTTCAGGAATAATAATAATACTGGATTAAGCAGTAGAAAAACGTGTTCTTACCTATTTACAAATAGCCTTCGACTTGTCCCCTTCTGATACAGTCGAGTCAAACTACCGTCTAAATGGGAGATCTTCAAATGATCACTAGGTGGGCCTTCCTCGGGCAGATCTCCACCAACAGGGACGGCCCCCTTCACAGTGCGGCTGAGACGATCACGCCCCCCCCACGCCCCCCTCCCCCTCTCCTCTCTCCACCATTGCCTATTGATCCCCTCGTGTCACAGCAAGGAAAAAAGGGCCACTCCACGTCACCTCGCCCACTTTTTTTTTGCAATAGTTACACCATGTGTCATTAGGACAATAAATACATGAAAATCTACGTTTCTTCTATCTATCTATCTATCTATCTATCTATCTATCTATCTATCTATCTATCTATCTATCTATCTATCTATCTATCTATCTATCTATCTATCTATCT
>NW_024582380.1:3491995-3601166 GCF_018398535.1 Haplochromis burtoni
ATCTATCTATCTATCTATCTATCTATCTATCTATCTATCTATCTATCTATCTATCTATCTATCTATCTATCTATCTATCTATCTATCTATCTATCACTTTCTGTTTGTGAACTTTTATTAAATGAAAAACTGCTAGAACTCAGTTTTTCTATAGCTGGTCTCCATTTTTGATTTAACTGCTGGAACATCTCACCTTCCACTTATCCAAGAGCCATTCTGACTTGTATTAATACCCAGTTAACAATCGCCAGAATATGTTTTTAATCCCCTATAAATTACACATCTTTAACATAAAGAACAAGACAATATGATGCAAATTTCAGTGGATTAAATAATAACATGGCTAATCAAATACAATTTGAACATTAAAAATTAGTTATATGTAAAAAAACAAAACAAAAAACTTTTGCTTATCTGTTGTTTTTTCTACATGTTAAGCAGAGGCACCATTGACTTGTATATTTTGGATGCAATTAACCTGCAAATTTAAGAATCTGCCATAATCTTACCGGAAAATGGTAGGTTTGACCCATTTTAATATATGAGCTTTATATATAATATGTCGAAATATTTCTTATGCAATGTGCATGCCTTTGTACTCTTATTTGTACTGTTTAAACTATAACATGTACCCGAAGTGTTTTATTTGCTGTACTGCACACCACAGTCTGGCATATAACCATTTAAAATGCCTTAAGTGACAAATGTAACCACATATTGGGCTTTATGGATTTCTGCAACTTCAGCTGTAACTGTTTTCTGCATTCAGCTCACTTACAGTAATCTCAGATTATCTCAGATAGATAAGACTAGACTCTTGTCTGTAATCTAACCATTTCTTTGGCATATTGGCATGCCATGTGCAACACGAGTGTGATATCAGGGTGATACCACTTTGTGCGAGAGGTAGGGGTGGACTGATTCATGGTGATGCTTAATGAGATCGTGCCCTATTTACCAGAAACATAAAGAATAAAGTTAATGATATTCTCAGAAGTAAAACATTTTTTATGTAGAAATAATTTCTGTGAAAAGTAACTCAACAGGACGGCTATCACGCGTGTCTTAGTATAACAGTTTCTTTTCCAATTAATTCAATTATTTTTTATTTTATCATGGATGTTCGGATTTTATGACTACAGCAAAAGATCCTCAGCCAATCAGAGTCACGATGACCTCAGATGGACTCGTGATTTTCCTCGAGCAGTATATTATATTTAGGCAATTCACAGGCACAATTTAGGGGGGAAGGGGTTAAACACCACCCCTCCCCTTTTACCCCCCTTTCTGACGTATTTGCGCTGACGCGATTCATGTTGTAATGGGAGAAAGATTGCGAAATCCTCCTCCCCCCTCCTTCATCCCGAGAACCCCCCAACCCCCATTCTGAGGAAATCCCACATAGCCGCATCTCTTTGAATCGTCCAGCTCTCTCACGTTTGTTCTCGGCTGTGGCTTGTGTGAGAAGGTGACCCATAAAGAGCCCGCAACGCATAATCAAACAGTAAGGTTATCTCCTCCCACAACTTACGAACTACACCATTTAATGTGCGATCTACTCCTCAGTTTTAAAAAACAAACAAATAAATAAAATCCTGTCCTTATGTTCAAGAGTCACGGGACGGTGCTGTCCGTGGTGCTGAAGGGAATCTCTGTCCATGGTGCTGAGCTGCTTCAGTCAGTATTGACACAGCCCCGGAGGACGTGGTGCAACATAAAAGAGGATATAAACCCCCTTTCAATCATCCACAAACACACTTCAATCATTTTTACATACAGTTAGCCCAGATGTCTTTCTCCATTTTGCTTTCAGCGTCAGAGGCTGAGCAGAGGAACTCACATGTTGGTTTCAGCACATGGCTGTTTGTAAATGTAAGCCACATCTGCCCTCTTGTGGTCTTAAGGACATTTTCAGCAGCAAACATCTAGGCTGTAGGAATAATTAGCATGTACATTTAAAATAAAAGTATGTAAGCAAGTTACATTCAGCATTAACAGTTTGTTACAGATCACTGGAAGCTTTTAAAAAATTGTTCTGGTAAAATAGATGTCACTCTGTGGTGTGTAAAAATAAAAGCTTAGATTTTGCAGTTCATGTCCAAATATCCACAACAAGAAAGAAAGAGAGAAAGAAATCCAGTTCTTTCAGGTAAATCAAACCAAAGAATTAAGGTGGCTTTTTTTTTTACACTAAGTGTTTATAACAAGTGAACATGTTGTTTTCATAATACAGTTTATGCAGTTACATCTGTTTCTATGGCTTTCTACTGGCTTCATGCATCACAGCCACTGGACACAGCTGAGCCCCAAACACAGAGAGCAGCACAACTTGAGATTCATCTCTTCAAAGAGAAGACGGTTTTGTTGGAGTTGGCAGATTTGAGGCAAGGCTCCTTTTTTAAAGTCCCTGAAGGCTTTATAAAAGTTACCAAATCAACTGACACAGTCAATAAAAGGCACAGAGAGGATTTAAGTCAGGTCATATGGCTGATACATGTTTCTTATAACAATGGAGGTGATCATTACTAACTATGTATGTCAGTACTGATCATTTAGTGATTCATATACACTCATATACCTTCTAAAATGACTCATCATCAATCTAACATGTTTGGTTCATGGCTATTAGCATCCAGCAACTGTTATTTCATGCTGACTTGACAGATTTGGTCTGTTGTTGCAATAATTAATTATTTTTAAATACAAAAGCTAATCAGTGCCGCTTGAGCTGTGATGCTAACAGATACAGTCAGACTGGGACTGCGAACAGATTTCACATCTGTGATCGTGGTGACTAATGACTGTAGGCGTTCTGTTAAAACGGATGCAGAGATTTAAGACCTGCCACTCAACCATACAGGAAAAGACACAGATGCCCCTGTCGTTTAAGCTCACAATAAGGTAGGCACAATGACATTAAGAACTTGTTAATTTCAGTTAATTTCTTTTCTTAAATTAAAATATTAACTTTTAACATGTTTTTCTTCCACAATTTTTACTTGTTTTGTTATGGACTGATTTTCATCCCGAAAAGCCCCCCCCCCACACACACACACACACGAAAAACCCCAATCAACCAAGCAAAAAACAAAACAAGACAAAACAATAGAACATATAAAAGAAAATAATTACCCGATGTAGGACCTTACCTGAGTTTTTCCGTGTTTTGATTACTTGATAGCAAAACTGATGCAACTTCCTAAATGACGAATGTATTATTAATATTAGATTTCTGCAAATTGAACCAATTAAAGACTGAGGATGAGGGGTTGTACACCTGTGATCTGGAGTGAAACCTGAAGATCTGGGTTCCCTGGGAAGGTGTCTGTTTTGCTTTTTTGTTAATCCAGCTTTGCTCAGTTATCCCAGTAAACACATCACGGTTGGATATACCCCTGATTGGCTCCCCTCAGTGAAAACTTCTGAAAACCCTTCCAGTTAACAGCACTTTAATGAACAGCAGCATGTAAAGTCTCCTCTCGGTAGGTTTACCGTATTGAAATAGGAGGAGCTTGCTGTTTGTTGCTAATAAGGGTCCAGTGTTCAGCTTTTGTGAACATGTTTTTTTCCAATCCATTTAACAAATGCCCCTTTACTACACCACATTACCTCGGACGACACTTTCAAGAAAACAGCTCTCATCCTTCGCTGCAGTTTATCTGAATTCAGAATCGTGGAAATTGAATAATATCTGCTCCTTAGCCTGTAAATGTTGCAGAAGACATGCTCACTGCTTGCAGAACATTGTGTTTGTACAGCTTTAGTGCCCACAAGTTTATGTGAATGAGTAGCAGGCTGTGTTTGAAGTAGACTGTGCAAGCGCTACAGACCCAGCAGGCCAAAAATAAAGGTGACTCACCATGCGTTATATCCTGCGAAATAAATTGTGACATAAAATGTTCTCTGTGTGCAGCTCCAAAATCGCTAGCACAGTCAGATTTCTCAGCCTCAGTGGGCAGCGGGCCTTTCAGCCCCCAATGAACCCGGCTTCTTTACGACTCCAGCTCCTGCACGATGCTTTTCCTTTTACAGAGCCATTGAGTAGAGTCAGTCAGTCACGGCAAGCATTATATAATTCTAATCAATCTAAGTAATAAAATGTTGACATAGACTGAGGCCACCATGCAGTTGAAATTTACAGCTGTTTAGACTGCAAGTCATTTCCCTATGGCATGCGCCTACATGCTGCAGCCGCCTTCTCAAGCTGAGTGAAAATAAAAGACTGCATGTGAAAGTCTTCAATTCTGAGTTTTACTCCTTCTTTGAAGCAGCTGTGAATGACTGTGTACATTTACCACGTTGGATATTTTGTAGTCTGCCACAAACTGTCAGTAAAAAAAAAGTAGGAGTGTTTGCTGTGGGTCTCTGAGTCAAGAACAAAAAGCTTGATGTTTTTAAGAATGATGAATAAATCCACGAAGCAGAGTGGCAACACCTCTAGGTGGCAGCAGAGACTGTTTGTCTTCTCAAGGGCTGTGATTACTATTCCCGGCACTAACCAGGGAGCATATCAGCTCAGGACATGCATGAATCGATTCATTCTAATGTATATGCGCCGTTGCAAGGAATGAAATATTTCCTTGTATTTGCCACTCGTCCTCGGCAGCCAGGGTGCGCAGCTGTTAGATGTGGCAGCGATGCTGCTGACATCACCTTGAAAAGCCTTGGCTCTCGGTGTCTCACATCTGCATGTGTAAGAGCAGCAAGTTTAGCGTCAACATCCAAAATGGCACAAGATAAACTCTTGCCTCACAGTCAAGATGGACGGAAGAAGGAAAGCACATCCTTCGGCTCGAATGGCTTTGTTTATATCCCACATAGTGTAACACTGTGGCTTGTTTACAGCTCTTGGATAGGGTTTATGTTCTATTTGTTTTTATCACACAGGTTTGTATTTGTTATACAAAAACTGTGCCAGTAATCACCTATAGCTGTCCATATCCCTTAAGAATACACCCATGCTTTTGATAATGTGTGTTAATTTATGTAACATGATATATTTGTATTGACGAGCCCCCATTCACTATGTACATTACACACACGCTGCCTATAGTCGACTGATTGAACTATCCTTTGGGTGTAATAGCAGGCGTGCTAAAATTAAAGGCATTATGCAAATTATACATACAAAGTGCTCAAAGCAATTCTCCATCTTCTTTATGCGCCCGGGCTCGATGAATCTGTGTGAGAGCACTTTCACCAATGATTGAACTCCTTATACAGCACCTGAACGTAAGCCAAGCTATACAGATTAACAATGTGACATACTGGAAGCAATATTATGTCATAGCAATTTATTAAACTGTCTCCAGGCTGACCACATGAGCGGCAAAGGAGAACTTGTGTCTCGTGCGTGCCTTACTGCCTCCAGTAAGGAGTGAATTTTCCTCCTGACTGGAAAAACATTGCTCACTTTCCTTTTTTGACTTGTCAATTTTGGGCAGTTATATAAACCCATCACAGCTGGCTGGTTGCTTGCACAATTGCCTGCTATTAATTGTGATGCATAATTGCATTACATAATGTGTTATGCTGCCTTTTAAAAAGACTCGAACAGCTGTGGCTATCGGCTGTCTCTGCTGTGCATAGAGTCAAGCTCTCTCCTTGAATACAGTCCCAGACAACAGTCTGATCGTAAATGGAAGCTGTCACAGGTCATTGTCAGTCTCAAACCATATCAATAGGTCTTTTGTAACTCCTACAGCACTTCAATATATTATGTCAATGAATTGTAAGATTTTGAGTCCGGGGAGATTTGATTCATTTACATTCTCTTATCAGACTGCCGCTAATTTAAACACAGCAGTCGTACAATGTCATCAGTGACAGACAGAGAAATCAATCTCTGTTATAGAAAGAGAGAGAGAGATGTGCAAGAGGGACAGTGAGCGGCGATCGACTCTGCCTGTAGGTTCCCCCAGCAGATGGTAGTGCAGCATCATGGAGGAGCTGCTCTCAGAACAGCATGAAAGTGGTGTAGGGAGATGAGCAGTCTGCAAATGAATGCTAAAGATTCTGAGGCATGGACATTAATGGGATAATAGGATCATGTCTTACCCACACACCCTGCAAGATGGCATATTTGTACAAAAATAGACAGACTCACGAGTGACAGCAGCGTATCTTTCAGTATCTCCCATATGGTGTACCCAAGGGGAAGATTAACCCTTACATATTGTTCAGGTCATATTTGACATGTTTTGATATTTGACAGCAGCAAAAATATCTTAAATCTCTTCTTTTTTTTTGGCTTTTTCCCAAAGTCCCTCAAATTTCACAAAAATGAAAAGAATTAAAGATTGTATACTTTTGTCTAGATGCTATAGATTTTTGTACATCGAGGCTGTTCTAGACTGAATTTCATCATTTGCATCTTTTGATATGGATTTTAAATCCACCAGTTTGAAGTCAAATAAAGGAAAATGGTGGTTTTATGGATTTGTGTGTATTTTTTGTGAGACAGTGGTGGCAGAGGTCATGGGGAACCTTGACATAAGAAGTGTTTGTGTTCCCTCTGTGTTTGTCCAGGTTTTTGCAGAGAATGGCCTTTGTGGGGTCATGTGGTATCCCGAAAGAGACAGTAACACAGCTCAGGAGTGATCATTTATGGTGTACATGAGGAACAGAGGTCACACGGAGGTCAGTAGGTGACTCAACACAGACACAACATCTGTACCCGCAAGCACAAGCACCGACAATGTCGTTAAATAACCTAAAAATAAACAAATTTCATCCATCCATCCATCCATCCATCCATCCATCCATCCATCCATCCATCCATCCATCCATCCAAGGGAGACACTGAGTTGTTCCCAACCTAGCCAAGATATATAATGTCTCCAGCTTGCTCTATGTCTGCTCTGGTGTCTCCTGCCAGTAGGACATATTTGAAAACCTTAACAAAGGTGGGATCCAGTGTCCTGGTCAAAAGCCCGAACCACCTCAACCAGCTCCTTATAATGTGCAGGAGTAGAGTCCCATCTCTGAGATCCTCCTGAATGTCCATATCTTGCTTGTATTAACTTGTATTCACAAAATATATGACGAAGAGAAGATTACTGGGCATGGTTACCCTGGTCAGGGTAACCGGGGTGCTCAAGGGACAGCACCTGGTGGCCATGCTTTAGCCAGTGGAGCTTGACTGGGCCCAACCATAAAAGCTACAAGATGGACCAACACTCCCAGGAGGAGTTGTAGTGGTTCTGTGCTTTTGTGGATCAGGAAGCTGAAGCCCTGTCGATCTGACATGGAAAAAAAACCCCCAAACAAACCAAATCCATTTATTCTGATGTAACTGAGATTTATTTTAAGCTAATTGAGATTAAACTCACTGAGCGCTAACTGAGATCAAAAGAGGGGTTGTGCGGGTCATAAGATTATAAAACCACCTAAGCTGCCTTTTCAGTGAGTGAGAAAAATACATGCACGTCCCACACACGCATGCACTGTGAACACACAGCCTTGTTTGCAATAAACAGATTCTTATGTTTTGTGTTTTACATGTTAGATATGAGAAGGGTTTTTCTTAATCAGAGAGCATAGTGTTGATGACAGCTGTAATGTTTACACATGGTTACATAATGGATGCTAGAAGTTCCAGAATGTGATTTTCATTTTCATGTAGTTAAATCAATGTGGCTGATATATTTTCATGTCTTAGACATAATGGGACATGATAGTGGGTGATAATAGATTTATTTGTGGCAAAAATTAATTTAGTGTCAACAGTATGTAAAGGTTAAAAGTGGAGCACAGGGCGTGTGTGTGTTGCTGCAGCTTTGTATCCGCTCACTTACGCAAATGAATCTCTGACTGAGTGCAAGAAAAATATTCAAACAGCAGATAAAATACTTGATTCGGCAGGAGCAGAAAGTAAACCCA
This sequence comes from Haplochromis burtoni, assembly GCF_018398535.1. NCBI lineage: Eukaryota > Metazoa > Chordata > Actinopteri > Cichliformes > Cichlidae > Haplochromis > Haplochromis burtoni. The sequence goes on from NW_024582380.1 coordinate 3,499,877, forward strand.
AAACCAAACAAGGACCAGAGCAAATATCAAATATGCTCAGACGTGATGAGCCCCCCCCCCAAAAATCTCCATAATGGCTTCATTTAGATAACATAGAGTGTTTTTTTGTTGCAACTGCAACTTCTGTGTCATCAAACACTTTGCTTTGCTGGAGTATTGCTTGTGGTATTACAAGCATTATGTAGTCAAATATAAAGTAAGACTGAAGCGCATTACTATTTCCGAGTTGGCCTTTTCAAAATTGCCACACTGTAAGTGCATGCAGAAGTGAGATCAACCTGCCTGATTCATCTGAGATTCCGATTGTCTCTGCCCCTAAACACAAAGTCAAGTATTGTTTCTGCGCTGTATTGTATTCCATTTGGGAAGTATCAAATAGGAGCAGATAGATTCACCCTCTCATAGGTGCTTGAAGAAAGTGTGGTGAAGGAAGTTTATCACACTGTAGCAGAAGCACAAAAAAGAAAGAAAGGAAAACTCGACTCAGAGCAAGGAGTGCTCGTACATGACAATGTGACATTTTCTGTGCTCCCCTCCACCCCACACATAAATGGAAATAAGATGTCAAGGTCTGTTGATGGAAGTTTTCATTAAGGTGAAACATACCTTGCCCTGTATGTTCTGACACAATACAGAAACATCAGCCTTTAAGTTCTGAGGCATAACTGTGTCCTTTGAAGTCATGCAAAGTGGCTCTCATCAGATGAGAGCTCTGCAGACGGAGCCATACAGCATATAAAAAAATGCTGTGATTGGAAACCTGGTAAGCTAATGAGTTTGCACTTCTATCTTCTCAATTTGTACAGGCTTTTGTGCCAAGGCCTTTGAGGCTTTTCTGTGCCAAGTCTTGTAATAGTGTTCTCATTGTTCGCCTGAGAATCTGACACTTTTTTCATGAAACTTAGGGGGAATCCATCTCTGAACTTTTTTTTTTTCATTTCTTATGGGAAAGACAAGGAGACATTCTCTGTGAATTATGGATATTACTGCAGTGAAATTAAGATGACAAAGAAATGGCATGCAAAAAAAAGAATCTGTCTTAACGGCTCTAAAGAGTGGACACTTTGCAACTGCATCTGAGCTGCAATGCGGCATAACAAGTGACAAGTAGCTCTTGTTAAAGACTAATAAAACCATATAGACATTTCCCCTTTGTTCTCACTTTATGTTAGCCAGAGAGCCTGAAAACATACAGTCTTATACACAATAATTACCTATAACTATTAGTTATTAGTTTGCTCTAATATTGCGTATATCAATAACAAAATTATTGTCATAAAAGCTCTCCCTCGCTCCCTCCCTCCTCTCACGTTTTGGTCTCTTGGTGCCTTAGCAAACCACATAACTGCTGTATCTTCTAAATGAGCTACAAATTAGAAAGGGCTTTTACACTCGGGAGTTGTTCAAAGTCTACGGAGGGCAGTGACCACAGTGCTTATCTGGGCTTAAGATGGGGGCTGTTGAGATTTGCTGGGAGCGGAACTAGAGGCTGGTTGAGTCTTCAGGCATGTCCAATCCTATCCATTCAACCATTAATGCCCAAGAGTAGACCGGAGGAAACATTACAGCCCTTAGATCCACTCTTAGGCAGATAGGCCAGGGTTCCTTCTCCTACTCATGCTAACTGCTTCCTTTTCCCAGCTTTAGTAGTGAAAAAAACAGTGCAGAACATTTTTCATATCCTCTTTATACAGTAGATTCACCACAGGAATCTCCTGCACCCACAGAAATACAGATTTTTTTGATGAAATAAACAGCTGTTGGGGGGGCGTTAGATAAACACACAGTAGTTACTCAGCACTATGCACTTTGTTGTGAATGCAAATAAATGCTCATTCACAAATATAATATCCTACGGGTCAATCTACTGAAGAGAGGCACCCTCAAAAATCATTTAAAGTCATTTTGGGGAGAACTTATAACAAATATGTCCCGTAAAATATTATGATTTCTTCTGCACAGATCAGGCGCGCGATGGATTCATTCACACACAGAGACAAGCACACGCACGCACACACACATGGGTGGCGATTCTATGCAGCTCAAGGTTGTTGCGCTTATTGAATATATCAACTTAACCACTGATGTCATTGATCAAGAAGCCAATTCCAGTTCTATTATTGTGTTAGAGGGTAAAACAATTGCCAAACGACTTTGTAAGGTGCACTCACTTGGTAAACAGATCTCAGATCCATTAAAGCCTTGGAGATTATCAAGCCTTAGTCCAACAATTTGTGGGGACCGCTCTAAACACCTTAGTGCTGACCTTCCTCATCCAGTTGAAAGTCAGTGGGAAACGTGGCAAAGAGCCCGTCATAACCACAAGCACCTCCCTGCACTTTAATTACGCTGCATCTCGATGGATGGCCATTTCCTTGTCCTCTCGCCCCCCTTATATAACAATGTGTTCCTATCAATACCTCAGACCCACTTACCATATTTGCCATATAGGTTTAACAGCCCCCACGATACTGCTGGCCACAGTTAATCACAGTATACTTACTCCATGATAGATATGGCATAGCATGAACTCCATCACATCGATATTGCTGCCAGGACATTGTGGTACCTGCCTCTCTGTGACCTCTGAGTGAGGAACGAGGATCCTTTCCATGTGCTTAATCATAATGCACAGTGCCTACTGCATTGATAGGTTAATGTACCCGAGAGGATCAATGCAGTCTCGAGGACGTCTAGTACAACAGACATTCAAAGGTTTGGCAAAGGCTTAACAATGAGCGCAGTCTGGCTATGTTAGGATCTGAATACAACTTAATTAAATGGAGTTGTGTGCGGTCTCGTGACTGGTGTGACGAGCTACTGTAGATAATTGGCAAGCACAGCAATTCCAGAGAATGCAAATTTGACCGGAAGCTCATTAAAATCACATAAACATTTTCTACATGTTTGTTTTGGAAACTCATTCTTCAGATCAGCTTCAGTTCAATACTTTGAACCCCCCCTCCCCCAAAAAACAGGCACAGTAATGAATGTTTGCAACCTTCGGGGACCGAAATAAGGTTTAACTCAAAGCTGTCTTGATGTGGATTTCTATCAGTTATATAATGTCACAGTGATATTCAGGATGTTTGAAGATATCTGGCAAGGCTGGCAAGAGATCAACAGCTGAAGCGTGTTTGTACTTGTAATCTCCATAAAACTTTATGCAAATCTCTTTGGAGAAAAAAGAGGCCTCACATGGAAAACTCAGCAATAATTGAAAAACAAGTCAGAAACAATTTTTTATCCCTCTCTGTCAAGATAATTCTTTCAGTTTGGTATTTAAAGGAAGGTTATGTGGACAGGAAACATGAAAAAGTCTTTCTTTAGAATTTTTCTTTTTAAATTTTGTGAAATGCTACCTAGGTTACTGTATCTTTGTCCTCTGAAGGGGAAAAAAGCATCCGCATGCATACAGAGGAAAACATTTGCTCCCAATGAATAAATAATGAAAGGAAATGAGGTGCTTGCATTAATTTGCAAAGCATAAAATGCGAAAATATTTCACACAGTTTTTGAGCCAAGGTTTTTGGGTGGGATCATTATCCTCGCAGCGGGGTGTTACAATATGCAGCCAAAAATAGCAGCACTTTGGAAACTTTAAAAATGCAGCGTACTTTGACATTAAATGAAATGGAAAGCATTCTACAACCTTTTTATTTTAAAAGGAGCAGTGCTGAATCCAAATGTAAACTAAGATGAATAGCTGAGTGTGCTTTGAGTTGAAGGATGCAGAATCTAAAAAGGTTTTTGGAAATGTGCACATTTTATTTTTTCATCTGTCCTTCCAATATCTATTTTCTGAGTATTCATTCTCAAAAAATTTGAACTTCAAAGCTGCAACATCAAAACAACTTGCCTAATTTTGTGTAGGTGCCTCCTGTGTCACCAGAACTTGTCAGGGGGGCCTAGTAGCAGAGGGTTGGCAAGTGAATCTTATAGCTCGCAGGGTCAATGGAGTTTGTTCCTGCACATCTTTTTTGGCTGCACAACTGCATTGGAATCTAGGGGCGTTTGGAGGCACTGGGGTCTTTGTTGTGTTCCTCGTGCCACAGTTCAACAGTATGTTGGAGTGTTCTCGGCCTACAGCAATGTTCTTGTGGGTGGCTCATGTCAGTGTAACATCCACATAAATGCCGGGACCTGAGGCTTTCCCAGCAGAACACTAAAACTGTAACGAGATGACAGACGCTCTGCACTTCACCTGTCGGTGGTTTTAATGTTGTGGCTGATGGATGTAGAGCTGTTTGCCAACTTTGCTAAAAATTCACTGAGCAGATCTGCTTAAGACAATAGTGAGTCATTTTACAGAATATCACTGAGCATCTGCACACCAATTGTCTCTTTTATCGTCTAGAGTCTGGCATGCCATAGCAGAGCTTTACGGTCCAAGAACAGGAAAGCTGTTGTCTTTTCTTGATGCAAACTTGAAAACAGAGAGACTTGTGTGCCAGTGACTGGTCAGAGAGAGACGCAAAAATTCATCTTTGGTGCACAAGCACTATTCTAACCCGCTGCAAAGACAGCAAATTATATCTTTTTGCCAAACAGCTCTGCTGGATAATAATTAAAATGTAGCTCTGGGCTTGTGTCTCAGCAGGGGTCCCCACCTATTGTGTGAGTGTAGAAATGCCCCCAGCAGACACAAGTTCAGCCACCTCCAATATTGGGTGATCTACAACCCGAACAATCAGCTCTTTCCTCTTTCTTTAGCTCTCAGAAGCGTGTTCCTTAGCACTGGCTGCTGAAGAAATCGTGATATGGAGGTAAAGATTTCCCTGGCAAGGATTTGAGAAAGCAGAATAAATAACAAGAGCAATGATCTGTCCCACATGGAAAATTATTTGTGACTATGAAGTATTACATCACTTAACGGTGAGACTCGGGGAAAAAAGAGGAAGACGAAAAAAAAAAACTTAATTAGCGCCTCCAGAGAGCAGAAACAGATCCAAGATTTCAAGGGTAACACTCAGCCAAAATCTCAGCCAATACATTATCTCTCACATTAGCTGGTACCCTGCTGCAGGAGAGCACTCTTTTAGAGATATACAATATGGCAGGCCCTGACAAATAAATATGAGTCCTGGTCGTAAGCCTGAATATCTTCTAGGTTTAATTAACCAAGCTGTCATCAGGCTACTCATGCTCTACTTTTACCTGAGTCAGACTTGTATCATACCACCATTGCGTGTGGCTGCCTGCAGAATATATAACAGAACTCCAGAGAGAGAGAGAGAGCGCCTTTGTTTTTCTTTTCTCTTATTTTTAAGGCAGAAAAAAAAAATACTACAACGTCTGCTGACCTTTTCGAAGAGGAACTAGATGTGTTTCACACTTGTTAAATACGGTTGAGCCACACAGCTCCTGGTTGGAGCCGAAGGTCTTAATTGGCATGTGATTGCCTGTCATGAGTCATCACGGGAAATGCTGGGTGTTTTTCAGTGTCACTGACTGTGTGCAAACACACGGATCCAACAGATGGCAACATTGTTCCTTCTTCACCAGAACAGGTTACTTGGCGATCTGCCAGTGAGGTAGGGGTGCATCGACGAACCCTCAAAAATAAAAACAGCCATCAAACGCAAGTGTGGGCGATGACGATGTGACTAATTGTTGCCATGGTGATCTGGTCTTTGAGATAACGTCTAACGGTAAGGGAAAAGGAGCGAGCTGTGTAGACGGCGGAGGAGAAAATGGGAATGAAAAAAGAAGGAGGAGATTAAGGAGCACTAATGTTGAGTGTGGGAAAAGTGAGAGGGGAGAAGTGACCTTATAATGTAAGGTCAGTTCAATGTCCCCCAGCCAATTCAGCGATGTAAATACCTTGCGGTTCATTTATTCAAGAACTGGTCTTCATCCTCAGAGACTATCATTTCTCATTTCGGACTTACTAGTGTTCCAAATGGATTTTAACTGTACCCGGTCACCACCGCCAAGGTTAATGTTAGCAAGGGTTTGTTTCTGTGAGCTCAGAAACACCAAAAGGTGTCGCAAGTGGCATTTAAAGTTTACTTTATTTTTGTAAAATGCCTCTTCGGGTGCATCTAAATGATTATAGTCTCAGCTAATAACGGCCATGCATAGCAGTATAAGAAATGACCTGCTTTTGCATTTCTGTCAAAGAAAGAAAAAAGCAGGATGTATACCTGCAGTTGCAGGTGGAGCGTGCACTCATCCTTTCAATCACCTCCAGGATCCTTTCATCAGGCTGTGTCTATGAAGCAGCATGCTGGCATTATGTGTGCTGTTTGCTCAAGCAGTGTTACCCCACAGCGAGTGCCGAGTCAGTGTCTGCTGTGTTAATGTTGTGCCAGCGAGAGACGCCTGGCCACGGACTGTTGCATCAGCCTTTCCTTTTGTTTAACAGGACAATGAACATGCTTTTGGATGCTAGTAAAAACAAGACAGGGAAAGAGTGAGGCAAATAATAGAGAGCGTGAAAAAGAAGAGGCTCTGCATAACACATCCCATCTCTTTGTTAAAAATAAATCCAACTAATCCAGTTTTCCCCATGGTCAAGGTCAGCTCTTTAATAAGACAGATATAAATCATCACTGAGTTCATATTTCCCCTCAGTGCTATCAAGACCCTGCAGTACTGTTGTGTTGTGTTTTATCACATGGGTGCTGCCAGTGGTGTGGCAAACTATGTTGAGCTGTGGCTTGTCACAGAGCTGTGTGTCATATGACAACCCGCTACCTGGCAATAGTTTCCACTGGGGCTGAGCGATAAGAGGGGTGCTGCAGATAAGATGCTTCCTATTCTGGATATGCCAGGAGCCCCTGCCATTTACAAGGGAGGGAACTGATCATTTTTAAAGCAGTGTAAGGACTGCCAGGACTCTGTTTCACTCCGGGTCCCACGGCACAAGCTGGATTTGTTTTTCACAGCCGGGATCAGCCTTTTGTAGCGCGTTTGATGTCACTCACCAAAAATGTCATTAACGGCAGGAGCTGCCATTGCTGGCATCTTTTTTAGTATTGACTAGTGAATAGCAGCCACCACTGTACGTGACTAATCGTTACTCACGCCTCCGACTGCAGTGTGCCTGATAACGACGCAGGAATGTGGATTTGTCTTCACTCCCACACAGGCTGGTGCTAAATGACAGTGAAGTGACGAGTCCTGACGATTCTGACATGATACATGTCGTCTTCCAACGAGCCAAATTCGTCAGTAACACCCATCACAGTGCCACTTGTCACTGTGCTCCTGCTACTCAGTGATGTGCCTGTCACTGTGATGTTGCAACATAAAAAGACGACCCCATTCCCTGCTCCACGAATATATAGTTAACTGTATCACCTAATGTTCTGTGTAATATACAAAAATGTTGTACTATTCTGACATACCTGCATCAACCAGTCAGGCAGCACATGCCATACATATAGGCTGTTATGCATAGCCAACAATTTTATAGGTGTCACACATAACAGTGACCTGTGACAACTAACATCTAATAAAGTCTTCATATTTTAAGAAATTCCCTAAAGGTGCTACAGAGATTTCATGTTGACATGAATGTGGATTTGAGGTGAAGACATAAAGTTCCTGTGACCTTAACCTTTGACCTTGATGGGCTTATGTGGTCGAGTGGGGTGTCCTCTAATTACGCAGTCCTGAATCCCAAATGGTCGAATGTTTAAAAGCCCTCTGTGGGACCTAGCAGAAATCAGAAAGAGCAGTATAAGTGCAGATCATTTATCGTTGTTCCATTTCACCAAAATCTAAGCAGTTCATTCTCGAGTCCAACTGGGCATTTTTGTGTCTAATTTAAATAAATCCCTCGAGGCTTTCAGTAGATATCCTGTTCATGAAAATACATCAGAATGAACAGGCAACATTGAAAAACATGACGCTTCAGGCCTCTGCTTTGTATATTTTCTAAAGCAGGTAAGAATATTGCAATTTTTATATTATTTTTCAGCCACAAAAACACATTCTCGCATGAGTGTGAATGTGTTTTTGTCATGTAATGCACCCCTGTGTCCCCTCTGCTCCCTTGCTATGTGTACAGGACAGTGTGTTTCTGCATCAGCCTCTCAGCAGGAAATTAGTGGGCACAAGGATACAAACCTGTATCTGCAGGCCTGTGCTAGAGCATCAGGCAGGCTTTTTTGTGTATATGTGCATGCATGTATGTTAGCCTAAACAAGGCGCTTACAAGATACTCTGCATAACAGCAATCAGCTAAGGATTCATTAAAATGTAAATTCTATCTAGGCCTCTTGTGAGTCTTTACAGTGCTTCCAAAATAACTGCGCGAAGGCCTTCTGGGGACTTAACTTATGATCTAATCTGTATGTCTTATCTGAAACCTCCTTCTTTCTCTATGCAAGCAGAATTGGAGCGCCCCATCTGATTTGGGGGAAACAGAGCACTTAGAACCGATGCCTGGCTGGCTTTCAGACTGTCCCGCTTTCACTGTTTGTTTGCTTTTCAAGAGCAGCACAAAGATAATTAGACAGCTGGTGCTGAGCCAATTTGTGTCCCTCAGTCTGTTGTTTACCCACTTTTTGCATAATGCAGACGTGATTGTTGACATTGTACGGTGTCGCTGCACGGTCACAAGTGGCCATTTGGGTTATTTTCCTTCGTGTAGCCCGGTGTCAAGAAGCTGGAATTTTTTTTTTTGGCTTGGGGAGGCACACATATGTCCATTGTGTGTCTTTGTGTCCTGAGTGGCTCATCTATTTACAGTTAGCACCGATGCACAATTAACCACCATCAAAAGAGATTACAATACCATTCTTAATCAACTAGCCACATGAAGCCCACTCATCGCTATACAGTTGCAAGTGGCTCCTATTTCCTCCTCAATATTTTCAGAGAAAGTTGCAATGAAGACTGACAACAATTAGTTTTGGGGGTCAGTAATATCTGCCGCTTTTGAGGACCACGGTGAAAGGCATTTTGTTTTGGGGCTAAATGTTTACTTGGACCTAATGAAAAGCTGATAACATTTTGGTGATCAGAGGCCAAAGGTCACTGTGACCTCACAAGAACACTTTCTGGCCACGATTTCTGGACATTTTTTCAGTTCTATAACTGCTTAAATAGAAAAGAAAGGAATTTATGATAATATATGGGAATATTTGGTCTGATACTATTGTCATAGCAATATATTTGTGTTTCATCGAAATTAGATTTACTGTTTACAAATAAATACATTTAATACAAAGTTTTCACTGGACTGATATTGTGTGTAACACTTTCCAAAGTGAGTTTTTCTCCAATGCAGCAATCTAACACATCACTCTACTAAGTTCAGTAATCACACATAAATCTACTAATCAAACGACTGTTTGATTCATTCCTTGTGTTACATGAGCTCTTCAGTTATCTCACTGATGGGCAAAAAAAATCTCATCAAATGTTCCCTTTTCCTGTACTATAATCACATCACTTAATAAAATATAAAGTGTTTTAAAACTTTTGAGCAGATATGAAGACATGAACATTGCACATTTTTTATTTTTTATCGCACAAAAGGACAAGAAGGTAAAAACGCAAACAGGCCCTAACAGCATCGGTTCTTTCGAAGTATTAGCAAAGTTAACAGACTTACCTCTTATGATGTTGAAACTAAGGAAGACGCAGAGCAGTCACGCTAGATTTTTTTGTAACACAGTTATGTAACATATTATCATGCCAAAATTGGTAATTCAGTAAAAATTTGGTTACAGTTACAAATATGCAGTTACTTGTATTCAGTTATCTGCAGGCTGGGTGGATTGAAAGAAAAACCTGCACTACAATCAGTGTACAGGAAGGAGGAAAATGGTGATGTGGCCTACATCTTTTTTATTTGCATTGAACAAATGACTTTTATTTTTATTTTTGTTATTTTTCACCTTTATTTTTATTGCAGTGCGACAGTAAAGTGCAGAGTGCTTCCAGGATTGAAATAACTGCATTATACTGCTCTTTATAAGCATGTACATATACTAGCATGCTAACACAAAGCTAGCCAAGAGCCCAGGGTGATGTTAAAGCTGAGTCTATGCTGACCCCATCCCAGCAGTCAGAGCCTGATCTATAACTGGTTTCTACCTGTCTTTCTACAAAGAATTGCGGTGGTGATTGCTTCGTGGGCTTTTATAGGCTTGTTTTTTAACTTTGCTTTGTGTTGTTTGAACATTAGAAAGATTGTATGCATGTCCTCATTAGAACCTTCATTAGGGATTTGTCAGTGTGTAACCTAAGGCTTATATTGTAAAGTGGTAATTACGTGACAGTGTCTTTCGGGGGCATGTTAACGAGTAATGCAAAAGTGACAAAACAAATAGTGCTGCAAATTACTTTTTTCTGGAGAGTAACTGAATAATGTAACATTACTTAAAACTGATCAATGAATGATGTAGTCTCCATCAGGTATGACTGCTTTTAAGATGTGACTGATACATATCAAATTAATGCACATGGATTTCTAACATCCTTCCTTCTTCTATATCATTCTGCTACCCAGAGTTTCTGAAATCGTTGCCTGTAGGTATAGTACATCCTGTACAAATCATGATAAATTAAAAAAAGGTAAAAAAAAAAAACATTTCTTCTTGCAGTGTGAGATGAAGGTTTAATGCTAAATATACATTATAGGCTTGGATATTGCAGAAATGTGGAAAAAGTAAAGCTTTTATACAATAAAATATGAAAAATTGTGCACATCTGCATTTTGTTGCTTTGTGTCTCACCCAGCTGAAAAGCTTAGCTTGTAATGAAGTTGCCAGTTGGCTTCTGTGTTGGACAATAAATCACATGGTCACTCAGAAGAAATAAAATCCCTCTGGTTTCCAGTGTGCTTTTGTAGCATAAGCTGTGTTCGTTTTTTAGTCAAATGCTGGTGAGAGCTTATCATGGAAAACAGAGAGTATGACAAAGGAGTCATGAGAGACATTACTGATTAAATCAATTGTAAATTGCTTGCAGTATATAGGAACAATTCATTCCACGAGGGTCAAACATCACACTTATACTTTATCCACTTCCTCTGTGACAAATAGGACATTTGGCTTGAGTGTATTCGATTAAAAGAGCGCAGCACTTGGGAGTGATTAAAGTTTGATGAAGCATGCATCTGCTCACAGACAAAAATGTTGTTTTGGGGTTGTTGCACTGGTGCTTCTGCCCAAGTGACACAGAAATACAGAAACGCAATACTTGCATTGGCAAAAATCTTTATTCATACAACAGAAATGTCTGTTTAGTGTGAGTAGTACCAAATTCAAGATGAATACTTGTGTCATTTTTCTTTTAAGAGGTCAAGTGTGCTTTTTTTGTTCAGATTATGTTTTACATTATACTGCAGCTTTGGTGTAGAAGATATAAATCTATGGTTGGAAGATATGAATTTGTCTGTCAGTTTGTAATATTGTTCATATTAAAAGAGTGCATTTTTCTTCATTGAATTTATTGTCATTCTAAAATTATCATTAAGTATTTTGGTAAGACACAAAAAAGAAGAAGACAAGCAATTTCACAATATGCAGCTAATAAGATCCTAAGCTACTATCTCTAAATCAGGCCCCCATGAGAATATGTACAATAAAACTTATAGCACTAAAAATTGGAAAATCAGCGTGACCATGCTTTTTTTTTTTTTTTTTTTTTTATTTTAACTACCTGTATGCACTACTGAGGTGTTTTCACCTTTGGTATGGAAAAGATAAGATTTCTCATCTCATCTCATCTGTCAGTGTCCGGGACCCGGGGGTGTCTCTGTGAATTTCACATTCCCGTGGCAGCGTGCTAAGTACTTGCTCTGACGTTTAGGGGTTTTTTCACTGTAAAAAGAAGTTTTGGTCTCATGCAGTGTACAGCAGACGCTAATGTTTTTGTAACGTTTTACGGAATCAAACTCAAAGTAAGGTCAGTATTTCCATGCTTTAAATGCTGCACGGCGATGCTCTCTCCCACACTCGATAAATCATCCATTGTTGATCTGCAAACATCTGTTACCACGAACGCCGCACACGCTTGCGTCATTGTCATGAGACACTCTTGCAAACAAAATCACGGTTTAGTAATGCAGTAACCGAGTGAGCTTACGAGAAAATAACAGTAATCTAATGACCTTTTTTGCAATAGTAATCCCTTACTTTACTCGATACTTGAAAAAAGTAATCGGATTAAGCGTACATAAAATATAAACTATAAAATAGACTTCTGGTCCTCCATAAAAAACAGCTATATATGACATGTTTGGCAGATGATCATGAGTTTCAGATGCAGCCAAAATCTTCTTGTTTCAGAGTTTGCTTCATATTAAATCAGTGAATCTGTGACACCAGGAGTGCAGGTCAATTCCTGTGACGGCACAGACACGAGTGATGTTCTTATTTTGAAGCCTCACAGATTTTAGCAAGACTGAAGTAATGAACAATTGTGCTGTTTGAAAGGTCAACAAGTAAAAAAAACAGAAAAAACCCCAAAAATCTGTTTACCTGGAATATATTTTTGATTTTATATCAACATTTTGGTTTCACAGTGTAATGTTGGCTCACTGATGTTGTCCTATAAACCCATACCAAATACAGTTTAAAAACTCTTTCTGGTATGAGTAGATGTTACAGTTAGGCAAGCAAATGTAAAGCGGGAAGTAAAAATTTGAATATTTTATAACTATTTGCAAAATTTCAAAGACTTTTAACTTTTAACAAAGTGCTGTCGCTATGTTGCTTGTAGTGTAACTCATCTGCAGTTTTTTTTATTCATTTTTCTTATTCAGGGAGAAATCTAGGCTGTACAACCCACATCTTCTGAGTATGTCTCATATGAGTGGAAAGTTCTTCTCTTTGAGAAAAGAATAAAAATCTAGCAGTGAAGCTGATTTGAAGTGCTCTGCTTAGTGAATTAAAAGTGCAACAAACTGTTTGTGATTCAGTGCTCTTTCCCTGATGAAGTTAACTATTTTAGCAACAACAAAAGGGTTCATTTTTAGAAGTGACTTACACCACACTCCCTATGATACACTGAAAAAATACGAATCACAGTTCTGGGTTCATTTCAGTCACTTTATTTTGCAGTTGCTTGAAAAATCCAGTATATTTCTCTGGCAGATTTGGATGGCCATCGGTTGCACCACCTGCCAGTTTCCCCCATTTCAGCCCAACCTATAGGGGTAAACGGGGGTAAAATGGGGCAACAGGGAGTGGTTTGTTACCCTCGTGAACAAAATACTCCCTGTTGTAGTCCTTTTCATTGCTGCCAGCTCCTCTGTAATCTCAAACTCTTTCGCTATCCCACATACAAAGAAAAGGGGGCTGTGCTGTGGACATCATAGCTCTTGTTGAAAGTCAAGAAGAAAAAATACAAAATTTCCACTTTGTTTCAACTTGAATTGCAGATTTCCCACAATGTCCTTGATCCATCATGGCTAGCCTAGAGAGGGGCATATTCTCAAACGTTTCTTTCTTCTCCGGGAATATTAGCACAGCAGTGTTCACCAAAACTCCCCATCAGAGAATGTCTTACTGTTTGTTTGTGATTTTGTGGGAAATTACAAAGCTGGTCCTGACTGCTTGAATGTGTAAAGCTTGGTAAAAAGTCCTGCAGCTTTTGAAGCTTTCCTAGCAAAGGTTCAGATGTCTACTCCCGCTCTGCAACAGTCAGGTTCTTGTATTTCTCTGCGTGTTTAGTCTTATAAAGGTGAGGATTCAAAGGATTCAAATTGTAATCCTCAAACACAGCAAACTGCTCTCCACAAACTAAGCACACAGCTTTACCTCTGACCTCAGCAAATAAATACATAGAAAACCATGTCCTGCTAGAAACTCCACATTCTGTATCAGTCTTTCTGTTTTGAATGTGAGCTGACATCTATCAGGTCTAGCAACCTCACATTTCTCAAAAATGTTGGCTGCACTGCATGGGAAGCTGCATTCAGTTGCACACAAGAGCATTTTCTACATTTAACAAAAAATAGCAGTCCTCTTCAAAGTAAACGCAAAAATCTTGTATTGTGAATTCCCACAAAACGGCAAAGAAACCCATTAAGCCATTCTCTGATAGAGTTTGTCTGAAGACTGAAATGGGACAAACTGAATGATGTATAATTATTTATTGTCAAATCCTAATTTTGTATTGATCACACACAGGCTAATCAGTAAAAACCAATGGGCTGGATGTGGTCTGCAGACAGTATGATGTCCAGGTCTGCTGTAACAGGGTTAAAGTGAGACATACACATATGCAAACTTACTAGATAAAAAACAAACAAACATTAGAACTAAACAAAAAACTGTTTCACTGATTTTTCCACGATGTGTTAATTATGTAATGACATCATGAAAAATACAAGTATGCATATATATTAGTAGTTCCCATTTTTTTTCTTTCTGGAATTCCTGAAACTACTACTACTTTAGCAGCTGAATAGGTTCACAAACCACACACCAAACAACAAAAAAGGACTCCGGTTGACTCTTCCTTCAAAGCTGCGGTAGTAACATCAGCAAATATTCACTCAGCTTGTGTTCATTTTATACCTAGTTTCCTGAGCCCCACCTGTATCGGTTCCTCTTTAAGTTATAAAGATTGCTTACAATCAAAGTCACCCACATACACCCACTGAGACCATCCTGCCAAACAGCATGCTGCCAGTTGGTTGAAAATTCTTAAATCTGTGACAACCGAAGCTAAATTTGCATACAGAGCTTTCCCCAGTGCAACGCTAACTGAATGAAGACAGATCAAGAAGATTTCTTTCCTCAAAAGGGCTTAGTGTTGCAGCCTCAAGAAGCATTTGACTGCAATGAAATTTAGCGCATGTATCGTGTTCTGTTTGTGATGTGCAGCTCTTTATTTGCTGCAAAAACTACTGTTATAGTACTTTTCATGCTACCCCACAGGGAAAACACTTCTTTGTGTGTCAGGAATGAGTTTGACATAAGTGTGATTAATGGTGCGTAGTTGTGCTGCTGCATACTCACCACCCTGTTATTTGAAGTGCTGCATGGATGCACATAGCGTAAGAATGCTGAACGTATACACCATATGTAAGATGACAACATAGTCTCTGGTTTGCTGTGCACGATGTCAGTCCTGTCCTGGGCCAAGTGAACCAGTTATATATCAGTGCTAGTAGATTATCTGTGCTTCAGTTGTCCCACAGTTAGTTATTTTTATTGTAAAGCACTCGACGGTTATTCTGTGCTTTGCTTATTATTTTTAATATCTTTTGTCTTGTCTTGAAAGATTTTATATTTGTTAGCACATAAGGGAAAATGAAAGCAAGCTTCATATTTGTTATGTACAGTACAATCCAGAAAAAGTGTCAGAAATAAAGTGGAGAAATCAGAAATAAATAGTTTAATAGTGAATAACTACTGGCTCGGACCAAAGCGTGCTTGGATGAGAGTTGGCATATTGAGCTGGGGAGAAGCTTCAGACAAGGGACTAATTGGTTTCTTTGGGACATGTGGCAGGGTGTCAACTGAAAGGTTAAAAGCGGCCATCAGACATGCAACTCCCCAGACCAGCACACGAGTGACAGTTTTTAAGAAGCCCTCATCATCTCCCATTCACATCATGTTGATCACTTCATCAATATCACCACAGGTGACTCGAGAGAAGCCAATGCCTTCAGATGCCCTCCATGCGGAAACTTTCCTTTGCTGCGGCAACTTTGCGGCCAGTTCACTTTTAGCTCTTACATCTGAAATAATTGCGTGTGGCATCAAAAAGATCAAAAGGAAACAGGATAAAAGTTCGGAGCAGATGGATTCAGAAGCCAGCAATAATGCAAAAATAATAAAGGATGCACAGCTCTAAAGGAGGGTGTTTACTGACTTGTTTGCCTGTGCTTTTGGAGTGCATGCAAGTGTGTGTTCACATTTTCCTTTCATGCATCTCATAGTCGGAGTGAACGAGATGAAAGCCGTGTTTGGATGTGCTCTTTGTTTAAATGTAATTCTTGATTTCCTTTGTCAAGGGGGAGTCAGATCGCGACCCCGTGCTTCTGTCAGTCATCTCTTCAGCCCGGAGGGGAACAGTCTGTCTTCATCATCCAAGCCTTCCATCTACTGCTGTCCTTTTGTTTCAGACTCTATTCATAGATCATGAAAAGAGAGATGTTGTGCGCTTGTCTTTTGCCTTCTTTAAACCTATTTTTGTCCTTCTGAGGCTTTATTAAGTTGTCATGTGAAGGGGCTTGTAGTCTCTCATGGCGTATTCAACCTTGAAGAGCAATAATTATCAGGACACATGCATACACACGAGGCTACAGGTGGGTTGCTCTTGTCACTTATCATCAACAAACAAAAATCAATTAATGATCACGTGTCTCTCTTATCGAAGCAGGCTAAACAGCCTGACACAGCAGCGCTCCAAAAATGTATTTATGTGTCTGTTCGCACACGTGTTCGTGTATCTGTGAGTGCATCTGCCCGGTTGCATGATATGCCTGTGTGAGCCATGTACAGTATCTGCTCCCGGAGTACTTAGCCAGAGGAGCTGTCTGCTGTTTGAATAAGGGCAGTCAGTCACCGGCACTAAAGAGAACATTCATCAAGCACTTTCGCAGCTTACACCTGTTTCTGCTGGCTAAGACAGGCAAGCTGGGACGGCTGTTGTGCCACATCACTCTCTGCGCTCTCTCTCTCAAGTGTTCCTGTGTGGGCTACCCACACATATTGTTCCTGATGTTTTTCACATTAGCACCCTGCAATGACCATCGCCACTTATGGGTAAATAAAGCTAACCTGACTCGGTGTGACAGTGGAGCGAGTAAACGAGGACACTGTTGTTTTTAATGTCCTTATATCATAAATTCAGCCGCACCTGCAGTGGTCCAGAACAACATTATAGCATGATGTTGTTATAGTTGACTTGTGCTGTGGAGAGGGAGGGTGTGACCTCACACACTGCCAGCGGTTTCGTAAAGTCGTTGCCAGCAGCAGCAGCGGCAGCAGGCATGGATGCCTTCTGCTCAGTCTTGTACAGTAGGCTATAGCACTGCTTAATTCCCTGCTAATATGACAGATGTGTTCTAATCATGATAAAGAGCTGGCTTAGCTGTGTGAAGACCCACTGGTCTTACTTTAGTGCTTAAAGCACTCTTTCCTTTTTCAGCTATGCTGCATCACACATAATTGCCTTACTCTATTCTGACATGGCCACTCAGTGGAATTAGACCTTTCTAGCTTCACGTATCACCTTCCTCTTCTTGGCGTGGTGTGTGTCTCTCATAATTTTACAGCATTCACTTCAGTGTGCTTGAAGAATATGTCCTTAAATGGACAGACTGGGCATTATTAGTGTTATCCATCAGAGGATATGCGTCACTACTTCATATCTTCTTTCCAACCCTCTCAGGTTTTGATATTACACTCTTATCTTCTCCTCACGCCTGTTGTCTGCCGTAGTTCAGGGGAAAAAAAGAAGAAGAAGAAAAAAAGAAAGCCTCCCCACTCCTCTCGCATGCAGTACACATTCACAGCATTATCGATTTCCTTTAAAATTGTATTTGCAGTAAACAGGAAGAATGTAGGCTTTAATATTTCCTACTCTCTGCAACACCTGGTTTGGGTTGCTAGGTAACACGTTGCATGGCAGTGTTTGATGTGTGTGTGCTCTTTGCAAATGGCTTTGATCCTCAGCATACTGACAGACTCTCCACAGAGTTACCTTCCCCTGGTAGTTTTGGCACCTCATCACACTGCGGAGACTAAAATGTATCTGAAAGCTCCCAGGTGAAATGGAATACCTAGCTTGTTAAGCAAAGTAGAAAAGGGAAGCTGTCCAGAAAAGTTTTAGCTTTAAACTCTTTTCATTAAGAATTCTACAGGACAAGGCAGGGAGCCTCCGAGTCATGGAGCCACGCGGGAAATGGACAGAGAAAGAAAACAGCGCCAAGTTATTCGTTATTCTTTTTTTCATTCAACTTTTACAAGAATTCCTATGTGAATTACAGCATCCCTACATGTATATATTGTAATGGCTGCATAAAGCATCAAAATCACCATAATGAGACGCTCCTTAAAAAGGAGCACGATGCGAAATCTTCAAAGTTATCTCCCCCACAGCAGTCCTTGCGCATGATTTTACTTTTACACTATGACATTTTATTTCTTCGCAGCAATAAATTCTCTCTCTATCCGAAGCACTGAAAAATTACAGACAGCGAAATCAGTCAAATTTAGTGCTTAAAAGCACATTCATACACATTATAGCATCTGCTTTGAGGCTGATGATAACATTTTTACTGGAAACCATTCTGGAGATAAACAAATCCTTTTAGTGCATGATTTACAACAGATGTTTATTCAGGGTAGGTACACAAACAGGTTCATAAAAGTTACCCGTGTCTTACTGAGATTGTGTACAGTGGCGGTTTTCACAAAGATGTTTTTGCGTAAAATTGTTTCTTTACTGTACACCAAAGTGGGCAAGCTGAAAGGTATCTTTTGGCCTCCGATGACACAAATGAACTCTATTTTATATAATAGCTTACTTTTAATGACTTGGCAACATACCTTGCTGCATTGAACTGCCATGTGAACTAACTTGAAAATTATAGTTGCAGGTGTGCACACTTTGAAGTCAAATAACTGAGGCTGAAATTAATCACGCTCAGTATGCACATGTACATTTGGACAAAGTGAGACAGAGCGAGTGAGAGGGAGAAAGAGGGCGGGGGGGAAGGGGATGTGCTCTGGCTGGCCCTGCACACGAGTGCATTTCAGGTTGTGTGAGGTTATTACAGGTTTGATTATTGAGTTCCACAGGGCAATTGGCTCAAATGAGGGCTGACAGCTTTGGAGGGCAGCAAACAGCTGGAGAGCTCGTCTCTGCCAGCAGCCATATTAGAACCATTCCACTCCCAGGTGCATCAGCTGCTATGATCTCTGATTAAGGCATAACTAATGAAGAGTTGATGAAAGTAATCAGGTGCCACTGCATTTGCAGATGCTTTCAAGATGCTGGAACTGTATCTTCACAGCTTTAGAGGGAAGAATAAAGCCTAAGAGGAGGCGTGCTATTAATGAGTCTATATTTAGAATTTAAGGTGGAGCTCAGGCACTGAATGCATTCCTTACAAGCTCTTCAAATATTCATTTCAACATTAAAGGCTAATTACAGCACAGTGAGCTAATCTGAGCAGCTATTTAAATAAGTGCCAGCATGCTTCATATACTATTATACAAATATCACATCTCTTTATTTATTAGTATACCTCTATAGCTAGCTGGGACACAGAGCAGTCAGTCTCACTGCTCTGTACATCTCTGTGTGAACTTTGTAATCCATGTCTCTGTGTGTACTATATAGACAAAAATATTGGGAAATACCACTTCTTCCCACTGAATTCTTCGAATTCAGGTAGCTAGGCCTTTTGCTTGGCCTAGCTATTCAGTTTGCCTTTGCAAACATTCATTAAAAGATGTCACCATTGCAACAAGACAAGTGTCTAAAATGTAAAGTGTTAAAGCTTGTTGCTTTTTACTTGTGAGAGTTGATCCACAAAGTTTACATTATTTTCCTTGACATCAACAGTGAAATGCACCCATCTCCTCTACTACTCTTTATACCAAGCGTTGACAGTTTGTTGAGTTTTCAGAGAGCATGGAAGCTACAGTACTTCTGCTGTTACACCCCCTGTTTCTATACGTAATTATTTCTAATTGGCTCTTGTCTCTCCAGAATATTATTATCTGACTTTTATAAGATCATGAACATTTGTCCTTGTGCATCATTTTTGTGATTTTTTTTCATCAGAAAAAAAAGTCACTGACGAAAATGATGTCTATATAGGTTAAAGAAATTAACACTGGTGTGTAAGAACTGCCTGTGGTCTGCTGAGCAAATAACTCCTGGCATTAACATCAGCACCGTTAGCTTCATGGCATGGGTTTCCAATAGCTGAGCAGCTCCCATTGGCCTAGTGTGTAGGTGGTGCAGCGCTGTTAAATTTTGACACTATGAGAAAGTTCTTTGGTGTTAGATTTGGCTGAGTCCAAGTGCATGAATGATTTTGAGCATTATCACTTGCTGTGAATTGATGTCAAAGCCTGTAGGAAATGTATCGACATATTATCTCTTTAGTGCAATATGTAAAAGCAACCACTTACCGTGGCAAAATAAAATTTGCCCTAATGCTACGCAATTTGTTTGTGTTCGGACCCCTGAGCACCTTGCAATTGCATTTCACAATGGTTTTTTTCTTCCCCCTTACTCTTTTTTTGTGTCGGCATGGGACCTAATGGAGAACTGTGCAGAAAGGGATGTATAAGGTGTTTAGCAGCTTCAAAAGATTTGTGTAATTTCACCTGTTACTTCCAGTGTGACTTTGATGTAAGCGACTCCACAGACATCCTGTCTTTTGGTAGGCAGGGGGCCTATACACACACTGAGATTTTCAGGTTTCATTTATCATTTAATTCTTTGGAGATGTCTCACCAGCCTGTCACCTGTTGTGCCAACAGTAAACAAGAATGAATGATGAATTACAGAATTCAATTAGATGACAGCAGCTGTCACTGAGGCTAGTTAAACCATTAGCAGTGCTAATCTTGTGAAAGTCTTGCAATCTTTTTTTTTTTTTTGCAGACCTGCTTGTGGTCTAGGCTCCTGTTGACAAATGCTACATCACCGTAGAGGACAGGAAGCCGGATTGCATCTCAAGGCTGTTTCCATGTAATATTCATTGTCATCTGAGAACACTGCAGCCTCAAGTTTTAGATCAAAAGCATTACTATTCAGCAACAAGGGAAGGCACTTGAGTGTGGAGGAGGAATTCACAAAACGCCTCGGTCTGCCTTTGATATTGCAGCCTTCTTTCGGACCTTTGCCAGTTAAGGAACAGAGTCCATGTTTCTCAAGCATGTAACAAAGAACTGCATCTTTAGGGAGTCAAAAAATCGATATTCATAGCGTTGTATCAATAAGGTCTGTCGTAAAGCAGGGCCGCGTTTTTCCAAGTTCTGCGCTTCACTTCACTGAGAGGCTATGAACATCACACTATGTGCACATGCAGCAAAGCCATAGTTTTTTTCTTTCTTTCACTGACATAGAGTTTGATGCCATATTCCCCCCCCCCGCACAGCTGTGCTACCATCCATGCAACAACTACAGTAATGCAGCTTCACATAGAAGTGTCATGAATACCAACTCAAACTGTTAATTATCATTAATGAACAGGAGCGATCTGATCGTGAACTCATGGGAACTGAAACCTTGTGGTGCTAATATGTCACATCACAGAGGAATTAAAAGAAACACACTAACAGGTGCAACACAGATTGTGTTTTTGTTTCATTATGAGATAAAAGTGTTGTCAGCAACACAACCATTGTCCTCAGAGTTCTCTCGGTAAGGTTCCACCTTTGTATCTGAGTATCTACTAAACTACTCTAATTTCTCCTTTGTAGTAATTACTAACCTTTTGTCTTTCACTTTTGGCTAAAATTTCTTTAGGAAATTTCTTGATTGCACGGATGTGCGCGTCCTGCAGTGACAGCTTGAAATCCAGTCTTCTCATCACATATCCATTCATGATTTGCCGTACTTGTGCAGATATCTACAGTTCTGGTGGTTTTTATCAGTTGTCCAGGATTTGCTGTACAACTGACTTGTTTGTTAATTTAACATGTTATTCTTTTGATTTTCATGATTTGACTTTATAAGCTATATGTTTATTGTGACAAGACAAAATGATCAATTACAAGTAGTATTTGCACTTATAACTACACTACAGGCATGCATGACAAGATTTCACTAAAAACTGTTGAGCAAAACGTATTTACGAACAACGACGTACATGTACAAAACATCTAATGTCACAAAGTTCATGTAACATACACGTAACATCACTTTTTGATTTGATATCAGCCACTACACACAATATATATAATTTACAAGGATTTGAGTGTCATAAAAACAATTCCCAAAAGCTATATAGATGCTGATAATCTTGCTACTCTAGGCAGTTTATATGGTAAGTTGCATGTAGATTGATTAACATGTCTAGTAGGAGTTAGGGAAGAGACATACATTCATACACTATGATCATTACAGTGAGATTTAGCTGCCTCTGCTGCTGCTGCACAGAACAGAAATCAATCTAAAGGGAGATACAAAGTGCGGTAGCCAGTGTGTGGGCACGCTCACCACTCACATATTTTATTACAATTCACTCACAATTGATCAGGAGCTCATCTAATTAACACTCAGAGGACATCGCTAATACAAAAAAAACAAAAAAAAAACAGTATCAGGAAGTGCTGGCACTAGAGACGAATACACTCTTAAGTGTCATTGTACAAAGAGATACCAGCTCAAAGCTCAGCTGGAAGATCAAATGTCTCAGTCAGATAATTCCATGCAGGAATCCTCTATTTAGAGCAGTTTTCCTGTTTTACATTTTGTAATTTGTATTTGTTTAAGTTATTGCATATTTAATTCATTATTCTTGCAGTAATGATGCAAACGGCCCTTTTATGCAGCAGTGGTCAGGGAATTAAAACAACCTTGACATCACTGTAAATCTTCACAAGGCCATGTTTAAGCTCAGGGTGCACACTACATGTTCCTCCTCACCAGAGGAGAGTTGCAGAAGGCACTGCTGTTGGATGTCAAAGGAAATATCTATTTTGAGATCCAACACTAAACCGATTCTACAGCAGTAAACACAAGTATTTTGCCTTTCTGAACAGCAGCATAGAAATCACGTATTATACATTAAGACATTAGTCAATGGATTGCCGTGTTGGAAAATTACATGAGTAATTCAACAATAGCTATTCTGGGTTGGGAAAACATATGACAAAACAGCACAGCACTCCTAAAGAAATATAATGAATGGATGGCTAAGAAAAGAAGCACCGTTATGATCCAACAGCAGGGAAGACACTCAATTCTTTTGCGCTGATGAACACACCAAGGTCTGTTGTACTGATGATAGTCTATAGTGTTAGATTGATAGGATACTTGGGGTGTGAGTGAAACACACCATTTATAACAGCCTCAGTACAGCATGGCCCCGACAGTGCAAATTCACTTAATAATCCTTGAAACCTAGGACAACCTGACAAGCGCACTTAAACCAATTTCATTTTACAGGGTTAGCATTAGGCTATACATTAATCTTCTCAGATTATTTCATGTGCAAGATCCTCTTGCTGTAACCCCGTAAATACCATGAAGTAATTTACACGGTATACAATATCTGCTCACTTGCAAGTTAAATCCTTTGGGATTTTTCCTGAATTGATGAATACATCTGGCATAAGCAATGTCTTTTCACACTGCATACTTACTTTGGGCCTATTTCTTCATTTAATTCAGTGCTACAAGTCCTCTGGGATGGTGGAAGGCCAACACTTGTTGTATCTTAACTTCTTTGTCTCTGCAAAGTGGGGTTATGCAGATAAGCTCATGCTCCATTTTGGTCAGTTCAGTGTAGCACAGAGTGCGTGCAGGATATTAAGTAATACCCTGACAAATGCTGACAGCAGCTTAGCAGGGAAAAAAGAGGTTAATGGGACCCCTTACATTCATATGCCAGAATGTAATAAATGTGTTAGACAGAAACACAGTTATTAGTTTATCAGTGGCATCTCTCAATGAAAGTCATTTAAATAATTCCAAGATGTTGTTTTCCTCCCAAAAGAGCAAATGTGAGTGTGAGTTGCCAGGCAATCAGCCCTCCTAGCACTGAAGGCTGGGGTAATAGTATGCATGATCCAAGGGGACAAAGACTGTTTCAGCCGTGTGCTGCCTTGAGCCGGATTTACAAAGCAAGTAAACAGCTGATTGCATGGGTTGAGGGCCTTGATATGTGCCTCACGTGTAATCCGTGCACCATGCAGTCAGTTTCCTTGGCTCTTTAAAGACACAAGAGAGAAAAAAGCATCTACATCAAAAGCAAGAGACAGGTTAAGAGCCTTATGAGTACACTCATACACTCAATTTAGGGTATAACATAACATATACCCCAGCTGGGAACTGGTAGAGAAAGTATGAACTGACAGTGCATGAAAGTTAAATATTGTCTTGGCAAAGCAGAGAGCCAAGAACAGGGCGTTTTTAAGATACTTCAAGTAGACCTGCCACATCCAGTGGTTGAAAAGGGGGTTCATATTGTGACTCAATAAGGACAGACCCCAGAGAGTCTGGAGACACTCAGCTGGGATCACCGATAAAACATGATGAGGTAAACATAGATAGCTGCCAACTAAACTGTGAGGATGGTTAGGAAACCTAATTTTATAATATGGTTTTTAGATCATTGATTTCCTAATATTAAGTTACTAATGACATTTCAAGTTAAATCACTGTAGAGTTTCAAGTTTATTTTAAATCAGTAATTACAAAGAATAATTTAAGACTAGATATAATAACGGTGGCACGGTGGTTAGCACTGTTGCCTCACAGCAAGAAGGTCCTGAGTTCAATTCCACCATCAGGCCGGGGTCTTTCTGTGTGGAGTTTGCATGTTCTCCCCGTGTTTGCGTGGGTTCTCTCCGGGTACTCCGGCTTCCTCCCACCGTCCAAAGACATGCAGCTTGTGGGGATAGGTTCTTTGGATAATCCAAATTGCCACTAGGTGTGAATGTGAGTGTGAATGGTTGTCTGTCCCTATGTGTTAGCCCTGCGACAGACTGGCAACCTGTCCAGGGTGTACCCCGCCTTTCGCCCTATGACAGCTGGGATCGGCTCCCGCGACCCTGAAAAGGATAAGCGGAAGCGAATGGATGGATAGATATAATAGATTTGTTGTAGCATAATGTCAAAGTGTGCTATTTTTTCATAGCAGATGGCTGCCTCCCTGAGCCTGGTTCTGCTGGTGGTTTCTTCTTGTTAAAGGGGGACTTTCACCATTGTTGCCAAGTTTTCCATGATTGACCCAACCTGTGACAGCTATGGTTGAGTCATGGGCTATGATAGCTGGAAAGGGCCCCAGTTTGGCTGTGGTGCTGAACTGGACAGACTGTTAAGAAAATGGATGGATGTTCATACTATGTGTTTCTGTGCAGTACACATGTAATACTGTGGCAGAAAATTACTTGGGTTCCTATATTGCACTTGTAAATTTTTATTTTAAGCTACTGTCAGCATGGGAATTAAGATTGGCTATCATCAAACGACTTAGCCTCTGAGGGCAGTGGCTAATGTTTTGCAGGCTTTCAGCCAGTTGATGTCCAGATAGTAGACAGATATCTGGGCCAAGACGCAGAGTCCTGGTCATTGCTCATAATCTGACTCTAAATGCAAATAATTTTTATAGAAACAAAAAAGCTCATAAAAAGCTGAATTGTGGTAAGGCAGTAGCTGAAGGCTTCAAGATTGCTTTTTGGCTAATGCCTTTCCTTCCCTCCTACTCTCTGACTGTCCCTGCATGCAGCTACAGTAAATCCTGTGCAAATGTGATTGATCAGTACTTCACAGAAAGGTTCTAATATCACAAATCGCATCCTTCCCCTACTGATTCAGCATGCTCATGTTTACTATTCTCTGCCTCTGATCCACATTACAGAGGGAAATATTGTAGTACCTTAACCTAATAAATTGTATCTGTGACTAGTTACAGTACTTTACAGACCATAATTTCATTTTAAAATAGATTCTCTAAAGCACAATTCATTGTTCAAAGACTAATTTAGTACATATTGTCCTGTGAGACTTGTAAATAAATCCAACTCACACCATCAGAAAATTTATATTTAAACTGTGTGGAGCCAGAGAGGTAAAATTATCCAACATTTAACAAAAAAAGTTAATTAGCCATGATCCAAAACATAGGGAGGATGCTGCTGACACACTGATACATCAGTATTTATATTTTTAACAATCTAGTTATACTGTTTTTATGGTTTTGATGGAAAGAGCATTAAAAGTGAAGGATTTTGCATTGAGGTTTAGATATTTTTATTAGAGTACAGGCATCTAAACTACTTCCACTGCAGGTGATAATAAGGGATGTTGTCTCCATGGTGCTGTGAGCAGGAATCCTGTTAAGCTGTTGCAGTGTTTGTATGAATAATGTTGGCCTCTGATGTTGACAAGCTTACCTGGGTTATAAAAGCTGACAGATTCAGCTGATAACTATATGATCATTAACCATACACCTGACTGAATCAGGACATGGAATATTGGAAGAATTTAGCGTGATAGTAAAATCTGCTTGTCTGTAATAGTTGGATCTTAGAAGGGTTCAACAAAGAGTTGAGCTACAATGGAAGGAAGAAAGCACTGCGCCCTGGATGGGGCAGCAGGCCAAGCTACCTTAAGGGAATTCACACCTCTACAACTCAGTGAGAAAGATGGGGGCAGAGCTGGAGTTTGACGTTTCTTTGAGCGAGATAGGTTAAAGCTCTCTCCTCGAATAGATCGCAACCTGATGCAAACAGGCCTGTCAGCTGAATTGGGATGAGACTGTCACAGTGAAAGGAGGCTGAGGACTGCACAGAGGATAGTGTGGTCAAACGAGGTGAGTATACCTTGTCCAGCATTTACTACAAGGGAAGCTAGCTCTTTGTGCATCATCTCTATCATACTTCACATCCTAAGAAAGTCGATGTAGTGCTTTAAGGAAAATATCAAAGCACAGCTGTAGGTATGTCTTTCCCACATGGATGCAGCGGCAGCAAAAGCATTGTTTACCCATGATTTGTTGGACATTTGCCAAGCTGATAGACGAGGCAGATTGAGCGTGCGCCCAATGAAGAGAGGTTTAAGTAACAACCAAAACACAACCTGCCAAAACTTACTAGCAATGCCTACCCGGTAAGTCATCGAAAAAATGACATTGCTGGCTGGCAGCAAACATCTAAGCACAGCAGAGAAACAAAAGGTCAGCTAAAGAAACCCAACTCTCTCTGGTAAGTCTAGGCCTAGTAACTCTCCCAAAGTACACCAACAGTTTAGCTCACAATAAAAAGCTTAATCTTTAAATAAGGCTTGCACTGGATGCAATTTGATGTTTAATTTAATCACTTTCATGATTAGTTATTTTTCATTTGGTCATTAAAGTTTTCCAAAATTAGTATCAAAGCTATAGCTTCCCACAAGTTAAGGTGATGTCTTCAGATTTTCTTATAAATGTGCAAAAACTTAACAGAGATTATAAGCTTATGATGCTAAAACTTGAACAACAGAAAAGTCTTACATTAGCAAAAACAGACCAAAATAGAATTTTGTCTGTTTTTTATATTAGTATGTGGTAAATATGTTTGCATTAGTCAGCAATTAGTCCAGATGTAATCAGTTTGTGTTTTAACCATGTAAATTTCTTTTTTCTTTCTAGCAATATGACTGTAGGATACCTTGATTGCAAGGGAAAGTAATTACTTTTGCAAAATCGTATTTTTCTCTTTTTTCCATTGTATGCATGCATTTGTATCTGCGGCCCAGAATTTGTTCCTGTCCATGACCTGGATTATGAGGATGTTGCGTCCTGCTTGAGAACAGGTTCTGCTTCAGCTGAGCAATTTAGCCCTTGGTAGTTGTCAACTGTTCTTCTAAAAAGCTCGATATACAATTACGACAACCTTCTTGCTTCATATATTCCGCAGGCTGTGTATTGGAGTGAGATTATGAGTTTGACAGATGGAGGAGGAGGGAAAAAAAATGAAGAACTTCCCTCGGGGACATCTTAAGGGAATCCATTTTATTCTATGACTGCATTTCTAAATAGAGAGAAATGCAATGAGCTGACACATCAAACATTATCATGGAGGGCTAAAAGCAGAGTTAAGCTCTTTATGTTTACCTCTATGGTTTGAAGTTTTGCTGAACCCTTTTCAGTGAAGCCATTCATACTGTAGCGCATGTTGATCTCCTGTTCCCCATCAAATGAGACTCCCTTTCTTGCGCCTTTAAATATCAAGTTTGATATACACAAGTCTTTTTAATCACTATTATTGCATGCGTATGAAAGCTTTATGTGTGACAACACTATCAAAATAGCGCTGTTTATTAGCCTGGTAACCATGAATTGCGACGGGAAGCAAAGAGCAACATTTCAGGATCTCCACAGAGGAGACTCTAAAATGCCATAGTCGACTAATAACTTGAGAAGCATTTATCTCCGTGTCAGGAAAGTGAGGAGAGAAATGATGAAGGCCGACAACCTGTAGAGCTGCTCACATTACACCATGGATTTCCGCAGCCCTCAGGCTAAGAAGGAGGGGGGTGTCGAGGAGGGGGAGACTTTGAAAGGAGCAGAGAGTGAAAGGAATAAAGGCAGGGTCTTGAGACGGCATGCCAAATAGTGAATAGAGCTGAGACCTTTTGAAAAGTCAGACAGTTAACTTCTGACTGATTCACTTCATCTCGATCGACATTGTTTATTTATGTGGCAGATGGGTTGCATAAATTTCATCGCGGAACTCACCGTTATAAACCTAACTCAATTAGCCAGCCGGGGTGTTAGCAGACACTTAGTCGGATCCATTGCAGCAAATCACAATAGGCAGAAGGGTGATATTTTTCATTTTTGGTGGCTAAAGCTCAAACCCATTATTTTTCCTTGTTTGTGAGTGCCTGACTCATTGAATAATCAGTTTGATTAATAAAACCAGTCACCGTAGGCATAATGTATTTGGCTCACATGAGTGTTTCTGTAGTAAGGGGGGAGCCTCTGTGGTACACTATGCGTTCATGTGCTGGATGAATTCTTTTTGTTTTTCCGGCTCTCTAACACCGCTACAAATAATGTGACAAATTCATCATTAATGCTCAGAGCTTTAATTCAGATTAACTTGGCTCCCCACATGATGTTTTCTCCACCTTTTGCCTTTTGTCTTCAACTTAACCCCTCATTATTCTCTTTCACTGCTGCTTCTATAGTTACTGCTTCCGTATTCTCTCTAATCGATCTTGCCCTCCATCATTTTTCGTTCTCATTTTAAATATTTCTCACGTCCCCACTTCATCTACATACCAACCTCCTCTGCCCGCCTCCCCATCCATCGCTCACTTCATATCTCCTTCTTCTCTCCCCACCAGTGAGCCCACCCTGGCAGCCTTGGCCCTCTTAAATGCATCATTTCTTCCAAGAGATATCCTTCTGCACTGACCTCTGTGCTAGCTGGCTGACTGCCATCTTCACTCAATGGACTCATCAATCCATCTTGGTTCTTGGATGGCCTTGATTTTATTGTCTCACACAGCCCTCTGTCATCCTGTTCATCTCTCATCCTTAATGTCATCCTTTCAGATTTTAACATGTCTGCATTTTCTGAGCATACAGCGTTTGATTACATTGAGCTGGAATGGCAGAGTCCAGGTGGGCTATTGTTGTCAAGTCCTTGCTGGGGCAACTGATATAGAGTCATGGATGTGCCATTTTTGTAGACTTAATCATCTGGGTGGAAGCAGCAGCTACTTTGAAACGATTTATTTTTCTATGTATTATTACTGATGACTAGCAGCACCTTTTAATGCATTAATGCTTTACATTAAACAATGCTTGTAGACACTTATCAGTAACATAAACAGTATTGAATTTTTTGTGTGTGTATATGTTTCATAATGAAACATTAACCTTGTCTGTTTGTAGTTTGTAGAAGAACAACTGTATATGGCAGGTTCTTCATGGGAAATACATATATTCTAGAAAGCTAACCTTCCTTCAAAATACTTACACAATAGAATATAGGCAAAAACCTCCATATTTGCAAACACTCGACAACTACTGTCTGTGCGAAAGTGGAACTGTGAAATGAGTAGGGCTGCCACGATTAGTCGACTAGTCACGATTATGTCGACTATCAAAATCGCCGAGGACTAATTTAATAGTCGACACGTCGTTTGAAGCTTTGTAAGAATATGTAGTAGGATTTAAGCATGTAATAACGGACTGAAACAGAAGATGGCAGCACCGCATGTACAAGGATTCCAGCTGCCGTTAAACCCCGAAGAAGAAGAAGCTGTGTCCCAGAATTCCTAGCGCAGCCCTGCTCAGTTTCAAACAATGGCGGCCGCTAATTAGTTTTAATATTACTCTTATTATTCTTTCTGGGTCACAAAATAAACGTTTAACATATTTTCAGGCAAGAATGTAGCTGTGTAAACCTCAAATATCTGCTCAGTTTATCAAGACACCACATGTTTTCAAAAGCGCTCCGACCTTTTCGGGGACGTCTGTTACCCACCAGCTCTTTAGCTAACCGGGGTTCAACGCTCACTAGAGCCTGTGAGAACACCGGACTCCCGGCAAATCGTTTTCAAACCCACCGCCGTCTTTTGCTACTCAGGTTAAACATGATATATAAGTCACTTAGATAACTTGAAAATTTTCAGTATTTTATTTGTTCCTGAGTAAATCGGTTTGGCTGAAATTAAAATTATAGTTTTTACACAGCTGAATAAATGTCAAGCAG
Organism: Haplochromis burtoni; assembly: GCF_018398535.1. Taxonomy (NCBI): domain Eukaryota; kingdom Metazoa; phylum Chordata; class Actinopteri; order Cichliformes; family Cichlidae; genus Haplochromis; species Haplochromis burtoni. The sequence continues at coordinate 3,530,200 of NW_024582380.1, forward strand.
ACATCTGATTATCAGAAGTGTGAGATGCTCGAGAATATACTCCGGTGTCCCGTTATATTTTAGATAGCAAGGAGCAGACGGCTGAGTTTATTAAACTCCACTAAAACAATTTGCAAATTTCATTAAAATTTAATAAACTATCATCTTGTCTTTATTTTTAGTTAGCACATACCTTAAACACTTAAAGCTGTAAGCTAATGATATTTATATAAGAGCAGATGCTGCTGGTGCAATAAGCTGTACGTTTTACGTCCAATGGATGCACGATCTGATTAGTCGACTAATCGCAAAAATAATAAATGACTAGTCGACTATCAAAACAATCGTTTGTGGTAGCCCTAGAAAAGAGCAACAGAAACTGCTAACTGAGTTATTTTGAGGGCTGTTATTGTCCAAGTAAATATGATTTTTAAAACATTTTGGTTTCAGCTACATCTCCAGTTTAGAGAATTGTTAGTGAGTGTCTGCAGACATGTCAGAATCCTCTATACTGATGCAATCATAAGGAAACTTTTGGTGCAGCGCCCTCTTGGTAAATGGTATATGGACTGATTCCTATGTAGTACTTTTCTACTCTCCCAGAGCACTCAAAGCACTTTATATAGCATGCCTCATTCATGCAAGCACTTTTCCCTATGTTTTTAAGTGTTTTCTATCTAACATTCACACATATTCAGACTTGGGGTTAATATCTTGCTGAAGGATATTTGGCATCCAGACTGGAATCAAATCACCAACCTTCCGATTACTAGTTGATGAGCTCTACCTTCTGAGTTACAGCCACCCCAAACTAAGCTTTGCAATCCATTTTATCCAGTGACAGCCATCAAGAAATACTCACCAACCAGTCCGGTAATAATCATCTCTCCTCATGACTGGTGTTTCTATCAAGTTCAATATGGCAAACTACTCTTGAAGCCACATCAGCCTGATGTCACATGCAAAACCTCAATAAATAAGAACACAGCATTCCACCCTCTAATCCAAATATTTGTGTAGTTTTGATTTGAAGTCTGATAGCTAACTTTTTTTGGTTAAAAGCTTGAAAAGGAAGTTTCTGGAAATAGCTTTTGTTCAAAGAAATTTGGAACTCTAGTTTGCTAACTAATCTCAAGAACATGTTGCCTGCCTTTATTATTTTTAGCCTCTGTAATACAGCTGAGATATATGATTTCTAAAAATCATCCCAAAACACAGTTAGACACGATGTGGTAGGATATGAGCAGAAATCTGAGCTTTTAGAGTACTTCCCCAATTGAAAGACCCAAAAGTAGCCAGTAGAAAAGTAGATATCAGACAGAATTTCCAGTTATATTTCCAATATTTGTGTTGACTCGGTATTGAATAAGAAAAACTGAAAATAATCATTTGGAAAACAGTACAGAATGTCCGACTGTCTCAGTGCCTCTTAATCAGGCGTGTGTGAATTTGTGTTTCCTTTACATAAATAAAGCCATTTCTACCACAAACTGATGCATAAAACCAACCATAAAATCCAGGAAATAAAGTGTCAAAATGTCCTGAAAGAAGACCCGAACAACCCCGCATAATGTGATCCCCCAGTGCTCAAACCAAACCTACGCCGATGTGTAACCCTCAACTTGCAGATGGTAGCAGTTTGTTGAGTCTCCTTGAAAATTCACTCTGAATAGCAAGAGTGTGGCTCAATTGCAGATGAAGCTAGCTATATTATAGAAAATGTTTAAGCACAAGTCAAGATCAACGCACAAGGTGTGCTTAGTATGCATTACAGAGATCTGTCTGATCACTGGGTCAAAAGCCCTATTTTCGCTGCGCTCTGGGTGAGCCGGGTCACGAGCGGGATGAATAAATGCACAGGCGTTTATGCTGCGCTCGTTATTTGCTGAGAAAAGCGTTTGCAATTCCGGATCAATAAGTACCCTGCCGCACAACCAACTTATGGCCAGGTCTGGGGATTTTCTGTTATATATGGACATGCTAAATGTCAGTCATGCTTCCCCAGCTCTCCAAGGCCATTATGAACATTTGCTCTGCACTATTTATAAAGAGTCCCAGCATGTTTAGTCATGAAGAACCTGACCCTTCAAATCATAGCCTACTGACTTGAGGATGGAAAATTTGCTGGTATCTTATCTCTGAAACAGCAGCAGCATTAGGCGAGTAAAATTCATACAGATAAGGTGAGTAAAATGTACATTTTAAAAGGGCAAAAGTGTCCTTCACCTTTCCCTTTTCTTTATCAGTCTTTTTTATAACATTCTCACTCTTTCAACAATACCTTTTTTCTCCCTGAAGGTCCACCAACTCCTGGCAGAGCTTGTTCACTGGAAACTGCAACACCCACTGAGGTGTGTGTTTGTATTACTGCCTTTGTCTGAACCTTCGGTTTAGACCTCACTCCCCAGTATATTCAGGTTTACCAGCAACCCCACGGTGCTGAGCAAACTTCACAGACAGGGGACAGAGACGGAGGGCACTTACTGTCTGCACACTCAAAAGAGAGCCTCCTTTGCTTTTAGCTTGATTCAACTCGTGCTCACTCATAAAATTATTTAAAATGTGCTCCTGGCATTTTAACACCCACTTTCAATTTGAATTCGACTACACTTTTGTAAATGAATGGCAATAATAAAACTTGCATATTATCACAGCAACTCAAATGCGCTTTTCTGAGGGTTGCATGAAAAATCTATGAAAAGCAGAGTTACTTAAAATGAAATCACAATTTGCTGCAGATGCATTGCAGTGGTTTTTGTGATCACACCGCTGTTTTTTTTTTCTGCCAACAAAGGCAAAATGGCATTTAATTGCTACTGCAAATGTACATCTGTGTGACTGTGAATATAAATGAGTCTGCTAGGCCTCTTGTTCTCATGGTAACACTAGCAGAATGTGATGTGCTGATTGACCTTGGGGGTGTGGAGTTTCCTTTTCCTACGTGAATCTGGCTGCAAGGTGAGAGGTTCTGGGCGTCTGCAAGGAAACAGTCTTGCCGTTTGGGAACACAGACCATCAAATGCTGTTTTTGTTAGTTCATTTTCTCTGCCTGCATATGACTCTGAAGAATTCTAATAGTTTATGTAATGAGAAAACAAGTCTGTCAGAAAAATAAATTGCATTCATTTCACTCACTGCACTTATCTTATTAGGAAATGACTGCAGCCATTCAGGTGATCATTGTGTAATGTTTCAATTTACACATGCAATGCATTACAATGATACATAGATCAGTGGGTGCTGCACTGCTGCTGTGTCAGCAGGCCTGTGGGGGGCACTCCAGCACTTTCACCCATCATCTGTCGCTCTCTTTCCCTCCATCTCCACTTTTTTCCCAGCTCTCTATCCCCATTTTCTGTCTTCCTTTTGTTCTGCGACTCTATCACTCCTCAGTCTTCCTCTCTCTCTTTCTTGTACTAATGTGCTCTCTCATCACTGCTTCTCCTCTTTGCTCGCTCCCTCTAACGCACACACACCCTCTCTCGAGTTCGCCCTCCTCCCGCTCCACTCTTTCACTTTTGGTGGGCGCCCATTTTCTCTAGTTCACTCCCTCTTTCTTCTCCAATCCCTCATGCTCATTTCTATCGCCCGCCTGCCACTTTTTGTTGTGGATTTTTTTAATCGATACCAAATCCTTCACTCCCTCCTCTTCCGTCTCGTCCAAATGAAATAAAATGTACGCACACTGGCAATGAGGCATAAAGCAGGCTGACCTTCTTTCTGTCGCACCTATTTCTCTGCACTTACAAAATGCGGCAGGGTATAAGTGCACAGCATATCACACACTAAGTTACCTTTTATGTCAGTTTTTTTTTTCAAATATGCAGGGTGATCATTTTAAATTGAAGCTTTTTAGTTAAAGAACTTGAAAAAAACAATCTCTAATATGAGATGAGCTGCAGTCTGCTAAGGGATGTTGTTGTGATTTACTCCTCTGCGTCTGGTATTGCCATGGCAGCACATGATGTCACCAACACCAAAGAGACACCTCAGTGCATGTTTGAGACACCGGCAGTTTGACAAAATGGCAGTGTTTGACACTCTGGAAATGAGAACAGGTTGGGCCTAATTAGTATGGCCTGCCATACAAGAGTATTATCAAGATGCTGTTAAAGCATCTTGATAATGGGGAAAAGGGGGGGGGGGACGACAATGACAGTAGTGTGATGACACAGGACGTTCATTTTTTCTGGCATGAAATAGTCATCTCATCAGTCACGCCACAGATTCTCCTTCATTCAACGTGTTAATTTATCTGGCTGCATTGGAAAGATAACTGGCCATCAAATTAAGGGAACAGGTATGTCAAACTGGCAGAGGCATGAAATGTGCTAATGTTCTGAGACTTGTTAAAGCAGAAGCCCATGTTCGATCTTTTCCTCGAGTAAATCCACCTCTCTCTTTACGAGGAAGAGGCAAATATATAAATATTTGATCTTTTGCTCTTTTATTTCAGATCATTTGCAGATTCACAAACAATTGCCCGGCCATTTAATCTTGCCGGAGCTTCAGGCTTAAAAGTGTTTTCTCAAGTAGACAGATATTTATCTAAAAAATGTCATAGTGTCAAGAGTATTTGCTCGTGCCAGGAGTTACAATCGTGTTGACAGTATCTGCACCTGCGGATTAAGTGAAAGAACAGCAAAACCATGGGATGGATTGGGCAAAACATAGTGAACCTCACTGCCTGTGGATAATAAGAGCCATTTTAAAGTCTCTCCTTAGTGCAAACGGACTGTCAACCATACATCGAGAATTCAGTGTATTCCATTAAAACAGTATCGATTTCTCCTTTGTCACAAATTATAATAAAAAGAAGCAGTGTCAAGAGACGATAATCAATGATTAGCTATTATATCTTTAACTCTGTCTGGAAATGACTGATAGCTGCTTGAAGGCTGATGGCCATGACCTTGTCAGGGATAATTGCCAGTGAAGGGGCAGACCAAGGAAATAGGTTGCATGAAGCAGCCATTTCTTAATGATTGAGTTATAGTCCATTCATGGTTCGTGGCTTCAAGCTGCAAGACCACACAGAACATTTTCAGCCACTTTTTTAGGTTTATTCATTTTTTTTTTTAGCTGAATCCATAGATTAGTGGATCTTTTCTTACAACTCTCTGTGGATGAGGTAATATTAAGGATTCGAGGGATAATTCATTTGCTGTTAATGACTTCATTGGCATTCATGGTAAATTGAAAAGTGGCATCTATCCGTTTAGTGACACGGAGGTGTAGGTAATTGTATTATAACCACTTGTGGGGGCTGCGCACATTAAATAAATGAGTGACCCTATTTTAAAGCTAAATTTAATCACTTTGGTGTTTTCAGTGGCTGTTCTGAGAGCTAGCTAACCAAACTAACTAGGTAACAGCTGGTATGTTCCACTGGCACCTTGAACATAAAGCAGCATGATGAAAACATCATTAAGTTGTTGTCTTACAGCTGGTCTGGTTTATTTAGGTGTTGAATGTGCTAAGGCTGCATTCACACATGGGAACGCAGGTTTTTAATGACACTGAATGACAGTATTCAGCCGAAGTAAAACATTCACATTTACTTCATCAATGAGCTTGTCAAATGTAATTATAATGTATGTATTTACATGAATGATATACAGCAACAGCAGCTTCAAATGGCATAATGCAATATAATAATAAACTTCATGCTTCAGTGGAAAAACCTTTTAATAGCTGCATGTCAGTCAGAAAACTAGAACACTTGTATTATAGTGCTGAAATAGTTTGGCCAAGGAACACTTTCTATCAAGATCTAATAGTATTAGTATTCCTGAGCAGCTTCTTTAGAGTGAAAACTGTTTGGACAGCAAATAAATATACCTTTGTCTTGGTGAATGCTCAGCCTTACAAGTAAGAAAATCCTAGAAAGTTTGATTCTGTTCGTCTGGATGTAGCTTTTTAAGTGGGACAAAATGTGCTCTCTGCAACTTCTTAAGACTCTTGAGGTTCAGTCCCAGAACCCTGCACCCAGATGACCAAAATCAACAATCTGGCAAATACGCTGATTAAATAAGGTCAGCGTGACAAGATCCAATCCCAGGTGGAATTGAACAAACCCTTCACAGTGTGCAGCATCAGTGCAGTGTATATACACAGACACATGGAGATGTTTTGAATTGCCTTCATAGAAATGGCTGAGTGGACATTTACCAGCCTTGTGATGGAGCAAAAACCTGTTCAGAGTGTACCCTGTCACTTGCCGAGTGTAAACTGGGATAGGACTAAATCCTGGGTAGTTAAGCTGTTATGGCATGAGTTCTTACCATACTACAGCAACAGCTAGTTTTTGGGGTTTATTTTTAGCTTGCATAGCTGTCACTCAGTGGGAAATTAACCAGCTTGCTGTTGGTTATATGGTGGAAGGGAAGCTAAGAACACCAAACCGCTGTGTAGTCAGGGTGAATCAATGCATTCAAAGGTTGATGTATAATCCCCTCCAAACTCTCTGGAAGTTATAACTGACATGTGGAAGAAACTGCAAAGTGGCGTTTATACTGGAAAGCAAAAAAAGTTCTCTAACAGCTTGCTTTTCTAAGCAGGCAATGGAGTGGTCTGGGGCAATACACTGTAGTAGCAGTACCTGAGTGCAACAGGTCAGGTTGATAGCAATGTTACCCAGTGGCTGTCATATACAATACATTTATATTTTTTTTCTTTCTTTATTTTTTTTTTTTACATTCTTTTTAGATTTGTTGCAGCTATTTATAGCTAAAGCCCTTTGACTTCATGAAACAACAATAGCCCTACAGAGACACATTAAAATATTGAACCTGTCTGGCAAATAGTGACAAAATTTTTATATATTATATCGCTGAAATACCAAATGTATTTGGAATTTGAGGTGATTTGGGGTAATAGACATTAGTTCAAGCACAATTGGAAAAACAGTACTTCAGTCTGTTTAATCACTGACTAGTTAATTCACTGAATTTGCATCCTTAGTTAGTATTATTATAAGATAAGATTTGCTAGGATAAACTAACAATCCAAATATTGGATTAGAGTTTAGAGTTTCATCAGAGGCGGTTCTGTAATATCAGCACTTTGGGGTCTAGTTATGAGGATAATTCATAATGTATACAGTAGTTCATGCAATTAAGAACACGACAGCATAAGTAATTTGGAGACTTTACTCCTCTGCTAATTTAGACAAACTCACAATGGGCCTGTCATTTAATTAATGAGATTTCACAAATCTGTATCTGCTGATTTGATACACAGTCATCTATCGTCAATCTATTCCCTAAAGAAAAACAGAAAAGAAAAGGAATATTCATCATTTATAGGCTAATATAGAAATGATCATTAACCACATGCAATGCTCAAATTGCAGAATAAAGCAGACCTAGAAAAATGGGGAGAGGGGCAATCCTCCATGGTGGTTAACATGGCCCAGTCCCAGAATACGGATCAACTGGTGAAAGCATCAGAGGTGGATAATGTCCGCTATGCAGTGAGGGATTATCTTGTCAAAGCATGGACTGCCTGCCAATACACAGGCCTGTGCCCACATGGTGCGAAGCTTAACAAAAGCACAGAGACAGGTTATCAATCTGCTTTATTTCAGGCTCTTTATCAATATTTTCCCAATAATGCAGCAATTAGTTAAATGCATTTATTTCATCCACTCACATGAGAATTTGTGTTATTGAATGTGCATGCATTGTAAAGAGAATATAAAACACCAAAATGCATACATATTTTGAGTGGATGGGTAAGAGGTGCTGGAAAATCTTTTCTGTAAATCTGTAGCACAGCCATTCTGCTCCGAGGAGCTTATCCAGAGACCGGCCTTGTGAGTAGGAGGATATTGTACAAACAACATGCCACAAAGCAAACATTACATTTAGCAAAACGCAGCTTTTTGTCATGTGTAGCATTTGCGACAATTATATGCAATTCAAGTGGGAGTAGAAATTACTGAGGTGACTAAGGTCAGCAGAACCTCCCATTAAATGAATGACAAAATGAATGATAAAAGCAGGGGACCCTAGCTCCTGGGAGGCCATTTGTTCAAATAACCCTCTTGGGGATATTTAAAGCATTTTTCTTATAAATTGAACCACATGGAGGGTAATGAAACAGTTTTTCTGTCACTTTAAATGGAATTTCCAAGTCTTTTTAAGCCCATGTTCAATGTGTCTATTCATTTTGATTTAATCTTCACTAACTTTTTAAAATCCTTCATTCCTTCACAGAGCATAAGGGCAACATACACAGAAAAAGGAAGTCACATGCCTTTGAATACACAGTGCTATAAAAAGTATTTGCCCCCTTCCTGATATCCTCCTCATAGTTTTTTACATATTAGTCAGATGTAGGTGTTTCTGATAATCAAACAAGTTTTAAAATTAGACAACAATAACCCAAGTAAGTAAACATTTTTAAAAGATGATTTCTTTTATAAAGAGAAAAAATCGACCTGGCCCACTTTGAAAAAGTAACTGCCCCCCTCCAGAGTTACATCTGAGCTGATGAAACTCTGATTACGCAGTTTTGGAAAGCTGAGTTATCCACACCCCAAATGTCTTAAATCAAGAAATCACTTAACTAGCAAAGCATCATGTCATGATCTAAAGAAACTCAAGAACAGATAAGATACAAAGTCACTGACATTTATTAGTCTCGAAAGGGTTACAAAGCTATTTCTAAGGTTTTGGGAGCTATTTGAGAGCTATTATCCACATATGGAGGAAGTCTGGAACAGTGGTGAACCTTCCCAGGAGGGGCTGGAGAACCAAAAGTATTCCATGAGTGCATTTATGACTCATCCAGGAGATCACAAAAGAACCGAGAACAACATCTTGTCACGGATTGCCGAGGCAAGCCGTGTGGGATCGTAGGAAAGGACCAAAAAGGCAGCAGCTCTGGTGCAGGTGAGTGTTTATTTACAGTGGTGGGTAAGTACAAACAGCGGTGGCGACAAAACATGAAACTGGAGACCTAAACTGGGTAAACTAAGAAGACAAACCAGAATGAGGATGCAGGGAGGTCCGGAGAAATACATACGGGAAGACGCAGGGAGACCAAGGGGAAACAACACAGACGATCCAGCAACTACCATGACAGAAAACACAACTTAAATACATCTAGAGAACACAGGGAGATTACACGCAGGTGGGGAACACAGCTGGGAGTGATTATCGTGACGAGACTAGGGAGGCAAACTGAAAACACTCACATAAGACGCAGACCTTCACAATAAAGCAGGAAACACATACAGGCAATGACATAACACACCAACTTAACACAGACTGGGGGACACATAACATAGGTACATGAACAGAAGAATACAAACACCCAAGGTAACCAAAACCACAGAATACTAATAGACTGAACATAAACACGGAGTCACAGACTCCGGACCATGACACATCTAAAGAACTGCATGCCTCACTTGTCTCAGTTAAAGTCAGTGTTCATGATTTGACAATAGGACACCAGCAGGACCTTCTCTGAATGGTTAAAAATCCCCAAAATGAAGGTTCTCGAATGGCCAAGTAAAAGTCTGGACTTAAATTTAATTGAGATGTTAGGCACTGACCTTAAACAGACCAGTGAAAAGCCTCCAGTGTGGGTAAAATAATCCTGCAATGAAGAGCAGGCCAAAATTCCTCCACAGCGATGTGAAAGACACATTGCCAGTTATTGCAAATGGTTGACTGCAGTTTGTGCTGCCAATGGTGGCACAGACAGTTTTTAGATTTTAGGGGGCAGTTACTTTTTCCCAGGTGGGGCCAGGTAAGTTTGGATGGCCTTTTTTTTCATTTTTTTCTCTTAATAAATTAAGTCACCATTTAAAAAACTGCATTGCATTTGTATATGCTCAGGTTAGCTTGATCATCTGAATTATATGAGTGTGACAAATATGCAAAAAAAGAAAACACAAGAAAACAAGAAGGGAGCCGACACGTGTTCACAGCACTGCAGATTCTTCAGAACACTGTAGCACAACATTCAACTAATTGTCTTCTTGTTCAGCGCTCCCAGTTTCATCTATTAGCGTTAGGATTTCTTCTCTCATATGCTTTGTTAAAATAAAATCAATTATCTGTGATTAAAACAATCCAGCACCCAGCAGTCCCTAAAGCAGGAGGTGATTTAGAATTATCTGTCAGCTATTTTTGAGAAGAGATGGCAGAATGCCATCCTGCTGGTGATGAATCTGGTGGAATACCAATAGAACAGGGAAAGCTACAGCACAGAGAGGAGAGAGAGTAGAGATATTTGTGCTGCACGGAGGCACACTGCTTCACATTTCTGTGCTGCAGTCCCAAAATCGTGCAAGAAAAAAGAAAAAAAAAAACACATACACGTTTCAAGCTCATCATACTTATGTGGCATGTTTCTCCCCGCGCAGTGTAATGGCCCTCTTTGAGTTCACCCCATGTCTGTCATAAGATGCTATAATCACTGCTCCACCATAAAAGGCTGACCAGCCTTCCCCCCATCCTCCGCCTCATCTCTTTACTAAAATTGGAGCAGCCATACTATACTGTCATTTGTTTTTTGTACCGAGACAAAAAAGCCTTCTGGGTAACACTGTTTGAATGTGGCCAGCTCAAATACACTCTCAGAACCAACAGAAGTACTCACACAAAATCTCATAGTCAGTCCCTATTATTGTGGAGTGCTGCGCAGCTCCAAATAATCAACATTCTCTGTAGACCCCTGCAGCACAGTGAATCAATGAGGTAAAAGTACATAAAGATTGTGCCAATGTCTCACCACAAATCAAAGCTTTTATGGCTTTACATCAACAAATTTTCTCATCTCAACTGTTTGTGGAACTCTTAAACTTTCAGAAGTTATTCGCTTGGATTTTACTTTGTGTAAAATCTGGAGCAAACAAAACACTTCAGTTGATGTACAACTGATAAAACCACAACAATGTTGGCACACAAATGCGATTAGCTGCTAATCATTCTGAACAGTGAGTAGGTGCGAAATAAATCAAAGTCCTGAAACAAAAGTCTAGTCGTGTTTGATTTGTCATCTCCCAAATAACAAACCTGGGCTTATTCTTGATATTAATGCACGTCGCACTGAGCCATATGAACAGCGAGGCTGAGTGAAAGAGAGTTGGGGCGTCTTCAAAGTCTAATTGAAAGAAATGCATTTCAGCGGGGCTCTTAGCTCTTCTGCCTTTTAGTTGAAAGTCTGGGCTCTGAAGCCAGCAGGTAGGCTTTTACACTTCTCATGGTTAGCTCATTAGTTAAGATGCTTCTGCCAGACAGAGCAAGAGCTCTGAAAACATGCCAAAAATCAAAGTCAGGACCAGCTAAAGTGACTTTATTGGCAACCGGCTATTCAGTATGTGTGTTCACACCATGGTAGTTGGCTTAGATGTGGAAACTGTGTTTGTGTTCAACCACTAGATGAATCTCCTTCAGGCTAAATGATTTACTTTAAAAGGATAACCGAAAATACATTATGCTCATTTCCTTTTTTTTATTTTATTTTATTATTACACCATTATTATTACACCATTATTATTACATCATGTTTATTACCTGTGGGCATAATTTCCAGGTTCAGATTATTTTATAATGTATCCAAAACGTCAGTACCTCAACCAGCAGTTTGACTGATGACAGCAAGGACTTCTGACCACCTCTGTGACCTGTCTTTCGTTCACTCTGGTTTTCTTAACACTTTTTTAGATACAGTACATGTCTCTTTGGTCAGTTTGCCAGCACTCATTCTGTAATGATTGTACCCACTGTAAAGTTATGTAAACAGAAAATAGCAGTGCTTCCTTAATTAGGTGGAACAGCAGAATGAATGACTTTTTAATGGACATGATTTCCCTATCTTGTTTCTTCTCAGCGCAAAGAGATTCGTTGCACAGAGCTTAATTTATTTCAAAAGTTAACCTTACGATTAATAGTTAGAAGCAAAACAATTATAATCCACACCAGTGACTTTTTTTTTTTTTTGGCTGGCTGTAATGAATATACAGCATCAGCGACTTAATTTGTTTTTTCAACCACAGAGTCCTAAACGTGTCAGTGTTAGATTAGTTTTGGAGACCAAAACGGTAATGAGCTTAATGTTTTTATTCAATTAAGAGTTGAAAAGGAACTCCATAAGACAACAGATTTAACACCAGAAGAAGCATACAGCATCATGGATTGATTTTAAAATGATACGGTAATTTATAAAGCTACTGGGGTCTTGTAATTTACTGAATCCACTTAATTTGTTGACAATTCAACAAGGTCAGACTTTGATTCTGATGTATTTTAAGATGACAAAACACGTGTAAAGCCTCATTACTTGTGCAGACTCACTGCACTTGATATTATTCAGACAAATTTCCATCCATAAAAAATTCCAACAGAGACCGTCTGACCCCTTGCCTGCCCCGGACAATAACAAGGTCTCCTGTGCAGCCGAAGCTGAGTACCCACGGACAACCTCTGTCCTGTATCTCATTATCAAACTGGCTTTTCTTGCTCTTTTTCTAAAATTACAGACAGAGTTTCTCCGCTCCCTGCAGGATCACTGAAAGGCACAGGCTCTGTGATTCAAGCCTGCCACTTTTTCTAAGAGGTAAAGGATCTCTCTCATTTCCTTTCTTAATAATGCATGCAGCGAGTCGTAGTAGCCAAAGAGTAAATGTTTTCAAGACAAAGCGCTGGAAATTGTGACTCACTTCAAGTCATGCATCTGATATACAGACGTTATCACAGTGCTCACCACTTTTATCCTGGCAGACAAAGGCACCAATACGACCAGAATAGCTCATTGATAAATGTCCAAAATTGATGGAAAAATCTCACATGAACAGTGTGCTTGTACATAAAAAAATGATTAAATACAGGGGCACAAAAACAACAATAGCCAGCCATGAAAAGATCAAACATTATGAAAAGAGAACAGCTCATTAGCCGCTGTAGTTTTGGTTCTTCAAAACAATGTGTCACTATACTTAAAATGACAACCTGCTGAGACAAACAGACATTTCTCCCCTGTCACTGTGCTTTAGCTAGGAGAAGCAGAAAGCTACAGAGATGCCATAATCTTCAAGACTTCAGTGTCTCTCTGAAAAGTGTCTTTTTTTTGCCCCCCCCCACCCCTCAAAATGTAAGCTTTTTATCTATATGTGCACGTACAGTACTTATGAGCTCACGTAAAGAGCTTTAATTCAGCATATTTTAAGGTGACTGAAGCGACAACAGTTTTATTCAAAACAAACAAGGAAATAAATAAATAACCAAACGGCATCAGACTAGTTCAAAGCGTTGCTTCCTAACCTCGGCTCGCTGATCGAGGAACTTGAAAAGGGGCCCCAGGAGATGGTGGGTTCCACAGACCAGCGTGATTTATGGCCTTCCATAACAAATCAACAAGTTTAACTTTAATTGTTTTCTTTGCGATGGGAGGTGGGGTAGTTAATACAGAGCGATGATTGATGGAACAGGGCACCGTGTTTGGCTCGGCACTTTGTCTTTTGCAGTGCAGCTCAGGAATTGAACCAGCTGATAGAAGCAATTAATTTGAGGATTGTTTTTTTTTTTTTTTTATTTCAGAAAAAACAGGTTCTAAAAATATCCAAGATTGTTTTGCCATCAAACTGTACAGTGCGTGCTACTTTAGAGGAAATATATATCTATATGTAAAATAAGTCTAGATTGCCTAACAACACCTTTCACATCTGGAATTAATGTGACTTTACACCTGCACACATTAGTATCTGAATATTGGTGAAAAACCTCTGTAAAATCAGAGGGGCTGACATTTCGTATGGTTTAATGAAGTTAGCTTGTGTTTCAGCTACATTAGTTTGCTAAGTAAATGAGACAACCATTTAATTACATGCTTTACTGATGATGCTTCTCTTGGAATAGTTGCTGTTAACCATTAATCTCGGGTGCACACCTAATTTACAAGGACAACATTGTAGGAATGGGACCTGCACAGGAGAGGAAATGGTCACATTGTTCCATTAAATCACCTTCAGCAATTACTGTAGCTGGCAGCACGGAGGGCATTGTATATATAATCATAGGAGGACATAGGAAGAAACTACAAATATTGCTTCATGTTTGCTTGCCTTTGCCAACATATTAAGTTGCAATTTACATTCATGTCTGTCCAGACTCCTATAATATGTTTGGGGAAGACTTTGAATCAATTTAATTGCTGGGTAACTCAGATTAGTGTCGGCAATTCACCCCAAAAAATGTGAAATGTCGTAAGTCTCTCCTTGTTTTCCTAAGTTATAGCACTGAGTAATGGCTATAACGGCTGGATACAAAGTTTAAGATCTCATGTATATTTTACATATTACATATTCATTTTATGAAATTGCCATTTTTGGCATATAATTCTCATATTACCTCACCTGCAATGTGCACACTTCCATTACACTTTCATCAGCTCAGATGTTTTCAAAATTTTTTTTTAGTAATTTATATGAAAATTTGCCATAATTATAGAGCGAGGTTTTGAGTCATGATCAAATTTTTGGGGGCTATGTGTGGTAATATTGGCCTTTGACTAGCAAAATGCAATCACTTCATCCTTGAGTCCAAGTGAATTTTAGTGCCAGATTAGAAGAAAGTCCCACAAGACATTAAAGTGATACGACGATCAGGAGAATGGGACCAGCTGACAGAAGGAAAAATCAAAAACATAATTTCTCTGGCCACAGCTGTTGCCATCACAATAATATATACCAGCTAGCATTAACATCTGACCAGCCCGCCATAGATCATAGCGCTTTAAACGGACTTTCTCTCTGATAATTTTAGCCGTGTAGTCTAAAGGTGCCTCTGAGTGTGTCACAGAGTAACCTTGCAGCTCCTGCCAGTAACTCAGGGCATGCCAGAGTAGGTCTATTTATTTTTTGCATTTGTTCCAGCCTGCTGGCGACTGATGCAATAGACTGTAGATGATTTACTTCTGTTGATTATTGAGTCATGGAGGAAGAAAAAAAAAGGCCTTGCCCAGAAAGATATGCCGGAGTTTTAATTAAGTTAGGACAAAAACCGGCCTTTCCTCACTCAATTCAAAAGAATGACTTCATTGTGAATTATAGTAATGAAATATGATGAGTGCAGCTTGGGAGCTTTGATTCTACTGTGTGTGTGTGTGTGTGTGTGTGTGTGTGTGTGTGTGTGTTGGGGGGTGTATGGCTGAAGAATGATTATGTTTCTGTAAGTCTGCACAGAAAGTTTTTGTTGTTACAAATGCTACACAATGCATACTGAAACTTCAAAGACAATAAATCAAGCATAATTGATTGCACTACTGTCTTAGAAGGCTTTTGTGAGCATCAATCACATTTACAATGTATTACAGGGACTGGTGCAAATTTCTACCACGCAGAGCAGACAGAGATGGACTCATCGCAACAACTGAAATTATATTGTTGTGTTTGGGAGTGTTAAGGTAAACAACATAAGGACTGTTCATCAATTTCAGATTTAAAAAAAAATATGTGAGGAATAAAATGAAAATCATCAGATTGGGCAGATATGTTGCAAAAGTGTCAGTCGGTGTTAGTGTTCTTATGTGCTACAAAAAAAGTAAATAAAATAGCACTGTTACATAAACATTACAAGTCTTACACCATACTGTGAGAAATGAAAACACATTTAATTCGCATAGTCACAGTGGATTTGTTCTGCAACCTGTGGCGGTTAAACTAAATACACTTTTCTGTATTTCCCGTGCTTACATGGGGTTTGTTGGAGTTTGTGTTGTGGTTCCATCTTGTTGTTGATGACTTAAACTCTAAGCTAACATTAGTTATTCTATTCTGGCATATTTGCTTCATAAAACTCAAATATTCTGGAGTGAAATTATTAAACTCTTTTTCCATGTACACTAAAACAATTACACAATGTCACCATCACTGGTGGTTGTGGATGTTGATGGTTTGTGGGGACATATGCACACTAGTTAATGCTTGGACTTCTGCACCCTTCGAAATTAAATAGCCTTTATATGAAGATTTTTCGGGTTTTTTGCATTTGGGACACTTGTGTGAATTGTTTGGTGATTTGAAAATCAGATATGTTGGTCAATATCTATTTTTTCTGTTAGATACATTTGTTAGGTGTAGTTATTTTTGAGTCCTCACTAATATAACAATGCATTTTAAATAGACACCTTTTTTGATAGCAATAGGTCATTAATTACTTTGTGACACTCTGCACCACTGCTTGGATGAGCTGATTGTTGTGTTTGTGGCATACAGGTGTGCTGCAAAAAGGGTCCTTCCCTACTGGCTGTTATAAATGCAGATACGGATATATGGGCGAAAAGGTAATAGGGCCCAGTAATATTGGCCTGCCAGGATATTGTTTAACGTCTTTTTAAGTTTTATGGATTTGAGTTAGGTTAAGTGCTTTAACCTGTTAACATCTACCAGGCAACTGCTGACCTTTGAGGTTAAGGATCCTATAATTACAGATTGTTTGCTATTTTGCAAATAAAAAAAAACAAAAAACTTCAAGATCAAAAGGAACATTTAAAACATCATTTGAATAGTAACATCTTGCAGTTTCTGAAAATTTACCTGTTTAGTGCATGGCATAAAGCAAACCCTACACGGGCTCCCACTGACCTGTTGGATATTAACAGGTTAAATTATATATATGTATATGTGTATATATATATATATGTATATTATTATATATGTATATATATAATATATATATATATATATATTATATATATATTATAATATATATATATATATATATATATATATATATGGTCACTCACCTTCGCATGGCTCTGCTCAGGTAAGCAGATGTGTTCCATAGGTTACATCATAAGCATACTTTAGATGCCACCTGGTGTATAATAAGCTTATTTAAATATTAATGTGAGCACTGGCAGGACCCAATAATGAATGATATATATTAGAGAACTCTGGCTCGGGCAAGACATTAAAGCTCTTATCAATATTAACAACAGAAGAATTAGTGTTGAGGACAGACAGGAGGGTAAGTTGCAGAGGGAATCATCTGCAACAAAGCAGTATGATGCTGGGGAGCTGTGGTGTCACAGAACATTATTAGGTAAAGGTATAAAAGGCCAGTCAGCATTAGAAATGCATATCAAAGTGAATGTTTTTACCTGATGAAAACCCTGATCTAGAGGAAGTCTGGCAGAAAAAAAACTCAGATGTTTTCAGCCATTCAGGGTCATCCACCACCCAAATACCTCTATTACCAATCTCTCACCTCTAACTCAACGCCTTCTGAGCTCATCATGGCTCCTGTCATCTTTCATCCTTCCTTTCAGAAATGTTTTTTTTTTTTAAATATCTAGCCTGCACATAACCTCAAATTAA
Source organism: Haplochromis burtoni (assembly GCF_018398535.1). NCBI lineage: Eukaryota > Metazoa > Chordata > Actinopteri > Cichliformes > Cichlidae > Haplochromis > Haplochromis burtoni. The sequence continues at coordinate 3,547,514 of NW_024582380.1, forward strand.
GTCCACACAGTAGCCAACTTTAATTTCTCCAGTGAAGTCGAGAGTTTCAGTGCTTCAATGCTGCAGCAATCTGTATTTTACATAAAAAACTGATTCAGTGTCAATACGACATGAAACAGGTCTTTTGTGGTGATTGGACCACATGAAAGACTAGAGTTCCTCTCATCTATATGAACCATTTTACTTTTTTCACCTCATTGTTTTGAATGGGATGATTTGGTTCACTCTCACTGCTCTCATTAACCTAATTTCCTTTCGCAACAGGGAGCTGTTTAAAAAAGGTTTAAAAAAATAGAGAAAGAGAGAGAAAAAAGTAGAAAAAAATCACAATCTGCACGGACAGTTTGTCACTAGATGATGAACATAATGGAACATTTAACTACTCATGAGCCAGATATTTCTCCAGGATGTGGGCGTCATAGACAAACTCTGTATTTTTTTTTTTTTTTTTGCTAACACTTTCACTTAATCAGCAGTGTCACTGAGGTGATTTTATGTCAGTATTGTGTTTACAGCTTGTTGCGTGATGAGCACAAGATTGGCTGGGCTGAAAGACTGTTTAATATGATTCGTTATTAAGTTATTAGGAGCATCTGAAAATGCTCACCCAACCGTCTAACACAGTGGCACCAAACCTTTTTCATTTTTATGTGCTCCCACAGGCCTGTCAGATGGGCCCTCCATTAACACCAACTCTAATGTTCTTTTGAACTAAAATAGTCCCTATTTAACACTTTCCTCTATAAAAGCAGACATCGTTAAAACACCTATCTCCTTGAATTGTTTAGGCTGCATTAAGCTGAGCTATTTATTTGTTAACGTAGGTTTAAAAATGTCCATTAAATTACTTCTAGCCACCTTCTAAACTGCTATTTAACCATTTCTGGACCACATTTAGCTTATCTATTTTAATCATTTATGCATATCTTCAGGCTGTCTGTTTCTGCTAGTTATTAATTACCCCTAATTAACCTTTCTGCTGAAAGTTCACTGAAAATTTCCGTTTTTCTGTTCTTCTTCTTTTTTTTTCCAGTTGAGCTAATCTTTTCACGTTCCCTCTGGCATATGCAAAAGGAGCTCCTGTGTTGGTTCTTGGACCCCTTGATTGGGATTTACTGATCCCCAGCCTGCTAAACAACAAACAGCAAGTTCACAACTGACCCATTAAGCTGCTGCATGACCTTTTCAAATGCCCAGAGTCACCAGTTGCCTTACAGAGAAACAGTCAGTCACAATAAAACAATCCCTTAGCTGATCCAGTCTCTCTACATTGTGTTTTTTTTTCACAATTCACAAATTGTTCATTTTCTTAAACCCTGTATAGTTTGGCTGGAAATGTTTCTTTCTTTTAAAGACATACAAGTTGAAAGAACGAGCTTCACTCTCCCTCTCTCAAATGAACTGCCTATTCTTTGGACATCCTCTCCTTTCACTCCCTTTTCTCTTTTTCCTTCGCTTTTTTACTCTGGGCATTTTTCTTTGCTCCAAGAATCACCAAAGGCCACTTTGTAAGTGCTTAATGATGCATGCAAATGCAAATAAAACCACAGATATCGCAGAATATTGCTCCTGAACCCTGAGGGAACAAATAGCAAGGGGCAAACACTATCTTCCTGCTTCTAGAGAGAATCATTTTTAACCCCTTTTCCCAGGTTGGAAAAATACATAAATAAAATCAGTTCAGTAGCAGAAAGCAATTATGCCTTCCTCTCCAGCTCGTGTGTACAACAAACTCTTTCATTGATCTGGTGATAATTACCTCAGTCACATCATAAAGCACCTGGAACAGATTGGTGGCTCAAATTATCGATTACCCCTGGGCTACCCTTCATCGTTCATTGTATTGCTGCTATACATTACTTGATGAGATCTGCTTTGCCGTGCTTTCCACTGTATTTCTCGTTGGTGCTCTGAGGGGATACATTGACAGATGGTTTGGTGGTCAAGAGCAGTCTTTCAAAGTCATTTGTCATCCTTTCTTAGTCTTTAGCCTGCGAACCAAGGTTAATCTACAGTATACTTACCAGTCGCTAGCGCACGCACCTCCTCCAAAGCACCGGAAAACACATTTAATCTCCAACAGTTTTAGTCCAAAAATGACCTCTCATTCCTGCTTGTAACTTGAGGTGTGCCCTGGCAAGCACCAGCTGTGCCTAATGCTTCAGTGCGCACCTTCCTTGAGGCATGTCCATGCATGACCCTGAAACCTCTGCCCACTAGCAACACATAGTAGCTAAGTCCCGAGCCACAGTCATGACAACGGTACAACCTCTTCTGAGCCAAGTACAGTTGTTGGCAATAAAATAATGAGATCGGAATTTTGGCACCAGCTTTTTGTCTTTGTGTATTTCATGAAGCTTACGCGAAGGTGTCACAGTTATTTTGCAAGCCCCATGTTTTTTCATAAGGTTCAGCTTGTTCAGGAGAACAACAAGAAGGCACACAGGAGATGCTCTGCTTTGTTACCGAGTTTGTCTTAGCTTTGTTGCTGTCTGGTTATCAAAAGAACAGTGGCTCCTGGCATTTCCCCGGATTCCTCTTCCTTCAAACATGATGAAAATACATCAGAATTTAAACTATAAATGGCAAGCCATGTGGAGTGAAGTCTGAGGTTATAAATGCTTACAAACTTTTCTAACCAGGTTTGCTTTGAGAATTTTTGACCTGCGATTAACTAATTTAATATAAAAATAGATCATTTACTGTAATAGACGATTACATATATTACATACAAATGGATTAATCAGTGGGTCAACCACAGACAGCAACCTTTAATTTTTCTCCTCTTTTTGGGGGGCGGGGGGTGGGGGTGGGGGGGTCAATAATAGAACCAATTCCCATGATATGTAATTACTGCATTTTTTAAATGTGTCTGTGTTTTGCTGAGAACCATTTAAACACAAATTTCTGGTTAAAAAGCACGATCGCTGTGATGTAATCTCCTGTGTACAGTAACAAGCTTATCAGATGAATAGTTTATAATAAATAGCTGCCTATCTGTTTGTGCATTAATGCTACCCTAACAGTGCCTTAATTAGACGACTGAAAGACACCAAATGATTATCAGTGTGAGAGCATTATCCTTGATTCTTTTTAAATCACAAAAGTCGCATTGACAACTCCAGAGTGATTTAGCAGTGAATACAAAGCCGCATGATTAGCTGCCACAGCAAGCACAGCACCTCTGTGGAAACAGCACAGAAGCCTGAATGAAGTAGGATTATATAGGTTCCATCAAGACCATGTGTTTGTTTTTATTATTACTGCAAGAAATAAGCTATTATTTGAAACAACAAATCCTGCCTTTTATGCAAGCACATAACAGTGTTGCTGATGAATCTAATGTTCTCTGTTTATCGTCATCAACTCTGTTTCTCATTAAACTCTGAAGATACTCATATCTGATTATTCCAGGAAGTTATTATCAGAGAGCAGGAATTAATCCTGCCTGCAGGAAAGGTTGTTGAAGGTGGGACGCTCACCTTAGCCATCTGCAGTGAACCAAACTGGTTCTGGGCAGGTGTTCAACATGGCCAGGTGGAAAGCAGCTGACACAGACATAGCTCCCCAGTGCTATTTGTCACTGTAAATAACATTTGTTTCTTCAATATTAGAATTGGACAGGAGCGAGCATCCAGCCAGTCTTCCTCATTCTCCTCTAATTTAGCCAATTAAAAAGAAAGGTCATGTGTGGAAACAGATGGCTAAACTTTAACTGTGTTCTGAGGCAGGAGGCGGAAAGAGACAATTGGCATTTTACCTGTGCAATTCAAGCTCTCAGGATGTATAGGAGGCAGACCGTAAACGGCTAAATGACTATCAGTTTTATTTCCTGGGCGTACTAAAGTATGTAATCATGCAAAGATTTCATGATTGGACTGTAGAAACTCTATCCCATTAGAGGGACTCCGGTTTAAGACTAGTACATCTTGTAAGTGTTAAATTAAAACACACAAAAGGTTAATAAGACTTTTCGTTTTAGATGTTTTGTTTCCTTTGTGTATATTTCCAACCTTCTATATATTACATCAATAAAGCGAGGCAGCTTAAATTACTGATATTTGGCTGCTCTCCTCAAAAAGATGCTGTGTCAGAAGTAGTTTCAAATGCTATTAAAGACAGTGTTTTCTTTAATCATTCTCTGGAGTGGAAGCCACTGTAGCCTGCACAATGAAAACTATAAAACCAACTGAGATTGCATCTGGGAGAAGAAAGGGAACATTTTCTGTGCTCAGGGACAGGACAATTAAAGTAAAATAAAGTCTGGTAAAGTTAAAAGAGCCTAGCGAACCTCCCAAAAGTAACATAGGAAGCTTGTGTAGGCTGTAAGGTGGGGAGGAACAACAAACACAATGTTGTCACACTTCCACTCCCTGTGGAGGCGAGCTAAAAGGAGTAGAGACATGGATCTGGAAACAGTACACTGCCTCCAGCTTTTGCTACTTTCTATCGCAATGTTTGTGAAATTCTTGCTGATGAGGTGATTATACAAGAACACGGGCTTCTTTTAGTCTGACTAGTGACAACATTTCAATCTGATGTTTAAAGACCATGAATAGAAGATAGGGCAGCAGGCCTGGTATGATTTTTGTTTAGTACAGGGATTTGTTTGGGTTCACTGGAAAATCTGTGCGCACTTATAGTTCAACATCTGAGCCCACTGTAGACACACACACACACACACACACACACACACACCACACACACACACACACACACACACACACACACACACACACACACTCTGCAAACAGTATATGCTTAAGGGATTTTGTGGTGGGGAGAGGTTTTGAGCCAACATCCACTGTCCATGTTTGTTAAGGTTCAATGGCCCTTTTGAAGTGAACAGAGAGTGCACAGCGTATGCACTGTGACCAGCAATTTTGTTTCACCATGCTCATCATTTTACCTAATAACTCTGCTCCTGCCGATGGAGATAAAAGGTACCATCTCCATACTTCATATCCTGCTTCTATTCACACTGTTAAGATCCCAGGAAAGCGGTTTTCTGTTACCTCGTGAAGCTGTTCTGATGTGTCTTTGGGGAACATTAACTTTTCCAGTTTATGGAACATCTGACAACACTCACCTCCAGTGCCAGGAATGCTTTTAATACAAAGTGTCACTTGGGTGCTTATGCACTGAGTAGGATCACAAAATCTGCTAGTAGACTTGAGGCTGTGTGTATATATGTACAGTATGAATGTGGATGTGTGTTGACACTGATCTCTGCAAACAAGCTACAGCTTGCCGCTAGTGTGAGCTAACATGTATCTCTTCACTCACCAAAAATGAATACACAAACCATAAAGCTATACAACTGTCAAAACCTGCAGTCAGTAAAGCTCCACAAATACCCCAGCCCAAAAGAGAGCGATAACCTGGTAGCTGTGTCCCCAGAATCAACAGATGGTGCATAGATGAGTAGATGAGCAGCCAGCGGTCCCTTTAGTGCTACAGACTGTAACAAGTTAGGGAAATTTATCTCCAACAAAGGATGCTTGATAAACAAACATCTCCTTTGTTCTGTGAGTTACATTTCATTTAACGCTTTATAAATAAAGTCACGGTTTTGAAAGTGAGAATCTTGTAAAACTGTAAGATGGCTTTTGGCACGCTGATGGATATTAGCCATTTTCACAGAGGATTCAAGGTATTAATATATAATCCGGAAATGTCTCTTTTGACCGGGGTCACTTTCAAAAACAACATTAAGTACATGGCATACTTAAAAACACTAGTTTTTGTGTACATTATGCATAAGGCTGTGTGTATAACAGCATTATTACTTATTGGGGAAATTCAGGAGTGGGCGCATTCCCCCTTTGTAACCATATAAATGCTTGCCTGCCCCTCGTTCAGCCTCTCTTCATCATCTTCACACATAGATATCACATGTATCTTCCAGCCCTGTGAGCCACAGTGATAAGAGCTTCTACAAAATACACCCTCTGGCCTAGAATGCTGTCCCTCATTTATCCCTTATCTTCATCAACGATAAAAATGTTTGGAGTAGCAGTTCTTGCAAATGAGTTGTATGAAAATGCACTACATGATTTTAAAAGCTAGTCTATGTACTGCACCTTTCCACATGTTCTGTGTCTCATGTTTTCCTGATAACATATTTTTAGTTTAATTCAATCCAGTTCAATTCAATTTATATACCAATCAATATATATCAGTTTATAACAACTGTTACCTCAAGGCCATTTATATTTTAGGCATCAGACCCAGTAATACTATAATGCCCCAAAAGAACAAGGACTTTGTGATGGTGGGAAGGCTTTGTGTGAAAACTACTGAAAAATATTTGTGTGACTAGTAAATGGACTAGTTTTTATATAGTGCTTTTCTACTGCACTTTAGCACTCTATGTGCTTTTTACAATATGCCTCATTCACCCATTCATACAAGCACTTTTTTCTATGCCTAAGTACTCTCTATCTAACATTCATACTCTGATGTAAGCATCAGAGAGCAACCTGGGTTTCACTATCTTGCCCAAGGATACTTTGGCATGCTCACTAGAGCAGCCAAGGCTCAAACCACCAACCTTCTACTTAGTAGATGACCTGCTCTCTCAGTTACACTGCAGCCATTCCAGAGCAACATCCTTGCAACTGGGAAATTTCAGTCGTTGTCTGTTATTGTATTGATTTTTTATTTTCATTTATTTTTGCATTTGGTAACTGATTTCAGCCAACTGGCATCCAACTACTTTTGATCACAGGCTGCTTGTGTTATGTGACGGCTGTGTGCAGGCAGGAATAGGACCCAAAGTGCAGACAGTCGGAGACAAAAGGTGAACTTAAATACAGCTTTAATGCTGAACTCCAACACAAAACAGACTTCACAGTAACCCTATACAGACAGCACACACAGCTATATAAGAGTAGATCACAACACAGACAAACTGAAACACAGGGCTTAAATACATAGAGGGAGCAATCAGGGAATGGGCAACAGGAGGGAAACACAGCTGGGGCAAATCAGGCCTAACGAGACAAAGGAAGCAAAACCAGACGCATTTACATGAGACACGGACTTTCAAAGTAAAACAGGAAACATAACACAGACTGAGCTTACAGACACAGAGTCACAGGCAGGCACTACAACAGAGGGAACAGAGACGTGGGACCAGGGCAGACACAGACACTGACTGGACACGGGGATATAGAAACTAAGGATTACACAGAGACATAAACCATAAGACAGAACTCTAACAAAGAAACCAAAGACTAGAAATGATAAATAATATAGTAAACTCAAAACCCTGGGTCAACGACCCAGGCATCCTAACAGCTTGGTTGGGCGCAACGTGTCTTCAAACAATCACGGTGTAATCGTTCTCAGTGGCAAAGATTTGCAAATAACTGCTGTCTAATTCATAAGTGACTACCAATGTGTTCTATCAATCTGAGTCGGTCTGTGATGATGTGCGTAACTCATTTGCGACATCTGTCTTTGTAAAAGGGGACTTAACTCAGCTGGTAGGCACCTGGTTACATTCCTATATAAAAGCAAGGTTACCAAGTGCCTACATTGTGGTTAAATTGCCATTCTGCAGCAATGTCACTATTTGTGAAGGAATTTTGATTTCAGGTCTGTAATTCTGGCTGGAGTCTAAATGTAAAAGTAGTTAATCTGAATTTCTGTTTATGAGAATTTCCATCTTTGCAGACAGCAACAGATTCTCTCACCAATTTATCACATTTACTGTAATTACTATGTCATCACAAACCGATTACCTGTAATTGCCAACCTGACCCTATTCAATTACATACTGATAGCAGACTGACTTCATTGTATTGTCTTTTTATTGCTGAAGTTGCTTTGAAGATGCCAACTGAGTGTGCTTGGTCCAACTTTTGAAACGGCCATTTCTAAAGGAATAATTTAGTTTGTGCACCAATCTCCAACCACTGCTTTCCCCAGTGTGACTGTGGCACGATGGCACACTGGCAGAGTCTAAGCAAATCTTTAAGTTGCTTTAATATTGATTGCTGGGTGTGAGAAAAAAAAAGAAGAGGGCTTGGATCCTAATAACGGAGCGAGCAGGCGATGTGTCTCTGTCACCATGAAGTGTGCACACTTGGTGATGTTAATTAATATGGTACAGTCTGATATGTAAATTAAGGAGCATCCTATTGATGGCCATGAATTCAAAACAGGCCAGCTGTACAGGGTGCGCTAGGAGAGTTTTTAAATTCTTATTCAAATATGTAGTAGCAGCTCAGAATTACAGCACGTCATGTCTAAATTATTCTGCCATGAATCCATTTATTGTGACCGTGAAGTTCTCTCAGTTTTAAGCTCCTTGTGTTGGTTCTCTGACCTCCACATAAACAGGACGATTGAGTCATATTAGCCTCGTCATATAAAATAATCAATCAGCTGTTTTCTCACTAAAGCTGTTACGTGTTCGGCACAAAAGGGCAAAGAGATAAAACAAAAAGCGGCCGGTACTAAAAGTCAAGCGTGTGGCCAGCTGAAGTCATGAATAATAATACATTTTTTTTCACAAGTTATTGAGCAATGCATGAAAGTTTGCACATAAAACTGTTTGCATGCATACATACTCACACATTATTTTTGGCAGATTTATAAAGCCATGCATATGCAGGGTATGTGTTTATAAGTCTTACTCAGAGTGAAGTTTTATGCAGAGCCGTGTTTCCACTCCTATCCATGAATGGACAGAGTCTTCCTTATTAAGTCATTTGCATATTAAATTCCGCTATTATTTGACAGTTTAGACAACAGCAGAAGCTATATTTCCACAAACCAAGATACTCTCTGGAGAATTGGAGAAAAGGAAATATGTGTTTGGTGGTCTCAGTTTTGGGGAGGGGGAAGAACAAAAGCAATCAACTGTGAAAGTCAGAGGAAAAGACCTTGACAGGGGTAAATAAAAATCTACAAACAAGAGGCAAAAAAGCTGGAAATCAGGCATGGCAATACCTATTTATACCACACACACAAGTGCTAACAATAATACAGAAACATTAATAAGAAGCCATATTACTACATTTATGTAAAAAACTTTCTGTTTTGTGTCATTGTTTTCATGACCTCTTCATCTTATTATGATTAGTCTGCTTTAAAAATAATTTACCACACATTCTTTCATAACAAATGTCTGATTATAGGCTACAGGTGGGTTTTTTTGTATGTGACATTATTTATGAACCTATCCCCAGAGAATTTAGGTCAGTAAATTGCAGAAACATAAATATAACTCAAATGGGATGTTAATGTGTTCTGGATGTATATTTATGAATAAGGAGATATAGATAAGTGTTGCGCATGAGTAGTCAAAATCCTAACATTTTTCTGAGCTGTGTTTTTTCTTTAGACCATAATAAACACTGACATAACCTCTGTGATTTCATCCATTACTTTTGGAAGCATCGATGTTAGTGTTTTGGTCACCACCATGTTGGTTACCATATATGAATGACAGGCTGCAGTGCTAAGTTATCAGCTAAGGGTAGAGTGCTTAGTTAGCGGGCTGCAGCCAACACGCATTTATATTAATTAGTGATAAGTAACAAATGCCACAGATACAGACACCATACAACATTTTATTGATTAGAAAATATACAGAAAGGCACCACCACTGCTGTCAGACTCCTCAACAAAGACTTTGCAACTGACCAAACACACATATCCACACATGTGCAGTAGCAATAACACTAAGTGCAGGAAATACTCTTTTCTGAAATCGTTGTATTATACTCAGTTGTATATAGCATTTGTATTCTATTTTATTCTATTGTATATAGTATTTTATTTTATTCTATTCTATTGTGTACAGTTGTGTACAGTATCTTATTCTTACTCTTATCCTATTGTTACAAAATTAAGTGCAAACTGAAAATAGAGCATGTTTGCCTTCAAAGTAAAGTTGGGCCTTACCCCTGCAAGCTACTTTGATGGTGAGCTGTCAGACATCTAACAGCCAAAGCAATCACAAAGAGGATTTGAATGCAACACCAGATTCTTCTTTGCAATTAATTTCACTTTGCAACTGCCAGCAACTGACAACCAGTTATGGATATATGTACTTTTTAGAGTTCCTTAGCAACCTGGAGACACTGACCGGTCATGTGGTCTACATGACCAGCAATTTGGCAAGTAAGCAAATTCTACACTTTAATAATATTTACTGAAGACCAATTAATAATGGATTATTAAGACCAATACAGACATGCTGTATTTGGATATATGACACAGACGCGATGTTTTAAGCAGGAAAATTTATAGTTGAAGAATAATAATTTCAGAGCAATTTAATGGACAAACTAAGAACTGGGGAGACTTTCAAATGTAATTTACTGGCATGTCTGCAGTGACATTTTGTTTCATTTATCAGCAGTCATATGCACAGAGAGATATATCTGTGAAATGTGGCTAATTTAATCTTGCACGTTTATTATATTAGTAGAATGAGGACATTCCTCCCCACAGTTAACAGTTCTAGTCAGGCCTAATTAATCATTTATCCATAAAATGAGCCTATTCATAGAGTTATACGTATAGTCTGACAGAGAACAGGACCCTTTGTCACTCCATTAAATGCTGTTTTTCCTGGTTTCAAAATCAAAAGAGCGGTAAACTGTCTGTGTCTGTAGTTTGAGCTGAATCACTCTGAATCTTAATTAAAAGAGGAATGAAACACCGGGTCCTTCGGCTATAAAAAAATGACATCCATAGATAATGTGTGGGCATTACTCTTACATTTAGAGAAAGTAATTTGGGAGAGTAGTTTATTAGCCCTCTGCCCTTTCAGCCAGATATGACCTTGCAAGTCCCGTACCAGAGGACCAACTGCAATCCATGATTCATTTACAACTTCTGGGCCTCCAGAAGCACTCGAAGCACATGCACTGTTGATTAAATGCTTTGTGGGAGAATTCATATTTAAAGCATACGCCACATGAAAATTAATGATAACCAGCCAAGCAGCAGAACACTGTACAGAAAAGCCATGATGGGCAATTTATGAGAGATTCACTCTAATTTACAATTTATTCTGTAATCATCACAATGTTTCTTCCATATACAGCATAATGTAATGCACATTTGTGAGTGGGTGGAATTATAAGGAATGTGAGTAGGTTACTCACAAAATGATATAAATGTCATTACAGTGCATTCAAGCAGGAAATCTAGCACAGGGAACCAGAGATTAGCCGCTGGGTGGGAACGCTCCACATATGCCCATAAGAGGCTAACAGAGTCAGAGAGTGAATGAATGGATGATTGAGTAAACTCTACTGAAGTTTTTGTATAGTCCTAAATAAGTATGGAATTTAGCTAAGGGTATGCACATCTTTGAACTAGACCACAGAGGATTTCAAAGGAATCTTTAATGCTCTGCTTACTACCACAGTCAAGTGAAAAAAAAGGAAAGAAGAAAAAAAAATTGCTTATAAATTTATTACTGGGAAAAAATGCTGTAATTTCTATTTATTTACCCTCTATTCTTAATGCCCGTCATGGCCTCTAACAACTGTTGTGGAAAAAAAATCTTCCATTTCCCTTGTTGCTTGTGCTGTGCAGGAACACTGTGCATCTTGGACTTAACCTTGCTGGCAGCTTGTTGATAGAAGCCATCAATCACACTGGGGTTCAGGGGTTATAGACCAGGACTGTGCTTCATGGCTGCTCTCCCAAATCTAACACCCACCCCACATCTGTCCCAGACCTTCTAAAAGTTTCATTTTGAATCTAGCTGGCTGATTGCTTTGTTTATTAAAATGAAAAACGCCACCACCATAAGAGTTCCCTTAAAAGGTTACTGCAATTATACCTTTTTTTGGGTGGGTTTGTTTTTATTGCAGTGAAAGCTTGCACAGAACTACATGTTCCTCAGATGATAAAACATTTTGTTTTGCCTCTAATGGATTATAACTGACGAGTAATGCCAACTAATGAGTTTGGCATTTTTTAATTTTCACAAATTCTGGATTTATCTGTTATGAAACTTTGTTCAGATACGTCCCTTATGATGTATTGCAGCTCTACTTCTGCAAAGAGTGAAAATGGTTTGAATTTGCGTCTTTGACAAAAATGAAAAAAAGAAAAAAAAACTAAACTGCTGGCAACACAATAAACAATTTACTTTACCAGCAACCTGTCCTCCAACTTGAAATGTGTTTACCCAACGTTTCTACTTGGGGTCAAGCTGACCAAGCAGTCTGCTGCCATCCAATATTAATTTTGCATTAACTTCATAAGCAGTTGTACCACATACAAACTGAAAATTATATTCAGCGCCTGGTGTGCACTGACTGTAAAAAAACAACATGTACGCATCAGCAGTCGCCTGTCAATCCATACTGGATCCTTTCAGCTGAGTAATATCACCTAAAATCAATATCACAGTTGTTACATATACCTAGGTAATGATTGAAACATGCAGCTCATTAGACTCAAAAGCGCAGAAGATTGCCTGCCCTAACAGAGTAGTGGCCCTCTTTACTTATGTAATTGATATTTGCAACTGGGTAATATTTCTTTAACACAGAATTTAAGCACTTTAACACATAAACAGGTTCTGCATACCAACTTACATGGCCAGTAATGTTTTGCATATCTATAATACCAGTATGATATTCCAGGGTTTACAATAGCACTACAGTAAAAACCACTAAACCTCAGTCTGAGAAACAACCTGCCTCAGTGTCAGAAGTGGTGCTGGAAAGCACAGAGGAGACTCCTCTAGACCTTCCGGGTGTAGTTATAGCTTCAGGGTTATTATCTGCCTATAAGCTCTGCTGGTAAACAAGACGGGAGCTCTGCCTGTTTCTTGAGAAGCTGTAGCAGTTATTCTCTGTAAAATGGTAGCCCATAACCAACATTTACTGTTACATTCACAGCTTGCCGCAAACTTGACTCCACTCCAATGGCCAACGCACCTGCCTGTCCTAAATGAGAGCTGCAATGTCTCTCACTCCTGCACACTTTTAACACAGTACACCAAATGCTTTAAATATTAACACTCCAGTTTAAAAGAAAAGTTTTACATTTAACTTCTCCTTTCATGTGTAAACTTACGACTTGAACTCACATTGTCAATATTTCTTTTTCTGCAACATATTCTTATTTCAGCTGCACACAACCCCGTCTGTATTCCTCCATCAGTTACAAAGCTTATAAATACTGCATGAAGCAATTCTCAGTTAATAAGATGAACTCTCACATCAAGCTAAACGTCTGTTTAGCCTTGTCTTTATCATGAAAATGCTCAAAAAATGCCTGCAATCATTAATCTGCTGGTGTGTAAAAGTAAAAATGGCAGCTATGTCATCTTACAGCAAATCAAATGTAGAATGGTATAATAGTTTGGTGGTGTAATAAAGACATTTATTTCAGATTTGTAACACTTACTAATAATCTGAAGCCTATTACATTAAAAAATATCCTCAAAAATGCCTGTTATGCCATCATTTAGCAACTCAGAAATATATCAGTGTCTGTGTACAAATGTATTTCATTAGTCCTTCCAATATAATTCAGGGTCTGCATTAACCAACCAAAAGCATTGCTCATTAGCTGCAGGCTCACATTATTAGCATGCTGCAGAAATCATAAAATCAAAATCATACATTTTTTCTGTGAGTAATAGCTTTATAATCTTGCCCTTTTCAGCATAACTCACATGGTTTACTATGTTACTGGTCTCTGTGATCAAATTATTCATCCAGCGTATAGCTACTTAATAGGCATACACTAAGGCTTACACGATTTGCATTAAAAAAGACAGCTCAATGCTGATACATATGAGAAATTCTATGGTGGATGCTAAATTACTATGGACTTTTGCAGTGGTGGTCTATATCTCTCTGTTTAAGCAGACATTATCACATATGTGTATAAATCCATGCTTGCTCCCTGAACTGTTAGAACAATCTTAGAACATCAAAGGAAGATTCATAAGTTTTTTTATTTAGACCTCCTTTTCAGTCTAATTGTAGCCAAATACTCTAATGTGGGGTCCATTTGCAATTCACAGTCAGAAGCTCATGTATAGCATAAGTAGGAATAAAGACACTGACATGTGAATATTTAATTGATCTAAAGGAGATAAATATTTCTGTTGCTACTAAATTGTGAAGCTCAGAAGCCTTTAGATAATAAATGCCAGCTTCAGAATTCAAATGAGTCGAATATTTCTGAATGTTTAACTTTTAATACATGAAAACATAACAGTCATAAAGATTTAGATATACTTTTTTGAAGCGTGAAAACTGTAAGAACTGTTAAGGTTTTTTATTACATAACCATCTACAATTGTCCTCACTTCTATATCATAAAACTGCCCTCATTAATCAACATGTAGAACATATAACACAAAGAAATATCTGTTGCTAATTAGTTGGTATGTTCTTTGGAATGTTTGGGACTTGCAGCTCGGGGTTCTAGCTCCCAGTTAATTTAACCTCAGTTAGCCCAAACCAAATGGATTTGAATTTGTTTAATTTTAGATTATTCTGTTACATTGCTTGTGTTGCACTTGCTGTTGAAAATGAAATGCAGTATAGTCACAGTTATATAACACTTTCCTAGACTTACTGAGTACCTAAAGTGCTTTTGACCACAAGTTACACTTTAACCATAATCATACAGCACTTTATTCTATACGCTTAAAGCACTTCGCCTCACATGGCTCAAGAGTTGGGAGTTCGCCTTGTAATTGGAAGGTTGCCGTTTCGAGCCCCGGCTTGGACAGTCTCGGTCATTGTGTCCTTGGGCAAGACACTTCACCCGTTGCCTACTGGTGGTGGTCAGAGGGCCCGGTGGCGCCAGTGTCTGGCAGCCTCGCCTCTGTCAGTGCGCCTCAGGGCAGCTGTGGCTACAATGTAGCTGCCATCACCAGTGTGTGTGAATGGGTGGATGACTGGATATGTAAAGTGCTTTGGGGTCCTTAGGGACTAGTAAAGTGCTATATAAATACAGGCCATTTACCATTTACATCCATGGCTAATTTAGAATCTGACATGCATGTTTTTAGACTGTGGCAGAAAGCCAGATTACCCAGAGGAAACCCACACAGGCACTGGGTGTCCATGCAAACTCCACGCAGACATGCCCCAGCCGGGATTTAAACTACAAACCTTCTTGCTGTAAGGCAGAATCTTTGCCATCTTATTAAGAGTTTGCATCTGTGTTACGGCACCCTCTCTAGTGGCATCTAACAACTTCTGTATGACTGATATGACCATGCTGGCAATTAACAACTATGTTTACTTTATTACATTTCATTATATTTCCCACGCAAAAATAATAAACAGTTTGAAAAATCAACCAATGGAGTAGCATTTGTGGTATGATAGCCTTATTCTAAGGAAAAACAAAAACTAGAGAGACACTTTAGCAGTAATGGGAATAACCGCGCTACAAGTAACGGCGTTACTAACGAGTAATCTGACTAATTACTATTCCTACTGTTACAACGCCATTACCGTTAATAACAAGAAAATGCGGAGCGGTCGCATTACTATTTTTCAACAAACAGACGGTTGAAGCTGTTCAGGCTACCGCATCTTAGATCAGTTGCACGGAAGTAGCTGTCTACGTAAGTAATCTGGGCGCTACAGCTTTAAGCAGCTGCACGCGCTCCCGTGGACGTCGATCACTTCTGGTAGACGATCACTTTTTGGCACAACACCTGGAGCTAGGGGGCAAAACAATCGTATGAGTGCTGCTGTTTGACTGAGGAAGAATAAAGTAGTCGGGGTAAGCCGATCACATGACCACTTTAAGATGAAAAGGCAACAAGGTGATATATACCAGTTTTTAAATTGTGTTGATAGGCCACGTAAAACCAGAGTCATGATAAACAATATATACGCGCCGTTTTTTCCACAATAGTTTCGTCACGTTTACTGTCTAAGGACAGAGCTACCATGTCGACCAATGAAAAATGATATGGCAACATGACATTTGGTTGTTTAGGAAGAGGGGGGAAATTTAGGAGTGACGGCGAGAAAGAGAGAGAGAGAGAGAAAGAAAGACAGCTGAAAAAGAGAGAGAGTTTTGAGATGTGAAAGATTTGTGATGTTTAGCGTATTTGTAGTGTGTTAACGTGTTGTCTTGTGTAGTTAGTGTGTGGTGTTGTTGTGTTTGTGTGTCAGAGCAATGAGGCGACTGCTGTCTCCAGGTAAAAAAACAGGATGAGTGATACACCTGCTGCTGTCAGTCCTGCAGGTATCAGGCTGTGATGTTCTCCTTTATAATGGACAGAAATTATTTTTTTGGAGTGGCACAAATATAACTATAATTAATTACTTTTTCAAAATAACTTGCCCAACACTGCACTTTAGTGAATAAGCTGTCACGCAGCAAGGCATATTGTAATTCTGGTACACTGTAATCACTTACCAGACTGAAGAAACAAATCCATGGCCAAGTATTTTGGAAAAGACTTGTTAGTGTTGAATTTACTTTGTGTTCTGTTTAATAAAAGTATTAAACAGCCAATAGTATCATTTAGAAATTGTGCACTGTATGCTGTTGTGATAATCTGTGTATTGAGCTGTTTGAAAAATATATTATCCACTTTTGCTTTCTCCTTATTTCTCACATTTCTGTGTGTATGCACAAGCCCCAGAGAAACCCAGACAAGCACAATGAATTAGCCAAACAAAACCAATTAAAGAGAGAGAGAGAAGTTGCAGATCTGGCCGAAAACCATCCCACCATATAGTTTCAGCTGCTTGCCTATTGACAATATTGACTGGAGTGAGTAGCTTCATCTGATTTCTCACTGCAGTGACAAATAACTTGCTTTCTATAAATTATACTGTAATTTGTACAGTGTCAGTCTGGAGTGGTGCATCGTGCTCTAATAGAATGTAACTGCCTCAAAGCTCTGAAGTATTGAATGCATCTCTAATTCAAACTATTTCAAATGTCTCAAAGCATGCTATTCAAAATAAGAGCAGAGTGACATTCTTTTATGCGTGTTTATGTCTCAGTACAAGAGACTGACACTGAAAGGTTCTTGTTTGAATCTTGAGGTTCTTTTGACAATATGAAGCATTGTGATTATCTGTCTCCTTTTCTTTTTTCTGAATTGCATTCAGTTCAATTCACTTCAACTCAGTTTTATTTATACAGTGCCACAACAACAACAGTTATCTCAAGGCGCTTTATATTGTAAGGTAAAGGACCTAACAGAGAAAATCCCAACAATCAGATTAATCCCTGTGTGAGCAAGCCCTTTGGTGACAGTGGGAAGGAAAAACTCCCTTTCAACAGGAAGAAAGCTTCAGCAGGACCAGGCTCATGGAGGGGTAGTTATCAGCCACGACCAGTTGGGGATGAGACAGGATAGCCATAAGTATCTGTTTTATCAAAAAGGAAAGTTTTAAGTCTAATCCTAAAAGCAGAGAGGGTGTCTGTCTCCCAAAACCAAACTGGGAGCTGATTCCAGTTATACCATTATTCTGCCAGTATAGCTACATATAAACTGTTTATGTCCCATTGTTGTATTATAAAACTGCCATGACACCCATGGTTGAGTCACGATTGCAACTTTTAAATTCCAGAAATATAGACACGTTTTTCTGGTCCTAGGTTTTCATGCAGGAAATATTACTATGGAATTTAGTACAAATGTTTAGTTTTGCATTTTGCAGCTTTGATTCCTATTTATTAGACAGAAACTACCATAGTTTCCTGTAGCATAAAAGATATGTACATTTTTACATTTCAAGAAAGAAACTACGATAAACCAGCTACTATGGTAATACTATCCTAATATGTGAAAGCATTAGCTAAGATTACCTTCTTAATATGATGTTACTACTTAAAAGTCAGTAATAAATAAATAAATAAATAAATAAATAAATAAAGTGCACGGATTTAAGTGTTAATATAATGTTATTTCCACATTATTCTCTTCCTTGGTTCCACCCTATCGCCCCACTATTACCACTGTCTACTACAGAGAGAGCTAGCTATTTGTCTTTAGGACTGTGACGTTTCTTTGAAATAGGATATTCAGGCATTTTCAGTGTTGTTCATATCAAGATTTTAAAAAGTTCAAAGTTTTCACTATCCCCGAGGGCACGGTCTACGGCTATTTATTGTAACGCTAAGTATTCATAGCTCCAAAAAACAATTATGCCATTACAATATTCACCTGTGACCATGTGTGCACTTAGCTCGAATCTTTTTGACTGAAGCTGGATGTTTTAGAGCCTTTGGGACGTTTGTAGCATGTGCAACCATTTGAAATTACCATATTTCCTCCTCTCTTTCTCAGTTTTCTTTTTTTTTTAAGATTTACTTCCTCTGTCCACGTCTTTAGTGTCCACAGTGGCTTAATGTTACCACTGCCTCAGGCTGAGTGTCCTCTCAACAGCCCATCAAATTGAGTGACAAGTGCTGGCCTAAGCTGCACACCGGAGGGGACAAATAAAGGACTCACAATGCACTTTGTTGCCTCTAGGTGAAAAGTTGCATATTGTAGCCTTAAGGAATTTAATCTTTTTCTTCGGTGATGACGGATTTTTGAATTGTTATGGATGACTAGTTTTATCAGGATGTCATGCTGTTTTACAGAAGGATTATGAAACTGCTTGTAAGAGCCTAGGCTCACAGAAGTTAGTACAAGGATTAGAATAGGAAAAATAAAAATCAGTAGTTGAAGAGCACCAACTTGATTTGCAATTAAATGTCTCTGTGACGTTTAATTGTCTAGTTGTGAGCTGAAGGTATATTATCATTGTTGTTGTTGGGGGTTTTTTTTGTGTGGCCTTGGTTGGGTGTTCTTCTGTTGTGTAGTAACCATAACATCTTCTTTAGATTTTGCACGAGTTACTGATAAATCACATGGCAGAGGTCACAACCCTGTGGATTTTATGTTTCTGCAGTAAGGCACAGGGGGTGTTTCTCAGTGGTGATGACTTTGTCATCATCAAATAAGATTGAATCACTGCTATTATAGTATGTGGACATTTTATTCATTAAAGCCACTAATCACTGAAGATAATTAAACAGATAATAATGGCACTTTGCAATCTGAAAAGTAAGGGCTTATCTTTTGAAGCAGGAAACATTTTAATGAAATTATGAAGTGGTGCTAGATCGAACTATGAGTTTAGTTTAAGAAACTGCTACTTTGTCCATTTTGATGTGGTTAATAGGATGTTCTTCCTGTGTCTGAGAAAGCTACTGTAAAGCTGCTGAGCTGTCCCACCATAACTGCAATCCCCAGATTACCCCTCATATAATGGCTAAAACCACAGGCCTTGATTGGATATCACTAGAATAAATGTTAGTTAACACCTTTTCTTTTTGTGTCACTTAAATTTGATATTATTCCCTTTGTTCCCATTTGCTGACTTATAAATGAATGCAATTGGTAAAGCTCAGATAAGAAGATTATAATCCTCATAATCTCTGTTCTATTAATTAATAAAATCATACCTTGTAAAAATAATTGCCTTAACAAAGTTTAGCAGGTCAAGCTAATTAAATACTAAGTTCTTTTAGTTATAAACTAATTGTGTTGTGTCTGTAACACATGAAATCACAGTATATTGATATCCAGTGAGTTCAATATCATTCATTAAGCCACAAGTGTCTACAACCCTGTAGCTCTAAACAGACTATTCACCTATTCTCTTAGCATAACTGAACCCACTTGTAATCAGGGCATTAGCTTTGTTTGCACATTTATTGACTTGCATTTTTAAAAGTAGTTTGGATTCTGTAATGGTGAGCTCCATCAAAACTGTCCAAAACTACTACCCGCCTGTTAACTCACTGATATCTTGTTGTCCTCGGACGATGCTTGAGCGAGGTAATTCATTAGTACCATATGATAAAGTCATTAGCTAACTAAAGAAGAGCTTTGTGTAAATTATATAGCAGACAGAACATTTTTATATTAAATGCTGTGCCTGTTAAGCAAATTTTATATATATAAAAAAAATAATTCTACTGATGAATCTGAAAAGCTGGACTACACTAACACGCTGCTCAGAGGAATCTTCAAAAAGCATCTCAATCGATTTACCAGAATGCAGTTGGCTGGGTTTCAGTTAAAGATATAATGACCTGTACTAAAATCATTACTGTGGGGGCCTCTAGTAAATTTTATGATTGACTTTAAAACCCTAATGCTTGTTTTTAAGGCGCTATAACTTCTTGCACCTTAACATCTCTGTGAAATGCTGGTAAATGATGGACCATCTAGCAGTCCTAGGACATTCTGAAACAGGGTCTGTGGTTATTCTACAAATACAAGTGAAGCTGCACTTACTTCGTACTGTATGCTCCAACCTGCTGGAGTAAAAATGTCCAGTGTTCCCGAAACTTTCAAACTAAAACTGCATCCACACAGGATCACCATTAGCATCACTGGGATATAAGAAAAGTGAAATACTCCCAGAGTGAAAATATCCCTGATTAGCTCCACATTTTAGTCTTTTTTTTAAAAATTGTTTTGTTTGTTTGTTTATTATCATTTGGACTGTCTCTGGCTTGAAGTCGAGCACCTTGCATGGCATGTTGCTGTGCATGTAAGTATATAGTTAAAGGAGTATATAATAATATATTCAAAAAATAATAATATAAGCAAATCTAAGGATTTTAATTCAAGTTTTTTGTACTTATTGACTGTGATGGTTTCGATCCACACATCGTTTAAATTTGACCTGCTGGTGTATTTCATGTGTTTATTTTATTAATATCTTTTACTGTATTTATATTCTCAAGTCATTACTCTAATGATTTATATCTATATAGTATTGTTGCAGCGGAATTTATGGTTGCTCATTTTTTGTGCAGCACAAGTACAACAATACTGCATAAATAAAGTTTTGTCACGGCCTGTGGCTCGGCATCCAGGGAGCCGTGGGAGGCTGCGGTGGCCACACCCTCGGGCTGGGCCGCCTCCAAACCACCTGCGTCTCATCTGAGGCAATCACCGGAGGACTACTTCAGCCAGCTCTGGCGGCTTCTCCTCGCCAGTCCGTAAGTCTCCTCCCAGTGTGACCAGCATTCGGCGTGGAAGCCTGTGGCCTGCCTGTCCTCCTGCCTGACTGCCTCCCTCCCTCCCTAGGATTCCCTTCAGGGGCACCTCTCCCCTCCAAGCTCCACGTTCCTGCTCTACCTGTACGCCTCGGCAACTTATGAAGTCTAGCTGTTCATTTCTTGGCAACCCGCGTCCCCTTTCTGTTGCAGTTTCCCCACGGTCCCGATTACGGCGCTCCTGGGCTCCACACTCCTCATTTCCCCCGTGGCGTGAGCCTTAGTTTTTCGTTTCCTTAGCTTTGTTAAAAGATTCCTCAGTTAAATAAAACTAGTACATAGTTCTGAGCTGCGGTGTGCTGAGTCTGCTTTTGGGGTCCTGTTACCTGAACACTCCGTGTTCTGTGACAGTTTTGTTGCTTGGTATATTTATATGCAGCCACCAATATTCTCCTTTCATATGCATGCAGATGCTGGCTTAAGTGTTTTATGAATGCTTTATAGTATCTTTACATAGCAAAATTGCTACTTTTAGATTAATACATTTATGATTTACAGACTTAGGAGTTAGTTATACTCTACTATGCAGACTCATAACTCCTAGCATTACCCATTTATAGTGTCCTAAAAGTGTCATTTTAAGGTTCTGCAAAGCTATCAAACAGCAAAATATCCCTAAATAAAATACTATATGAGATTAATTTAAGAAATCTGACCTATCCACAGGTGGAAATCAATAAATTATTCAGCGATATAAAGATTACTAACACTTCCTAAAGTGTGGGTAAAATCCATTAGAGTACATAAAAAATATAACATAATAATAAGAGGATGATGATTGGGTGTAATTTTCCTTCTTTTTATGTATCCTTCCGTTGTTTCAGTGTGCCTATAAGACGTTCCGGTACATTAGCAGTAAAATTAAAAAATAAGAGAGCAGTGTGGCTAAATATAAAAATCTTAATGGTTCCATCAGTACAGTATAAACTGCATAAATATGCACTTTCAGTATGGGGACTTAAAACCCTGGTCTGGTTATCATTAAGAGATGAATATGGAGCAAGATCTATAAAGTAGCTCTGGATACATGCTATAGCCCCGGTGCCATCTTTAATTAAATGATATCTTTTCATGTCATTTCACAGAGGTATTCATCAGTAGACTCTAAGAAAACAAACATTGCTTCAATGAAAGTGTCTGTCTGCTGCATTTCAATGTGCGCAGACCAATATTGCCTTATCATTTCATTTTACCATGGCAACCCCTTTTCTCTGGGGTAGTTTGAGTACATTTGCATTTAAAA
Source organism: Haplochromis burtoni (assembly GCF_018398535.1). Lineage (NCBI taxonomy): Eukaryota > Metazoa > Chordata > Actinopteri > Cichliformes > Cichlidae > Haplochromis > Haplochromis burtoni. Next base: position 3,569,808 of record NW_024582380.1, read on the forward strand.
AAAAGCCGTGTAAAACTGTTGGACCTTACATCCTCCCACTTAAGCCTTGAAAGTTTCCTCTGATTAACACTTTTTTGTTATGATCAAAGTGAAACTGGATTGACGTGAAGCTGAGTCTGGATAACAACACCCAAATCACTTCATTTGTTTGTTTTCCACGTTGTGCCTAAAGACAGCGATGTGATAGCAGCTCGCAGTTAACACACAGGGATAGACTTGAACAGCAAAACAAAACCGAGTGTTTTTGCATGATATTCACAAATAAGTCTTTTTGTTTTCATGTAGATGATACATTCATTCTAATGGCATGTTTAATCACAGTTCTTCTGTTACATAGATCAACAGTTTAAATAAATGCTGTTGCCAAAAATCATTAGCGAATACCGAAGCTTCATCCACAATACATAATTGCAGCTTGTATCAAATTATAGGGGATGCAAATGTTTACGCAGTGCCAAAAAAGTCCAAAATTTGGATGTGTTTTGTTAGGTTTTGTTTCTCTTTTTTTTATTTTGTTTGCAGCACAGATAGGATGTTAAATTATAGAAGCAATAAGCTCTGTGCAACTGTGCTGCCTACTTTAGATGTACCTCTGACATATGAAAAATATCTACTACAACTGCTTTTTATTAAAAATTGATCTTTGTGTGCATGTAGCCAAAGATAGCTCAGTATATTACCCAAGGTGTTTTTCAGCTAAATGAAACAATGTTCTAGTAGAATAACCGTGTGCCTAAAGCATCTGTGCTTTTTCACTGCAGACCCCTGCTGACCTGCGGTGCTCTGCAGAGTCTATTATGACAAAGTGTGGTCTTACTGTCGGTCACTACGCTCAGACTCAAGTGTACGCTGGCAAATCTGTTCACCTCAGGGAAAGTTGCTTGAGGGAAAATTGCCTCAGGGGGGAAGTGCACACAGTTGTTAATGCTGTCTGTCTCCATTATGAGAGATTTAAAGCTGATGTACCTTGTTTACAACTCTGTCGAAAAAAAAAAAAATCCAGCTGCTGCACTGTCTGTCCTCTGAAAATATTTACCAAAAGGGTCTAAACAACATTTGCGTTAATCAAAACTGCCAATGTGCTGGGATGATATTTGTGCGCGTTTCAGCAATGACATGCAAATGCTGAGCGGCTGCACTGAAATGGGGCTTTTGTGCCATTTCCCTTTGAGCAATTAAGTGTCAATTGTTTATTCCTCTCCTTTTGGGGAGAAGACATGAACAGATGTGCGGCGGAAGATGAATCGATTCAGACCGAAGGAATTTCTCAGCACGTTTCAGTCATATCATGCATACTGGGAGATAAATCATGGGTCATTGAAGCTATCACGGGACTCTTTTGACATTTCATTTTGCCATAGAAAAGGAGTAACAACACGGTTATTATCCCAACCTTTATTAACTATTCATAGAGTAAGAACACGTCTATCGAGCTGGATGAAAAAAGCAGGACTATCAGCTATAATGTGTGAGGGCGTGCTTCTCCTCCAAATGCAGTGATCGCATGCCCCTGCCAGCCTTCCTCACTCTCATATTGTCTTGGCTTTGAAGGCGAGCTGTCATGCATGTTTGATCACAGGCACACACACACACACGCACACACAAAAGACACTCTGAAGTTGCACAGTCTTGGCAGCACTGCAATTTCTAGAGCAGTGAATTACATTTCTGCCTTATGAAAATGTTGATCCTATATCCCTTCTCCACTCACATGGAATAGTCGCTAATGACCAAACACACCTCCAGAAAGAGGCCGAGAATAGAAGGGCTCCTCCTCAACATCTGCTCCCTCCGTCTCCAAGAGTTCCCTGGAGATCTGAAGGACTAGATCCCTTCCTCCCTTCACCCATCCTCCCAACTATTTAGTTAAAGGGCACACTGAAGGAGCAGGTTGTCCTGGTAACAAGTGCAGAGAAATTCAGAAATGACACAACCAAACACTTTAGTACCATCTGAGACTGAGCCACTGAAAGAACATCACGGTCATGGTCAGATCTCTCCCAGAGCCTATTGTGTCATCATCTTGATAGTGGAGCCTGGCTCCAAACAGCTTACACTTAATGAGGTATTCTGACAATAACACAGTGAGTTTTGAGTTGTTGAAGGACTTGGAAAAACAATTCTTTTCCCCATGTTTTTTGTTTCACACTTTTAAACACGGCAGTCTGTCACATTGCTTTTTACTCTAATGATAGCTTTATGCCACTGCAGTGAAACACAAAACACGAGACACAGGACTTCTTAATACAGAACTAGGATTAGTGATCATTTTGGGGCTGACTAAGTCTGGCAGACACTATTGCAGAAGTACTGATGAAAAGAAAAAGAAAAAAAAATCTTAGCTTTGCTACATTAAGGCTGAAAAACCCATAACGCTCTCGAAAAAGTGATTACTTCGTTAAACCCGAACCATTATTGAGCATCTGTAAATTCTGCTCATACTCTCCAGCATCCGCAAATAAACATCAATATCTCCTCAGACATCATTTTAAACCACATATGCATACTGCATATCATCCAGCTGCCTCATCTACTTAATAAACTGCCTGTAACTGTCTTTTTTATTTAAATGTAATTTCAGCTTGATGGAAAACTGCTCAGTGTAGACAAAACAAATCTCCTTAGAGCTTTAATGTGAAGGATTTTTAAAAAAAAAAAGACTGTATAGAAAAAGTAATCCCTCTAAGCATGTGCTTTGGCTGCATTCACACAAAAATTCCTGCACCTTCCTGCAGGGTTGTGCGGCGGTGCGCGCAAACAATCAGAAAATAGAAAAGTTTGATTTCTCGAATTCACGGCTTTGTTCTCGCTAACATCGCTCCCTCTCATCGTTCGCCCTCTGCTGCTCTATTTTTCTTGCTTGGGGCCAAGTTTGAATGTTGTGTTTACAAACAGCAGCTGACAATTGCGGCACATTATACCTTTAACGCTGAAATGGAACACAAGGTTCAATGAAAGATGTGCCTCTTGGACGAGTAATTTAATTTGCCACATTGTCAGGATGGAATTAGCAAGCGACATTTCTGATGTAGTTAGTATTGCAAAGCTGATGTATCTAAGGAGATGCATATTTCAGCTTGTGTAAGGAGATGAGATAAACGATAAAAATCATTTTATTCAGCTTTGGTTTGTATAAAAAGTTGATAAATTGTCAAATTCAGCTTTGTTGTTTTTCAGAAATGTTCTTACAGCTTCTTCGTTTTCATAATTTAGGTTTTAAATTTAAAAAACAAAACGCTGTCTTCAGCATCAAAACCTCCTTGATTTGACCCAATTACACAATCGTGCAATGCATATATTTGGAGCCTGTGAGCATACAGATAAATAGTGACCTTAATAAAATGTTTGGTATTCGATTTGAGCTTAAGTATGAATTCTGCACTACATCGTCGGTGTAGTGCAGCATACCTTGTCTGTAGCACCAAAAACACACTGCATTTGCTAATGTGAGGTCGCTGAAGGGCTCAGATGCTGGATGTAAATATAGTTGCGCTATTTCAAGCAAAGGAACAAACAAAAGGGGAGGATAATTTGCTCAACTGTATTTCTAGACAGCATTATCTTAAAATTAGGCATGTGTCTTGATTATGAAAACAGCAGGACTGCACGAGAATTGCTTAGAACACGCTGATTCCTGCCCTACTGTTTTACATTTGCAGGCAAAAGCTCAAAGAAGATAATTTAGCCTAGTTACTCAGGTTTTTGCATAGAACTTTGAAGACCCCCAAAAATCTGAACATTAGTGTACTTTGAGGCAAGGAAAAAATGAAAGACAGATTTACAGTATATAATTTCAGACTGACAAAGCTCTTTTTCTCTGTTATCAGGTGCAGTGTGTGCAAAAAATGAAAAGTTGGAGGAAGCAAGTGATTCATATATATTAATATATATCTGCCCTTTTCTCTCAAAAGACCCTTTAGCAGACCTGAAAATGAGAAAAAACATTTGCAGCAAACATGTTCCGAACCAGCAAAGGAACTTGATGTTTTGCATATGTTAAACTAGATTTTAACAGCATATTTCTTTCGGGTGATGCATTGCTGCTCAGCAAACTGAGATGAACAGTGGAGTGTAATGTAATGTTGCCTGATGGACAGCAGTAATGGATAATAAATCCCAGGTTCAGGTGCTGTTTGATCATAAATCACACTCAGACTGTTAGCCAAAGTCAAATCCATCAGGCTGCAGTGCAACAGGGAGCACTGGGCTGGAGAAGTGTGAAGCAAATTCCATTTTGCCTAATGTTTTGTCTCATAAAGAGTCTTAGTACGCAACGGAATATTAAAAAAAACATAACATCAGTGGACACTCTGTCTTTATTAGGAAAAGGATCACTAGTTTATTGGTAGGAGCGGCTAAAATAGGTCAGAAATTCTGCAAGAAAACCTGAGCTGGATATTAAACACTTTGTTTAAAAAACTTGCAGTACAGAAAAAAATATGTCTTTGCTGTAATTTCAATATTTTTGATATATTTTTGATATCTGTCCAGATTCATGAGCCAGGGGGGTCCAGTGAATCAGAATGTATCATCTACTCTGTGGCAGAAACCCAAGCAGTGGGAAGCAGTTGAAAGGTTCACTAATATGATGTTTTGCTGCTTGTTTCTTTTACTGCAAGGTCATCATAAAGATAAAAATAATCCTCCATGACAAATTTGTTTTCAAAAGGTTTCCCTCTCCTTCTCTATCATCTCTGAGAAATACTGCCCGATAGTGCTGACTCCAATAGAATGCTTTGATCGGGGCCTGATGTATTACCCTGTCTTTCCTGTAATTCAAATGCCTCCACCACTTGTTTTGGGGAAGAACATGAAAGTGTGAAATGCTCCTTTGGGAATCATACTACAGGGCTTCTTTATTCCCAGACACATGTTGCGGCATGTCAAATTTCTAATCTGATGAAAACCTGTGTGCAAACACTTCCCAATGAAAAATAATCGCGCAAATGCAAATGCACTGCCAACTAGTAGCAGGGACAATTTATCAGTGCAGCTTGAAATCGCAGACAGCAATGTGCTTGTCCTGGCCAGGGTTCAAAATGAGATGAAAATCCTGCAGTTGATGCTTGAAGCATTCTTGATAAATTTGCCCAGAATATGATTGCAGTCAACATGTAAGATATGGGACAGCAGAAATGATCCACTTACTGAGATGTAATGACTTGTTGAACCGTAGGCTTCACATTCACACACTAATGGAGCTTCTAAACAATGTTTACACTTTTTGCCTAGTCTACCAGTTTCCATAAATTCGAACGGGGCAAACAGACTAATATAATACAGACCTCAAAAGCTGGTCATTATTAATAACACACGACATGCTCCCTGGCAATTTGCTTCAGAGATAAGCTGGTTACAGAAAGTCCAATTATGCTGCATGCCTGTAGGAAACACTGCTATAGGTAATGAGCAACAATTCAGATAGTATTCTAAACCCGATTTATGGTTAATGCATGCACTAACAAGCTGTCAGCGTATCTAACATGGACAATATATTTGGAACTCTGAACTGAGAAATATTTGTATGCATGGTATTTCATTACACTGGCTTTCTTCTTTAGTTAGAATTGCTCTATTTGTATATGAGCATTTTTTTATTCTTACTTTGCTAATATAATTCAAAAGCAATAAAAAAGGATGCAGCTCCATTTTTGTGTTAATGACAAACTTCTAGGATTGACACAGCCTAATGGCTGCACAGACTTCACCACGCTTGTGTTAGTCCTCTAAAATAAATCAAGAGGCTTTAGTTTCTAAATGAAATAGTGGATAGATCTTAAAAGGTTCTTTGAAGCAAAAGTCAGGGTCACAAGCTTCTGCTCTTGGTTAATCAATAGAAGTTTGAAGCCAATTTCCGGATGATCAAGGTAAGAACCTTTATAAACATTTGCATTGCATTTTTGTTGGAGACAAATTGGCACAACTAACGTTTGAAATTGCTGCAAGCACTTTGCTCAAGGTACTTGCAGCAATGTAACTACTCTAAGCTACAGGTCAATTCTCCTAAAGGGAATGCTCCATTAGTTTTTAATTATACTATAATGATAATGCTGTTTTTGAGCGATAGCTAGCTTAAAATGCTTTCTCTGAAAACATGATTAATTCAGACCTGTTTTTTTTTTTTTGCTCTAGGAGAAGCTTGTGTACTTTATTGAGCTTCACAAAACACTCTGAAATGTTCAAATATTTGGTTGCCCTTGTGTATTTCTGGGCCTTCAACAGAGGATGTTTTAACAAGAAAAAAAACATTAGCAACTGACAACATAACATTTCAGATTTCACTTTATTTTCTTATATATACAGTGGAACCCCGACTTACGAAAACCCCATTTAACGAAAAATTCAAGTTATGAAGGCACTTAACGGCAATATTTCTGCCCGTGATACGGCAAAATGCCCGCGTAAGGAAATAGATAAAATAGAAAATGTAAAAAAATTTAATTAAATTCCATAATGTTATGTACATGTACACGTACATATGTATGCATGCATATGCATGCTTTCTTCAACCTCCGCCACCTCCTCCTCCACCAAGAACTTTGTCTTCAGCCAGCATCGCCACACTCAAAAGGTGATGGAAAAAGGTGCTTCGACCTACGAAAATTTTGACTTACGAAAGGCCCTCTAGAACAAATTAATTTCGTTATTCGGGGTTCCACTGTATTTCTACATATATTCTATATATATTCTATTATATTCTTTTACAGCTGAGGAATAAAATTAAATGTAAATGCAGATATCGCTGCTTATCTAACTTAGAGCTACCTCCAATACACTTAGCACAGACGACCACACACTCTCACATTCATACCGAAAGCCATTTTAAAACTAACATGTATTTCTTTGGCGTGTGGGAGGAAGCCGGCGTATCTGGAGAGAAGCCATGCAGGAACAGGGAGAACATGCAAACTCCACACAGATGGGCTCCAGCTGACCTGGAGGTTTGGACAAGGAATGGACACGGCTGAGTTGTACCAGCACAAAAATAATGTGGAAAAAAAAGACCAGTGGGTTGGTAGTTTGAAGAAAGGCGGTAAGAGGTTTTTTTTTCTCATTGTTTCATTGCCTCATTTGCTTAACCTCATATCCAGCTTAGGGTCACAGGGAACTTGGTATCTGTCCCAGCTGCCATGAGGGGGCAGACCGACAACCACACACGGTCTTGGTCCATGATCAATGTTGCTTAAGCATTCAGTTAGAATTAGCCAATAAGTTAGTTAAAGCTTTTATAAACTATCAGTAGCAAATCATGATGAGGAACTTTCTTAATATGATTATTATAGTGTACAAATTAGTTCAGTTCAGTTCAGTTAATTTTTATTTCAAACATATACATTCACCAACATTTCATAATATCATTCCATGCAGTTATCTGAAAAGGAGTAGGCAGAAGTATATACTTATTTAGCCCTACCCCTTTAGGTTTACATCTTAATAATTTCCTCATCATCTAAATTTGAAGAACAAATACTTATACAATGGTTTCTACTTATGAAATAATGTCACAAAAAATATTTTCTCATATTCAACTAAAACTATGTTTAGATTTGCTAATTAGCAAAAGAATATAAACATCACTGTGACTGCTGTCTTGGGTTAATTGCATTTTCTTCATTCTTATACTTATTTAAAATTTCTTTTTTGAGCTTTATTTTAAACTGGTTTATATCACTACTGACCTTTATTTCTTCTTTTAACTCATTCCAGAATTTAACTCCCGCTATTGAAATAGACATCCTTTTCAAAGTCGTTCTTACTCTTTGTATTTGTAAATTCCAATTCCCTTCCTGCAATTAATAAAGGAAATGCTTACCATTTCTTACATCTGTACCATGTTAACCCCCCCACCCAGCCCGCTATGACATGCTATGACATCATGTGATTAATCAGTTGCACTGTTAAATCCTGTGCACATATTATGATGATGCAGGAACAACACGAATGTGGGAAAATCACATATGCACACAGTATTATATCCACACCAGTTGATAGCTTCAAATGAAACCTAACAGCTGGGGCCTCTTATGTGGAGTTTGAATGTTCTTCTTCATTTGCGTGGGTAACTCCTGGATACTCCCTGGTACTCATCTCACAGTCCAAAGACATGCATGTTGGGTTATTTGGTGATGTGAAAAAGTGGGCATCGATGTGATGCTGAAATGCTTAGTGTATAAGGTTTTATATTAATATATGTTTATATGAATGTAGTTTAAAGCATTTTGAGTGGTCAACAAGACTAGAGTCCATTTTCATTGCCAACATGCACGTCTTTGGACTGTAGAAGGAACCTAGAGTCCAAAGACATTCCTCTTTATTGTGTTAAAAATGAGATGCAGACATATTATTTAATATGCTTTTTCATGCAAAAGGAGGTTGTTTTTTTATGTTACTGGTGTCAGACATATAGAAAGATTTGTGTATACTATCTATATCTATACACATGTAGAGGAGCTAAAGTTATAATCCATACTGGCATTTGCTTTAGTACGGTTTGCTCCATTTTAGAAAAGCAAACAACAGAAACAAGAAAGTTACACTTGTATAGCAGGCAGACAGTGATGCCTTGTAGAGTGAAGGCAGCTTTGCCATGTAGACATATTGCAAAGGCAAGCTTTTTGAGCAGGGCATTTCATGAAAGTAAATGGTTTTCGATCTCTCCTGACTTTAGACAAAATAGCTCTTTGAAATGTGCCACACTGCAGGAAATGAAACATCGTACTTACATCTTAGGTTGTCAAAGGTAACATTTACCTTGAAATAATTTTATGTTGTACTGTATATTTCAGAGTCTGAGTGCACATGCACTCAGAGGAAAATACTGAGCAGCATGACAAAAATCATCAAGTCTCATAGACCATCTAAGGGAAGCTTCAGGTTCATGGATTTTTCTTGTGCACATGTTTCACTGTGAACTCATATCAGTCATATTAAGGCCACCACAGAGAAAAGAACAAGGCCACAGCAAAATCTAAAGAAGACAGTTATGAAACCACAAGAAGAGGGTGTTATCAAATCAGTCTTACGTTTCTTCTTTTGACCAGTGGTTTTTGAAAAATATCATCTGACACAATTTTAGTCAACTAAAAAAAACAATATTCATATGTACATTTTTGCCAGTGGACACTGCTCTATATAGACTTTCTGAGTGAAGCCTTCAGGCACACTTTAACAGCCCACATGCCTACTGATGAATATATAATGGCTGTTGCAAGGACTGACTGTATGACCTTTCAGTCTCAAGACAACCACAAGTGCGCTCCACTGCTACATCCATAAAACTTGTTTGCGTCGACTTTCTAGCTCAGTGAACAGTGTTCACGATCGAAAGGTCTAGCTGAACAGCGGCATCCCAACTTCTGAGGATGTCTTGCGGTGCCGCCGCTCAGCAAAGTGTTTCAGTCGACCTGACAACATACTTACGAGGTACTTATCAGCAAGAACATCGGTGCAAAAGCAGATAAGAGACTAAAGTTCTGTCCTCGTTTTACACTTCATTTTTCCTTCCACCCCCCCAACCTTTCTCTCTCTTCTTCGCTCATCTTTTCACCAGCGCTGTGGTGGATTGTTCAATTTTCCCCTCCTCTAGCTATCATCCTCTATGAGTTGGCAGAATTTTTCACACTGCTTTTGGCCTGAGATCAGTGAAGCACCTTGGGCAGAGAACGAAATATAGAACCGGGACAGAGAGACAGACAACCTCCCGCAGCAATCTCCTCCCAAGCAATTTTGATAGCAGGGGTGGCTGTGTGGGTTATTCCCTCTGTAATACACTATGAGGCCCTAAGCTTGTTCCCTGCTCAGTAGAGAGCACTCGCCTCCCTCTGCATGACTCTCTCTTGACAGTCAGACAAACAGACATCCAATCTCTGGTTTGGATGATTACGCTGCTATTGACCATGACCTTATCATTCATGTGTAGTTGGTGTGAAAGAATTCACGCACTGTTTTATGGCGAGAAAAGTCAGACCAACCTTCTTTTTCAGTGTCACTAGGGATGGGTCGAAAAAAAAAAAATCCAAGGCTGGTGGTAATCATTTTCCTTTTGAGTCTCATAAATAGGCACCTGTGTGAAAGAACACTGATGGTGGAGTGGTTACTGCATAGACTCTAAACTGGGATGGGCTTCTTGGCAGATATTTAGACTCACATTTGAGCTTATTTTTGTTTTACGGTCCACGAGTTATTTCATTGATCAGGCTGATAACAATGGCAGCATTTCAGTGAAATATGAACTGCCAGCGAGAGCAGCTTAGCTTTCTCATTATTGAAAACCTTCAGCATCCATCTGTGTCATTTGCATTGCCTGTGGTTTTAAGACTAGTATTGACATGTTATGTGCTGGTATCATATATATATATATATATATATATAAAACAAAACAAAACAAAAAAACAAATCTAGATGATGTGTTATTTAAGCTCTGTCACTTGCTGTGCTAATGTATTCATAACAAGCAAAATCACTTCCGTGATAGTCTGTAGATAAGGGAATAAATCCTTGCCACGCTCATTTGGCAAAGGTTATAATTAACATTAGCACATCTTCTTTTGTTAACCAGCGCAATTACCAATAACCTGTGATACTTCTGAAAAAAAGAAAGAAAGAAAGAAAGCGGTGTTCCTCTGTAGTTGGCTCACACTCTAGGAGGGAAGGAGTTACCCAGAGAGATGTTATTGTTTCAGAAAGAGGCTTTAAATTTGTGCAGCTGAATGCAAATGAATGCCTTTGAAGTACAGCGATCTTAGGAAATTAAGACTCTCATTTCTTTTCTTTTTTTTCTTGGCATGACTAAAACTGCAAGCAGCAAAAGTTGGCACAAAGCGAACCTAGAGGAAATGAATTAGAGAGCTGCTTTGTCAACGGTCAAAGACAACAGCAACCATCTAATCTCATGAACTGTTTCAGACAAAGCTAGAAAGTAGCAGTCGGTAAGTAGTGTCAGTCTGTTTTTTTCTTCTTTTTTTGTGTTAAATAGCATATTTAATGCAAAAAGGAGAAAAAAAAATAGCAACCTCTATCTGGGATGTGCAGGCAATTACACCAAATGCTTCCATGCATGAAATCCCAGCTGGTTGTTATTGATAAATTTCCAAACACCTCCAAAGACTTTTCAAATTACCTCTCTCGCTTATTAAAACTTTACTCATGCATTTCATATTTCTAAACCCCCCACTCCACCACCCCGACCCCTATTCTTTTTTTTTCTTCCAAAGTCTATGTGAGAGTGTGTTTGTTAGTGCAAGAGCAAGCAAAATATGCTCAAGAAAGGTACAGAGAGACAGAGGAGGGGAGATAAAAAAGGGAAATGAAGGAGAAGAAAAGTGAGAAACTGTATGTAGGACTGAAATGCTGGACGTATGAAGAGACAGAACCATTTATCTGCTCCTGGGGTACCGATGGATTTGTTAGTAGCAGGGAATGGTATAAGCTGAGCATATTTGAAATCTCCTCTCTATTCAAGCGGCATACCTTTCCATTAACGCGAGCCACTTCTCTTTACATGGCTGAATGAGATTCCCCTTAAAAATCATGCGAAGGTCAGATGACTTGCTGTACTCCAAGGGATCTCCCAATCTTCTCCCTAAACATTCCCTAGCTTCCATGTCATCCCACCAGGCTAGAGCTGCCTACTTGAAATGACATCTCAATTGTGCTGAGTGCAGATAAATGGATTGCATAAATGTAGATGAATTAGTAAGAAAGTGGCTAAGTTATTTATTTCCTCTCAAGCGAAACATCCTTCAACATGTAAGGTGTGTTTAGACCCTTTGAAAACAAGAATGGCACTTAACCAGACATGTCTTTTGTGCTCCAAACCTATGAAAAGCACAATTCAATTAGCAGACAATTGCAAAAACCCACAAACCCTGCTGTAATCACACATCGCATTTACCATAAAAGAGGTGACAAGATGCTTTTGCAGGCCCTTTCAGCTCTTGTTTCAATAAAGCATTTATCTACAATGCCATGGGAAAATTTGCCTTTCCTCTCACCAAACACTAAAAACCTCTGATTGCATGAGATTTGCGCTGTGGTTTCTAGACAACTGACTGGCCTATTCGAGCAGGATTTCGGGCCCTCTGACCGCCGCGTTTGTCGTCGCTGCTCCTAAACACATCGTGCCCTCCTCATCAAAGGCAGATAAGAACATCCCACCCATGAACACATTTATACGTAAATTTAGCTCCGTGCAAAGACCTTCATGAATAAAGGCACAGTTCTAACAGCGACAAGCCTTTATTACAGCGTAATTAATCATCCCATTGGGCTAGAGATTAATAGCAAGGGAAAATTAAATGCATCTTTACACACTGTGTAGAGATTGATTTTGTAAGTCTCTGAAAAATAATGAAAGGTGCAATATGATTAAAATAAATGGCGCTGCATGTTGTTCAGCCCTCAAATATTTACAGGGCGTAAATATTTATCAGCAAAGTCTTAAGCGGTGCAGAATAACAGCCATCAAGCCTCCTCAGGAGAGGAGCACATCTCACACTGATGGATGTGAACCTTTTTTTTTTTTGTCCTCAGAAAGCATATAATGGCGCACGCTTTTGATGTCAGACTGCTCCATAGATGCTGCAAAATGCTACATAAAACAACATCCCCTTTTTAACACTTCCAATATGTGTCACAGAGATGTACTGTACGCACAAGGCCTCACTGGTAATAAATTACACATTCCTCTCATGTGCCCTCCAGACAGTCCTCTGAGAAGCACACATAAACCCACAGCTATAAAGTAAATGCACGGTAAGACCTATCACCCCTATAGTGTACAGGCCACTTGGGGCCGTGGCAGCTCAGACAGCAGCAGAGGTAAGTGGTTCTGGTGCCATGCAGAGACGCAAGGAGGCAGGCTGCCACTTCTGACTCGTCTGTGGGCTGCAGAGGTGTACATAGAGCCGGATTAGTATGCAGCGGGCATCTGGAGTCGTGGTGGGGCATGGTGTCTATTCTGACAAAGCGCAGGTGGGGAGAGTGAGCGTTTGAACAAAAAGGCAGGTTTCCTTTGATGCTATAACACTCAGACTTGTCATCCAAACGATATGTCATTTGCTCTTTAATTCCCGTGTTCCCCCCATCCCTGAAAAGGTGACAATGGGAAGTTGTAGCGATGGTGCTGACGAATAAGACGTTAAAGGGAGTATCTGTTGCGTAGAACAACAAACAGCAACGGAATGAGCACGATAGATAGTTTTCTAAATCCTTAATTTACTGGCTGGGTTCACTAAGAACGTCTTCTCATTCATGGTAACAATGAAGGGGGATCAGTAGCAGAGAGAACAGGAGTAACACTCGGCTGCATAGCTGCAAGCAATAATGGATTTTTCTTACCAGAAACTAAACACCTGTGGCTCTAATTACAGAACTGGTATTTGTTTTTAGCTCTCTGTGGTGACAGAGAGAGCAGTATTTATTAATATCATATTATTGATATTTTAGTATTGCAGTGCCAACATCCAGTAGTCCTACTGCGAACACTGCTTTTGGCATTTGCCCATATCTTTAACTGCCTGTCCTGCTGGCTGCTTTGAGGCGATATTTTTATATTAGAGAGCCGCTCTGATTCATGTTTGACCTCTCTGCCACACCATCCCTTTTGAATGCAGTGCCGGCAGAATAACAAACGCTCTTGTTGGTATAAAAATGGAGGAATTTTCATGAGTGCGAGGATTTGAAAGTAAATTGATAAAACGTTCACATAGATTTAATGTAAAAAAGCATGAAGAAAGGGTACTAGTGGCCTAACAGTTAACGCCTTTGCATCGGCTGAGGTGAAAGCGAAACCGAAATGCTGAATTTTGTCCAGTGAAAACATTCCGACTGATTTGCATGGCTTAAGGTGTTTAAATCCCATTTTCATACTAAATAGTTTGTGCCTGTTTTGCGGGAGTCTTTCCGGATTTAGAAGTCCATTGACTTCGCTGTGTATCAAGCGTGTATCGGTCAGCGTATAATTCTTCTTCTTAAAGGTCATTTTGTGGTCAGCAACATGGAGACATCAACCAGTGACGGGGGGGAATATGTTTCGCGTTGCTTCCATCATCCCGAAAATGTATCCAATTGATAAAATCCATATTAAATGCCATGACTCATAAGTGACTGCCTGCCTCTAACAAAAGCAGACACCAGATTGCGTGTCTCATCACTGGTGCACTCCATTTAACACGGGCCGACAGACAGATTGCACTTTGTTTTGCACGCGCACACACATATACACCCTTCACGGTGGTGTTCTTTAGCATCTAGCAAACATAATATTGCATAGGTACTCATTGCAAAGCTTTTTTATGCTTTTGTTTGCCACTTGACCTTGAGACAAGGATTATTATGTTGTTACCAAACTACAAAAATCGCCTGTGTGTGTGTCCTTGTATCAATAATTAAAGTTACAGCTGTTAATGTTGTGTTGTTAATTTGCTTTGCTGAAAGTAATTACGCAGCAAGGCAGCAGTATTTTTTGAGGGTTCTGTTCTGCGCTTTGGCGTACACGATTGCTGCACTAGCTTTTTTTTCTTCTTTTTTTTTCTGATAAGGTCTCTGTAGCCCCGTGGCACTATCCACCCCATTATCCCCTCCTGCTCTGCTGCTGATTCATGTGAAGGGGTGACATCTTAAGGCACATACCTCCTGGGTAGCCTTCCCTGCATTCAATATTTTTCCTTCTGTACTGTATATACACAAATGCTGTTGTCAAATAACATCAAGCTGTGTGACTTTAGACCCATGTGCCTGCTGTGCGCAGACTCTTGTGAACGTCTTATCCTTATCATTGCTGCTAAAGCCCACTGTTGGATTATCAGATCACACTATGGTGGGCATATGCGGGTCATACATTAGTCACACACGGGTTTGCAGAGTCTTTTATTCTTCTAGCAGCTCTCATCTCCCAAAGAGCCCATCCTGACCTGTGTGTGAGTGCCATTGGTAAACATAAAGTACAATAATCCTTGCACTGATAGTTTCTTTCTTCTGTTTCTTTTTTTGTTTTCTCTTTGATTCCAACATCCTCTGGGATTTTCACAGGCGCAAATAGAGAAATTCAGAATGAACTTTTACCTGACTCTGCAGTTTTCTTTAGCCTTTGATAGATCTCACATCTTTCACTGCACTCTTCTGATGCTGATCCATGTGCAGTTACAATATCCAACAATCCAAAGGAGAGAGAAACCAAATGAACCAAAAATCAGTCACTCACAATCAAATCAGACAGGGTAGCAGATATCGTTGAAGGCTGAAGGGACACATTTCTCACCTGAAAATGAAAGAAGCTTCACTTTTGAACCTTGGTATTGTGTAACAAGGACACCAGCAAATATCTTGTTCTGCTGATATTAGATTAACTGATGCCCCTGGGATGCTGGCATCCACTGAATCTGTTTCCATCTAAAGCATCACACAAGCAGCCCTCGAGAGACAGTAAACGTTGCCCTAAAGTAGACAGATCCCCGTCAGCTACAGCTCTGAGATTCATGACATTCCTACATTAAAGAAAATATACATGCATCAACTATCCAGGCTTATGTTACTATTTTATATTTGTCTAAATGTTTAACGGGTAAAATCGTCCCATGTTCCACATGCTAAATAGCGTGCAAAGCATCACATGTTGATGCTTTAGCCAGATGTCAGAGCCCCAGATCATGAAAGAGATCAGAGGTGCAACCTCAGTTTGTGAAAAATGTAAAATCTCATCTTTTACCTCGTGTGAAGCCATGGCTGCAGGCAGGCTGAAATATCTCACTTCTCTGTTCTGCTCTGGCCTTCTTGAGATAACGACCCCAGAGTCAATCTGCCCACTACTGATCACTGACTCTAAGCCACTTTTATCCTCACTCAAGTGGCCAGGAACCTAAACCAAAAGTCCATTCTTCCAACTGCATTAAAGAGAGAATATACATCACTAAGCAAAAGGCTTAACCTTCAGGTTGAGTGGTACCTTTTGAGCTTAACTCCACAAAGCTGACATATTCACATTGAGAAAAAGCTGCAGTGGTGAAACAGAAATACGCTAAAGTCCTTATATAGGCTGAAAGGATAATGAAATACTTTGAAATATTAGTAAGCACTACACTGAAAGATGCACTGTTACCGCACAAACTGCCGTGTTATGTGTTGCGTTGTGGTTGCCCTCTTCTGACCACTTCCTTGTGTGACCTGAGAATCTTTCAGAAACTAATGGCTGTTTTGGCATGAAATGCACTGTGCACATTCATGCTTCCAACAGGGAGAAACCTATTGATTTTTGTGACCCGACTTTCCTCACAAACCACCTCTAGTTCAAACTTTGCCTGCTCCGGTGGCACCAAGCCTGGTTGTTAGCACTGTGGACTCACAGGAAAAAATATCTTCGCTTTTAACTCCTCTACGCTTAACTGGAGTGATGCACACATGTCGGGAACAGTGTAAGAAAGACTTTTTACTCCTGCCCTTTACCAAGCCACTACACCTTGAAATTAAGCAGCCTTTCTAGTGCCTTTGACAGTTGGAAAAGGTTCATTTGTACAGGATGAAATCTCCAGAGGACTAATTAACTGCAATTTAAAGCAGTACTCACACTAAAAGGTATCATTAAATATCAAGTGCGCAACTTTTGGGGATTTGAACGTAACTATAAAAAAGTCAGCGCTTTCCTATTTAAAAAAACAAAAAAAACAGAAGCAGAAAAACAGAAGCCATAGTCAGCTGGTATTCAGTTGCATTACAACACATTGATCTCCCCCATTGTGTTCCTCCCTAAATTCATAGGAGTTCTTTGAATGGTTGTTGAAATTTTTCAGTCTGATTTTAGGCGGTCGACTGACCAAGATTTGCATCCTTAGAGGTGTAGACATGTTGCTCGCATTCTTAAAAACCATCAGCAGAAACATGTCAACCCTCATTTAAGCTATTTATTGATGGGTAGGTCATAAAGACAAGTAGTGGATTAAACTGCAGGAGTGGTTTGAGAAATTGACGGAAATTCAAGCTGGCATAAACGCAACTCTTCATTAAAACATACAAACCTTTTCCTATGGTAAGCTTAGCGAGGTTTTCAGTGTATTGCATCATGTGCGATTAGCTAATCTCTCATCAAACTGTGTCATCTGAGAGAACAGTGCAAAGTTAACAATAACTGATGAGGCTTGTTCAACTTAATTTCCTTTTGTTTTGTTTTTAAAAAGTGGGCAGGGTTACGTTTGAGCATTAGGATATTAATTAATCACTGGGCAGTGGCAAGGATCCAAACACACTGCTCCTGCCAACAGAAAAATGACTTTTGTTTGTTTCTCTGTTGTGATCCAGCAAGAGTGTAAACTAGCATATTTCAAAAATCTGTGTCACAACCTGTCTCTCTCTGGCTACTAAGCATAAAGAGCAAAAACAACAGCAACAACAAAACAAACAATAATAGTATTAACAATAAAATACTGTGCTATTATATTAGTAGAGGAATAAAGATATGAAGTGCTTTACACAGGGAAACAATTCAAAAACACAGTCACATTGTTCTGTGTATTTACTACTCGTAAAAATCTGCTAGCAATAAAAATCCCCCTTCAAGTTTTTTTTGGTATAGCTGTTACTAAAATGTTCTCTGGCATCATTACATGCAGATACAACTGAACTCAATCCCCTGGAAACTGGAATTATCTAATATAATAAATGTTGCAGAAATTTTTATTATAACCCCGATAATTATCTTTTCCTAACCCTGACGAGTAGTTTCACATCTTAAAGTTAACTAAACAGCGAGTGACAGTTAAGAAACTCAAGTGTGTTTGTGTCAGAGCGCCACCCTTCCCTTGATGTGGGCTTGGTCACTCATTTAAAATGAACCCTCTACTACATGTCTTTCCGCAATACTTAAGTGTTTTGAGGTTTTTCACGAGACATCGTCTGAACATTGCTCAATTGTCCGCAATACTGGATGTGATACAGCCACCGGTTGCTGGAGAAATGAAGCTCATGCATAAGTTCAGTAAGGAAAATCTATAGTCACACATCTGTCTGCTTACCAGGTGTTGCGGGTTAATCTAGCTTTGCATCACTTCCACTTTCCCACGCTGTCAAGCTCATTGTGACATCACTAGTCTGAGTACTTTAACTCTCATGTCGCATCTTTCATCCTTCCTTGGAGTCGCCTTCATGCAACCCACTTCCTTCCCATCACCACCTCTTATATCTCAGGCTCCATTCAAGCCTCCATCTTCATCTCCACCACCGACATCTAGACTGGGGGGGGGGCGCTCTAATCCCTATGATTAGTGGGATCCCATCCCGTTGTGCTGGACCATCCGAGTCTAACGTCAGATACTTGAAATTGAATTCTGTACATCAATAAATCATGTTCAGTTCCTTCTAATGATCTTTCCTTATTGAAATGTATGTATGCCCAAACATGAGTCGCAATGGCATAGTTTCTGCCTGTATCTGAGCGAAAACAGTGTAAAGAAAAGTGCTGCGCCAAAAACCTCCTAGTGATTGCGTTGGTTGCTAGCAGATTGCCGTGGCCTCCTGGAGTTTTTCATTTTTGTCTGCAAATACTTGCGAACTAACAGCTGAGTGGTAGTAAAACTTGAAAAAGTGGGCCGCAAACTATAAATGGAAAAGGTTGCAAAGTGTTTCTGAAGGTGCAGCTTTTACTTTGAAGGAACACACTTTTTAATGACAGGTCTGTGGGTCTGTCTGACTGAAGCTTTGGCATTCATCTTCCTAGCAGCTACTCAAAACCAGTTGGGGGATACTTATTTCCTTAAAACCAGTGGTTGTCAGATGATTGCAGACCAGTCTCTAGTTCTGCGTGACAGGGGCTTTCATCATTTGACCTTACATTGTCACATATCCAAAATGTCAGACAAGTTAATGCCTTGACTGGTTAGTGGTCACATGTATTCGAAGCCTCAATAACTTATTAACTGATTTTAATGACAACCATCAGATATTGCTTAGTTGGAAGATTTCTCCACTTAATGAATTTAAACACAATTCTTTGTAAAAATGCAACATAATCAGCATTTTAATCTTAATTTTGTTTTCTGATAGCGCATAAACAGTAATAGGTTATCATTTGAATCACAATTTGGCATTTTCCTGCACTTACTTTATCTACCCTGTTTTTTAATCTAAAGAGAAAGAAAGTTATTTTTGAACATGTAAATAAAAACGAAAGCACACTCTAAACAGGTAAACGAAGAAAAACAACACTGAGTTACCTCCATCACACACAGCTCAATTTACATGATCAAAAAACGAGCAGGGTGAAGTGTAAATGTATTAAAAGAACAACAGATGGTTCATCAAAACAGTGTCAGTGTTTATGTGTTTCATCACTGAGGTGAAAGCTGTTCTCTATCAAAGGCCATTCCTTAACCTAACGCCTGTGAATTGAGTCAAGCTCCTTTTTTTTTTTTGCTGACATGCCGAAGGTCATCTTGAGATAAATTGTTGGGTCCATAAACTATACAACTTTGACACTCTTGTGTGTGTCCGTGTGTTTGTGTGTGTGTGTGTTACCTTTGTAACTTGGTGTGAACATGCTGCCCAAGAGATTGCATGAACTGAATATTTTGTCACAGCTTGTTAATAACACTTTAATCACATCAGCTCCTCTATTGAAGACTAACAGTTCAAATGAATTCAAGAACATTTCAAGGGAAATTTGAGAGCGCCTTGATCAATTACACAGAGAACTACAAGTTCTAGCTATGTGGTGCTGAAAGAAGCTCTTTGCATAATCTAATCAGTCAGACCTCTTGCATTTATTGACAGGCAGTATGATGAACACTTCAATGTGATTGTGCAGTGAGAGTGAATGGAAAGTTCGAGCAAATCTTTAGTGTGTTTTTCGGAAGTGCAGTGGAGATAAAAGATGGATAACATGCAGGGAAAGCAAAAGGTATGAGCTGTAGTCCTACTGTATGTGATAATATCCACACACATGCTGCAGGGTAGCTCACCATCTTAGCAATTATTACCTCAGTAGTGCATGAATCCTCATGTTTCACACTTCTGCAGCCAGCACCTGACCTTTAAACCTCTCGCCCTCATTCAGTCCCACCTCCTGTGCAATAAAAAAAAGATAGACCAGACGCAGCGTGCGAGTGTGATAAAGAATGGAGCCAAGACTGTGACAAAAAACCTGACAATTCACATGTCCAGGACTAACTCGATCTGGAAGCTAAGCGAGTGCCCCATTTTTATTGAGGGGATCTATCAAAAACATTCATTCACTCCTCTCTTTGCCAGCTGAGGTTTGAAATTTAAGACAGTAAGCCCGAGGAGCAGCATTTCATAAATTTCTTCATAAAGTCTAAGGATATGAAATGCTGGAACATTTCAGGTTCATATCACAAGGCTTTGAAAGGAAAGGTACTTCTAAACTCATGTTGGCATGGCAGCTTGCTAATATTTCGCTCAATATTTTTTTTGTCTTACTTTTGCAATTAAAATAGTAAAGGTATAGTCTCAAAAACATTTTAAAATACCCATCGGCCACATCATTTACTAGCACAGTGCCAGGTTAAGCTACCTTCCATCTCCAGAGCAGCCTTCATTCTTCTTAGCATAAATTCAACTAGATGCTGGAAACATTCTTCAGAGACTTTGATCCACGTTGTCATTATAGCATTGGACAGTTGTGCAGTTCTGTCGTCTGCACATCACTGATGTGACTGTCCCGTTCCTACAAAGGTGCTCTGCTGGATTGAGATCTGGTGACTGTGGTGGTTATTTAAGTACAGTGCATTCACTGTTATGTTCAAGGGACCAGTTTGAGATGAGTTGTGCTTTGTGACATGGCAGGTTATCCTGCTGGAAGCAGCCATCAGAAAATGGGTGAAATGCAGTCATAAAGGGAAGGACATGATCAGCAACAATACTCGGGTAGATTGTGGCACTTAAACGTTGCTCATTCGATACTAAGAGGTTCAAAGTGTACCAAGAAAATATCCCTGACATCAATCCAGCAACCTAAAACGTTGATACAAGGAAGAATGGTCCAAAATTTCATGTTCTTTACCAATCTGATGCTCAGTTTGAACCCTAGTTTAACAGGTGTACCATTGCAATCAAATGACTGCTGAGTGTTTTTTGTGGTTACAATGATCTTACTCAGAGTAAATGAAGAAATCCTTACACTTTGATAACTGAACGAATAAATGGCAAAAGTGAAATTATTTTTTAAAAAGTTATATTTATATTTGCCCACGTTTTACCTTTACTTTTGCCATAAATATTACACTTGTGTCAGGTTTGATGTCGTGTGATGTCGTGCAGTATAAAAAAAACTGTTGTGGTTAACACTTAGCTAGTCTCTTTAAATTCACCAATTAGATTTGACATTTGATGAGATCATGTGTTATGTCTTTTTCATCCATAAAGCCCTTTGTCAAAGGTGTCTTTTCTAGCACAAGACGCCTGTTTTGATCAGTCAGCCATTCTCAGAGGAAGAAAAAACAGAAGATCAAAGCATCTGCAACAGACAAAAGAAAGTGAAAGTATTCCTGTATCCTCTTTCAAGCTTGGACTGTGTCAAGAAAACCTAAAAATTCAGTCAGCATCAAACCTACGCACCTGCAGCAGAGCAGTACAGACTGTACACTTTTTTTTTGCCTTTTCCATGACTACATTAACACTCGAAACTGTGGATTACTCACCAAGCCCACATATCTACCTGTGAGGAATGTGTCAGCATTACACCCAGCGCCAGCCCAAACACAAGTAATACTCTCCCTAATTACTCAGTTCTGACAACTGCAAGAGTCGATGTCTAAATGAGAACATCCATTTTGTGATACACTGTTGGAATCAGTGTGTAGTTTTAAGAAGATGAGTGTTCTGGAAATACATTTCCACTTTGTTTACTTACTTAATTTTATTAAATGTTATTTTATTTTTTTTACTTTATTATCTGCCTCTGCTCCACTATTTCAGTGTGTGACAACACAGTAGATCTCTGTATCTACTGTAACTGATTGATTTTTATCTCATACTGCAAATTGAATCATTTTGTTAAGGGAGCACAGTCAGAAAGGATATTGGAATAATCCTGCTGCAGTGATAGAGGGTTTTTGATCGGTCACTTCTATCTACTCGGACGTGTAAAAAAATTTTAATGAAAATTTTTCCCTTGTATTTATTTATTTATTGGAAGAACATCATTGGATAGGGAAATTGGGTGATTGTTTGTTTGGTTATCAACTGGCAATAAACTTTGTTTACTTGCAAAAGCGCGTGGTTGAAGTGTAATATATTAGTGTCTCCATCATCTTCTACCTGATTTTAACAGCACCGGTACAGTGGGGGAGTTGTGGGTGGTAGTTTCAGGCTGTAACAGCTCTCTGTGTTTCTATTCTCCAGACACTCAGTATTATAGCTCAACTACATTTGTGTTTGGCCAAACATTTAAAAAATAATCTTCTGTCCTTCAGAGTGACTAAAGTGTCTTCTGATCTGATGCCTCACTTAGTAGGATGACAAATATCCGGATTAAGATTGTGTTATGATTAGGGATAAAACTAGTTATTCAGAATGAACTTATTGAGTGATCGTTTTGGAGGGT
This sequence comes from Haplochromis burtoni, assembly GCF_018398535.1. NCBI lineage: Eukaryota > Metazoa > Chordata > Actinopteri > Cichliformes > Cichlidae > Haplochromis > Haplochromis burtoni. The sequence continues at coordinate 3,592,354 of NW_024582380.1, forward strand.
AAAAAATTAATTAGTTCAGGTCAATAAAAGAAAGAAAAAGGATAAAACCTATAAAAAACATGTTTTTCGGACATTTGCTCAAGCAACTCCTACTGTTGGTTTGCTTGGGGGTAGTCTCAAAATAACTCCCAACCCTCATCAAACAGACTTTTATAGATTTTCTTGTATCATGTTATTTGTGTTGATACATACACTCTGCCAGCAGATTCTGCAGAGATCAAAGCACAGTTCATGCAGACTGAGCGGCCCGGGCACATAACCTGGTGCTGTCTAATAACTGGTCATATTGATAAGTGCCAAAACACTCAATTTTACACCATTAAGGGATCAAGGCAGATGCTGAAGATTCTGCTCCTTTACTACATAACGTCTCTCTAGTCTCAAAATGGTGCAAAGTGTGAAGATTAGTTCATATGCTCTGCTCTGATATGACCATTTCATCTAGGTGTTTGTTTACTGTGTAACAAATTCATCAACAGTAAACTTCAGCTGATTCCTGCTCTCTTGCCTCTTTTTGTAAGACCAGCTATATGCAGACTGGCAGCCTGTAGCTCTTTCTTCACCCCTGAATGGTTGACAGGTGTCACCACCTGCTTGCTTGACATTACTGTCAGCAAGAAACAGCTGGAACTCATCTCACCTCCAGCAAGGCATGCCAGCAGACTCTGATATACCACCTGTTTGAAATAAGTAATGCATCGTTTGATCTGCAAACATAATCCTGAGTTGAGTGCAGAAAGAGAGCAGTTAACAGTAACAGTACAATTACCAAGTTGAGGCTGGGAGCCAGCTTTTTCATGCCATGACCACAGGCGAATTATACCTTTTCTTTATTTGCAGTTTAAATAGAAATATTGTGAAATTCAATGTAATAACCCCCCAAAGCGATAACATTCCTGTCTGAAAAAAGGCTCAGCGAAAACTTTGAAAAGTGTCTTTTCAACACTTTCAACACTCTTGGTTGGATATTAATAAAGTCTAGTAGCAGAGGTTTGTAACTATATGGTGTTAATATAAAAAGATATTACTCATGTTTTAGATATAAGTCTTATATTATGATTTACTTGAGGGAAAAAGGTCCTTCTCACTTTTGTGATACAACATCAGAATCACTTGAATTATCCTTCAAATTGATCATTTTTTTCATAAATAAATTATAGTGTGTGCTGTACATATAAAAAGAGGCACATTTCCTTTTCTTTTCCATACAGGGTTGCTGCCATTAAAGGGACAGAAAATGGAAGAATGAAGCTCAATTAAGCAACAAAAACATAAACAAGTATTTATTTTTCCTTCTCTTTGCTTAAAGAAAAAAAAAGCCCTATGGGCTTTTCAGCTAACACTTTAGATATGTGGGTCGTAGTGTGGTATATACTTGCCAAAGAGAGTGGGTGCAGCATGAATTTTGCATTTCTCGCTGTCTCACCCTGGAGTATAAAGCAGGCAATGTCAAAGTCTGCACACTTTTGACTGGTGTTGTAGGTAACTGTAAAGTCCCCCGAGGCAGCCCTGTACTACTCTGGTCCCTGTCCGACACACTGCTCACTACACAAACAAAGTGTGGCCTGCCCTTGTAGTCTGTAATCCAGGAAAGTAGACCGCTGTCCAAATGCATCACTGAGCATTTCTCCAAGGAATAAGAACTGAATACCTCCTAACTTCTGTTTAAGGCCTTTTACACAACAGTGCTTGTGCAGAGGCCTTTTTAGTCTTATTTTTCTTTTTCTTTTTTGCTTTAAAAGTTCAGTTGCTCTATCATTTTGATTTGATCATCTAAATACAATGAATCAATTTTATGTAACACAGTGAAGAGTAATTGCTAAGGTTCAGCACAAACCAGGATCCAAATCCACAACTCAAAGACAAATCAGCTAAACATAAAACTGACCTTGTTATGATACAAATATTGTGAAACATAAGAGGCTAAACAGATGCACTGACAAAGACTAACGGGAGACCAGGACTATAAAAACAGATGAGCTGAAACTAATCAAGGTAATGACAAAACGAAGCAAAACTAAATCCAAACACAAGAAACAAATGACTACAACAATATGCCTGCATAGGTTCCCAGCACACGGTAGCCTTGACTGTTTAAAAAGAAAACTACTGGACTTCTCCAAGTTTATGAAAATGCTTTGACTCTCATCCAAGAGACGTCTTCAGCTAGTGGAGAGTCACAGGAATTTAGCCACTATAGCGGGGCTGTCCCCTTGGAGGTGGCACGGTATTAATCATGTGAGTCATCACATGAGCCACGATGTAAAATTTAATTCCAACATTTAAAAAAAAGGGAATGAATGACTGAAATGTTTAATATGGAGAACCTAACTGCAGCTGAGAGCACAGAATACAAGAAAATACTTAAAGAATAAACACCTGCAACTGAGAAACCGTGAAGACTAATGAAGAAAAGGAAATCAAACCCTGAGGAACAATTAAAATCTAATACATGTAGAGACCGGAACTAAAAAGATTCAAAGGACATGGAATTCAAAATAATAAACGAATAACTAAACTAATCATATGAAGCTAGCAACATTCAAAGTCCAATACTCAAAAACCTGAGTCCAAACCCAGGACAATGACAGCAACGACTACAGAAAGTGGAAGGAAAGCTCAAACCTCATTTTTGAAGAATAATAAATTTGTTACTTTGATGTGTCATTGTTTGTACTGCAATCCACAAATGACTTGTGTTCAATAAGGAGAGACCTTTAGAAAGAAACCAACATGTTTTACTGATGTACAGAGTTTAGATAGAGGTATTTGGCAGTTCGATTCTGATGTCTATGCAGATCATTTCCGTTTGTAATACTTTCTTAAAATTTATCTGAACTTTTGGAATGAACCCGGCTCTCTGGTGATGCTAATAATATCCTTATGGTTCTTTAAAAGGAATTGACTGAGCCTTTCCATTGGCTTGCCGCAGCATGTTCGGCCTAAGTGGTCAAAATTTTTCTTTTCATACACTTTCTTAGTCATGTGGCAGAACAAACAAAAACATAAGTCTTGCGTGTTTTATTTAGCCAGGACTTCTAATACAATTAAGGGAGACATTTTGTGCTCTTACGTGACCATGCAGAGAGGCACTCTAAACAGACAGAATCACAAAGAAGAAATGGGAAGGATTTTCTTTGAATAGCATCATGGCTCATTGCTAAGCCCTGCTGTGTCACTGCCAGACGCTCCAGACTGTTTGCTTGCCTTCTGCCTGGTGCATGCAAGGACAGTATCACTGTCAGGCTGATCAGGAATAAGTATGTTCAAGGAATGAAACATTTCCTTCAACAAGAGGCTCCGAGAGTACTGTTCAAGGGCAAAATATCGTTATTCCCCTGTATAATAAAACAAAACAGCGGGTGCCTGCAGCAACATTTGTTATTAACTATTCATATAAATTTGACCTTAAATAAAACAAGGACTGCTTAGCGGATCTGTTTTTATTTGGATGTAGGGATTAAAAGATATGCAGAGTCAATCCTTAAAATTCGTCCCAAATGTGTGAAGAAACTTTTAATGATCACACACAGACTGAACCCGAGGGAAACATGCACCCCAGTAATGCTAAAATGAAAGGCAATGTTTTAAAGTAAGACCGTTGCCAAAATATTTTTACTGCACTTCTAGGCACTTCACACTTAAACCAGTTTTTTTGAGGGGGCCACATGGGGACAGTACAACAAGCTTTTAGTACATCAAAACGATATTCCAAGTTTACAAAAAAAACCCCATATATATATATATATATTGCTTCTGCTTATTACACTAATTTTACATTTAATCCGATTTGTGCTTGCACACTAGGTTTTTGAGATAAACGTCATTCATGTTTTTGAATTTCACTAAAACGTATTAACATAGTTTCAGGATTTTGAACTATTTGTCACCAAAATTATTTCAATGTGTTAATTCTGAGAAGTTAAATTAATTAAAAAAAAAACAACAACAACAAGACATTGCCAGACACACGGTAAAGCATATTTCTGTTGATTGAACTCAAAATAAAACCATGTCAGTGTGCTTGAAAATGTGAACCAGCGGTCACCCATCATTCTCTGATTCAATTTTCTGTGATATCAGTTTTCCATCTTGATGAAATCTTGCCCCATGTTTGTCGCTGACATCGCCCAGATTTGGTGGAAAACAGTCCAGATGGGAATGTAAGAAGTGCATCTTCAGTGGCATTCTGGCACTCGTTATCTGATGTGCTTTCAGCATTTTATTCGCAACCTCAGCATAACTCCCTACACTCAGATTGCCAAAAAAAATCTGGAGAACCTGCACGAAGGCTTCCCACGTTGCTGATTCAGTTGGCTTCAGTTTCTTTGTGAACTCCAACTTTACTCACTAGCTATAATATTAAGACTTGGGTTGCAACTTGAAAACAGGATGCAGTGGATGGATGGCTGCGGGGTTGGTTACAGTAATTCCACGTGATATTTTTTCCTTGTGGCACAGAATAGCAGGTACACGTATGCTTATGCCAAACTCAAAAGAATCAGTGATGAGACCTCATAATTCAAAAGTGAACTTTCTTTTAATTCACTAAAGCAAAAGCTTCATTTGTTGTTGAACTACACGCCTTCTAGTGCCAGCATCCACCTGAGCTCTGAGAAATCTGAAGACCTGTAAACCTTCTATGGGCATAAAATTTGTAACACTGGAATACAAATCACCTCTGCTGCTCAGGACATAGTCATTGTCACACAGATTACTGCCTCGCTAGATTCATTTAATGTTGTCTCTGCTTACTCATAGATCAATACCACAGCCTTTTACTGTGCCCTTGATATTCTTCACTGTGAATAGAAAGAAAAATCTTAGTCCGGCAGACACTGTGGATAAAATAATTTAAGCACTTCATGATAAAAAAAGGCCTTGATGTTACCAGTTCAAGTACTGGGCAAAGACAGACAAACGGCTGCATGCACATTTCTCAAAGAAAACAATAACTGTACAGCAGATGTTCAGTATATTGTGTGTGACCACTGCTTGGCCAAAGTTTGGCCTTCCTGTTATTACAGCTTTTCTTAACTATACTGGTCCTGTAGCAGGTTTCAGAACTGGATACAAGAGAACTATTTGATGAGAATTTGGAACGCTTTCTGTAAACTTGAGAGATGAGGCATTGGCTTTGGTGGAGGATGCACTGTCTTTTTAATGATCTTATTTTTTTTTAAATAATGTGTTTAGCATCCCACTTCTGAGAGGATGCCAAGAACAACAGCTGGGCTGTGTTATTGCAAGTGTAACACTTTTCTGACATCTTTTTGGGCAGTGCACAGCTCTAACGACCTCCTGCAAACACACAGGGAACAGTACATGCTCATAAGACAGACTCAGTTTTCAGCCACAGAGTGTGCATGTAAAGCATGTCTGTGATGTACACAGTTGCCAGAGATTTTGCACAACTCCACTAATGTACAGATGACAGTAATGCATCAGGAAAGAAATGAGAGGATGACTACCAAACACACATAAATGATTTATAGTGCAGATACTGAAATTGCTAAAAGAAAAACCTGAAATGTATTCAGCATCTGCTAAAGGTCTAAAACATGTAATGGGTTTTTGGCAAAGTAAATCTTAAAAAGGAGTAAAATAAACCTGGTTACAGTTTAGACTTATATCTCATCCTACTTGTCAATATGAAAAATTTGAAACATGTTAATTTTTTTTTTTTTTTTACCTGGGACTGGTTTCTGATGGATGAATCTAATTTAAAGAAACTACATCTACATTGCATCAATCGGGGAATGCAACGTTAGCAGCTGAAGCTTTGGGCAGAGGCTAATTGTTGCATCCCTTCAGCACAAGCCATCGAGAGGGGTTGTTCCACAGAGAGGAAGGGGAGGACAGGCCATCTGGAGGAGTGAGAGAGCGCTCCTGGTGGACTAAGATCCCTCAAGTTCACCACACCTTGTGAGCACATCATATTCCCTGAGCCACTTTCACCTCGTAAACCTGTATTTCTCTGTGCTCTGAACTGAAATTGTTACACACTTACTGTGTTTTGCCAATCCAAGCTAACAAATGAGCATTATGTTGCCTTCCGGGTGCTGTCAGAAGTAGCAGAGCTACAAGTTAAGCATGAATGAAAGATATAAATGAGGAAGCAAATGACACAGGACAGTTGTAATTTTTTTATTTCAATACATTTATTTTTATGTCTGATGTGATTACTCCTTTTCATACATCCGTGGATGCAACTACTGATTAGTGAAATGCTAGGTTCACTTAGTTAAAGCTGTGGTATGCATAGTTTTTGACTGCGGCGTGTTTAAAATGAATTTGGGATGTCGGATAATGAGACCATCCTTATTCTGAGGGCTGGGGCAGGGACTTTTTTTTTGCTGTTAATCCTGCTTGTCACGGTAAAACTAAAAGGTGCTGAAGTCAATATTTTCAAAAGCTCAGAGGGAGGCATTAGGTCTTAGCTTTGTTCTGTTTTCCATGAGCCTGCATAGTGTCTCTCATTTTCATCAGCAGTAGTCAAAAATGAATGCTAAAGAAACTTTTGTTATTTTTTATTTTTCTGGCTATGTTACATTATCAAAACGAAACTACTAATTATCCACACTGCTGCCATTTGTGTGATACAGTCACTTGCTTTCTTTGGGCAAAAACTTGGAATAATGATTAAACTTTTTTTGTGTTGGACTTTTTTTTGAGCTTCTGTAGTCATGCTCTTTCAAGTAAAAAAAAAAATCTTAAAACAAGCACCCAGCCAGTTTTCACTCATTTATTTGGATTTGTGTTTGTGGCTCACTCTCTTCCATTATCTGAATGTGTCACAGAAACAATACTTTGTCTGCAGATGTTTGTGCAGGCGGATTATTGGCAAGTATTTAATAACTGTGCCATCTCCGAGCTGTGAGCTCTATATGAAGCACAACTGGGACGTGTTCACTTGTAAAAGTCGGAGAACAGTTTTGTCCTCGCATAGCCTGGTGCCATGCAAATGAGTTAGGTTTCTATTCTGAGGATGTAGCATTAAGGTTATGCGTCAGCACAAGCTATAGAGGAGCTAAAACTGGTGGTAATAGACTAATTTGTCTCACTGGTCAACAGCTTCACTTCACAATAGAGAGCGTTCGCTTAAAATACGTTTGTAGACTCATGGACAGTGAACCAAGGGCAGACGCTCTCGCTAATGATTGCTTTGAATAAAGGTGTCTTTTCCTTGCCCTCTAATTGGCTCATGCACATGAATCTATGTAAAAATGATTTACAGAATATTTTTCTAGTGTGTGAAAAATAGTTGTTGTTTTTTTTGCTGCTTTAAAAGTAGCAGAAGATGATTTCTATTCCAAAGCTGAATTCCTTAAAAATATAAAACATTTTTAGTTGGGGGGCGGGGTATCAAAAAAATGTATCAAAAATCTTTTTTTTTTTAAAAAAACAACAAAAACAAACATATCTTCAGTACCAGGAAAAACCACATGAGATGTGCAGTTTTTCAATGTTAGTGGTCCTCAGAGGACCCTAAGGGCTCCTTTTCTCTTTATGCTTGCCTGAGTTGTCACACTATCACAGTACTGTAAAGCATTTACTCAGAAAGGGATACTACACAGAAAACAGAATGTGAAGCCAACTGTCTTCACATTCTACCCCATATTCAACTGAATCTGGACGTATATACCACATAAAAATGCATAACTTTTACAATATAATGGATGCTTTAATTTTTGTGGGCTTTTGCAATCACGATAAACACATATGCATATTTTTAGTCTTTTCCTTGTTTAGAAAACATCTGTCTTTCAACTCAGGCACCATTTGAGGTCAGATGTAAAGTTTGTGATTGCATTTTGCAGAGCAGCGATGATATTTTATTGAAAAGCATTCCGTTCATAATTGAACTGACAGCACATTGCTTTTGTCATAGGGCCTGTTATAGAAGGTGTCACGTTACTAACATTTTGCTGTGGTAACACACACACAAAAAAACCACAAGGCAAAATAACCTAAATCCTCACATTGAATAGACAGTTGAGATCACACAAATGTAGATTTCAGGAGGTTTGGGGTTTTACTCATGTCCTCTTTTCTTTCTCTGTGTCCCTGTAAGGGCTATTCAAGTGCAGGTCAGTGCTACTGACCTATATAGCCTAGACTGGAGGGAAGCAGCGCAGTGAAATATACATTTCTATAACTTAGTGGCTCCATAGAGTGGTGGTTTACAAGGAAAAGATCGCTGGTTTCATCCATGGGAGGAGACACAAATGTCTTCAGTGTTGCATCATGAAGAGCTACCTACTGTGGTGACTCCTTGTGAATAAGAGAGAAGCTGAATACATATATGTATATACATATATACATCTGTGCTGCATTTGAAATAGAAGTCCCCAAGTCCCGATGAAAGATACCACCAAAGGTGGTTGAGAAAAAACAGAGCTAAGGTCCCGTGGGACCTTCAGTTCCAGACAGACAAGCAGCTGCTGGCCAACCAACCAGACACAGTGGTGTCTGACAAGGAACAGAAGACCACAGTTGTGATAGATGTGCAATCCCAGAGGACAGCAACATCAACAGGAGCACGACAAAATAGAGAAGTACCTGGAGCTGAAGGAACAATGGGAGCAAACGTGATAGGTTGAATCCAAAGAGGTCTCAGTGGTAACAGGAACTTTAGGACCCTGAAACTGGAACAGTGGTTCAACAGATTCCAGACACAACATCAGAGGTCTCTGTCTGGAAGAGTGCAGTTCAAGGACCTGTTAAGATACTGCAGAACTCTAGAACTCCTAGTTCTCTGGTAGAGGACCTGATGCTAGGGGGAAAAAAGGGTGATATAGATAGAGGAGAGC
>NW_024582380.1:3609098-3640412 GCF_018398535.1 Haplochromis burtoni
GCCCGCAGGGGCGTGCTGGGTGTTTTATATATATATATATATGTATCCATCAGCTGCCTATTTTGTGTGTGTGTGTGTAATTTGTTGATAATAAAGATTAAGCCACAGAAGCAGTTGCTAAATTCAACAAACTTAAAATAACTCTCCTCTAAGTCCTTTTTATAAGCAATGTTGGCATTTACTGTTCACCGTATAATCTGTCCTTGCAAACTGGCTAAGAATCAACTTAAACTGCACTCTGTCCATTTCCAGAAACAGAGACAAATTTGAAAATTATTGTGCGCCCAAAATGAAAAAGGCACATATATGCGTGCCAACCTGTGAGTGCGGGAACTGTAAAAGGTCCAACTGAAGATATTTATATACAAGTTTGGATCTTCGCTTGCGTTCAAACATTTTATTTCACAAATACTGCAAATGGCCTTTATTAGTAGATTGTGATTCATTCTGCGATGCTTGTTGACATCCTAGTTAAATATAACACCAAGCTTTCCACAGTAGTTGTCGAACAGTACACGCCCTGCTCTATTATCTCAATATTTATCTGTGAAAAAGCGGCAGAAATGTGGCGTATCATTGTTCTTCTTGCTGTCGTTATTGCTGGTGTCAACTGTAGCTGTGTTAGTTATACATAATTACCAAGTGTGGCCACATTTGATGGTGCCTTTGAGTGCATATTCTATTTGATATTTTCAGCTGAATGTGCTCTGTCAGTATATTTGGGTCACTTCTATCTCAAGGTTACAGCAGGGTGGACGGGTTAGATATCTCTTCTCAAAGCATATCCAGAGACTTTAATCAGTGTTATTGAAAGCCACAAAGGTGCAGGAAATTGCTAAAGGCTGAAATCCAAGACATACATTCTCATGACAGTATTCATTATCATTTTTTTGATTGGAGATCATGTGCTGGAGCATTCCCAGTAGAAAACAGAGGGTACATTTTCCTAGACACTTCCTAAGTCTGGGCTTCACAGGCAGACTCTCTTTGTCTTAGGAACAAAAATCTAATTCCCAAGCTTATTGCATCTGTCCCGGAGAGGTAAACCGGTAAAAGGCAATTAGCCTCAGCCTCCCAGAGGATCACCTCCACAGGGAGGACATATGTTTGTTTGTTACATTTTCAACGTTCAGCTGACAGTGGAAATAACTTGCATGCTCATTTTAGGTCAGGAGCACAAAGACTGTAATTTACTGTCACAATAGCTAACACTGAGTTTAAATCAGCCGTCTCTGTCTCAAAGTCTCAACTGAGACAGTGATAGAAAGTTTTAATTGCCTTCATTATTGACACATTTGGGGTCTCCTGAGATCTTTTTTCTCAAATAAAAAACTAAATTAAAAAAAAAAACCACACATTGACTCTGTTTGCTTCCTCTCTAATTCCTTTAATAATGATTTTGTTATTAAGCTGTCCCTTGCTGTGTAAATATACTTAGGGATTTACTGCAATGACATTGTATGTCAGACCTGGCTCCCACCTGCCGTTATGTGTCAGGGTACTTAAGGCTAATACGTGGACTAAATCCCCTTTTAGTGACATCTGTCATATCAGAAATGATGAACCTTTAGCTTGTGCCCTTCTGAGACTGTCATAGAGTTTGAAGGTCAAATGTCTGACCACAGAAAAGTAAAGTAACTTCTTTTTCTGAATGAAATTTCCAGGGATGTTGTATTTTGTGTCAGGTTGGCTACAGACACAGTGCATCTAAACCTGGCTTGCCTCTGCAATTACACAAGGTTTTCATCATCTCATTATGGTGAGAGATGCCCAGCATATCAGAAGTAAGGTGTTCGTGTACAGAAACTGGATTTTGAAGTCAAGATGTACAATGCAATAATATGCTGCAGATAAAAGTGTTTCCTACGTTTGCTGTGAGATCCCTCGGGTTTTGCTTTGGGATAGGAATTGTCCTCTTGTGAGCACAGGCACATTCGTAGTGTGAGCCAAGTGAGAGTGGTGGGAGGAAGAATTAAACGCAAAAGTAGGAGAGGTCTGATGCTTACAGGCCACATGTGGATGTGAGGTAATTTAGGTGTTTTTAATGGGTTCTGAATTTTAAATGACTGCAGTCTAACTGCATCTCAGTAAAAGCTTAATAATATAAGTGAATATCTCAATAATTAGTTCTTAACTAAGCTTTGGCAGTTAAAAAAAAAAGAAAAAGAAAAAGAAAAAAAAGTGAACTTCTGCATGCATTTTTATTATTTCATTATTTGATGTTATGTTTTGTGGAAAAGACTCAATGGCAGGGCACACTGGAAAAGGTTCAGGGGTTTTAATGATCATAATTCAGAATCATAATGAGAATATGCAGTTATTCAGTAATTTACTGAAACGGGAAATTCATTTTCTCCGTTTCTTTGCAGAGATCGGTCCAGCTGCTACCAGATTATTTTGCAGGTAAAAGTGTTTTGTTCTCACAAGTTTCTGCTTGAGGTAAATAGTTATTGTCTTTACAGGAAAGGTTGCAGATGCGTCTTCAGATTTCATGAACATGGAGGGAGGTAAGAAAGAAAAAGCTTTCCCACAGTCTTGAGTGCAGGTAAGTATTTCTTAGTAGGCGAGAGTTAGACTGAGCAGGTTTCTTCAGAAGGCAGGCAGGTACACCAGGACAAGATGTGTGATACAGAATAACCTTTATCAGAGTCAGAATCACCCCTATTTACCAAGTATGTGTACACACTCAACGAGCTGAGCTCCGGCTATAGCTTTGCTCTCAGTGTGCAAAACAGAGACAACAGGACAACAGACTATACCAACAACATGACATCAACATGACACAGACAGTAACAAGAAAATTAACACTTTTTTGGTGCAGAGTAATGTTGGAATAGAGTTATGGAATAAATCATAGTTACTATATATACACCACATACATAAGGATTGGCTATGAATACATATGTGTTATAGATGTGCACAACAGAATAAAATTACATGCGGTGAAGAGAACCAGGGTTATATGCTACTGGTTACTGTTGATGAACATCAGGGGTGCTAGTGCAATTCGGGGTAGCCACACCCACTTCTGGGTGGAGATAAGCACTGTCATTTAGGACACACCAACGGCATGCACATGACAGAGAGACACAGATGAGAGGGAAAGCAAGTGTGAATCTGAGAGGATAGGGGGACCATTACAAATAATTGATGAGACAGTCTCCCTCTGATTATGCATACTTATCAGACCATGTTTTTAGTAGGTAATAACTGCTAAGAAGTAATATTGGACAGCATCAAATAAGACCGTTTTTTCTTTTTTCAGTACTGCAGCTATAAAGTTCAAATTGGTGTTTCAGTGGTAATTAAAGAGCTCCTAAGTGGTTCTTATGCAGAAGTGCAAATTATATCTCATGGCCTATGAAAAACTCAGAAGCCTTTTCAGAAGGGTTAGGTTAACCCTAATCCAAAAAAAGGCCATGATACATGATGCAACTTATCCCGAAAAGAAGTAATAAACGGTTACACAAAACAGACCTTCTTCTGGATTCTTTTTCTTTCAAGTTTTGCATATTTATTATACTTTTGTCTCATCTCTTCAAAAGCAGAGAGCAAACACGCAAAGAACGAGAGGAAAGTCGAAATGACGTGCGGCAAAGGTCATGAATCAAACAAAGCATGCTGCAATTACAGTGCCTCTTAACCACAAACTCATGTAGCTGTTAAACAAAGCAGAAAAGTCGGTCTTAAAGTGGATGTCGTCTGTGAGCCGTACACTCACACATGAGCGCACTACATAAAAAAAAGTCTATGTAATATGTCATAATAAAACAGTTGCGATTTTCTTTTTCATTATTTATTTTTAAATACTGTTTGGACTATTATGTACTTGGGGTCCCCCATGGGTGTATCCGTGTACTTAAACACAAGATGTTCAAACTTCCCCACAAAAGCTTCAGCAACAAAAGTGACTGTGAAGAAGAGTATTTTTGTGTGCATTTGCCACATTTTATGTATGGAGTATTATTGCTTTATGGTGCAGCTATAAACATATTCTTTAGCTTATTGAGCAAATATTTTGGCAGTCAAGCGCTAAGAGCCTGCGAGTGGATACAACAATTAAATTATGTAAATGTTAACAGTGTTTAAACAGTGTTTAAATGATAGTTGAGTCTTTTTCTCTGTTCTGATTGCGACGTTGGAACTAAAATGTTAGATTTGCTTATGTAGTTACTGTGTGTGATGAGTACTCTACTTAATTCATCTGGGCTTAAATGTGCCATCGACAACACTGTATGTGTTTAACAATAAATTTCTCAACGTGCTCTCATTTAATTGCATCCACACATTTCAAATATTGTTTTGCACTAAAACTTGTTACAATTTGTTATCACAACACAGTTTCTCAGCAGAAGCTACTGATTTTTTTTAAAAATTTAATTTAATTCTTATTTTCAATGTTTTTTTTGTTTTTTTTCGCAGCAAAGGTCTCATAGGGATACAAATCTCCATAACAATTTAAGTTAGTTATCCTTGAACTGTTAAAGTAACCTTTTCCTCCTTGTTACCATAATACGTTGTGCTTGTAGTTATCAAATCCTGCCTGAAGCTAAGATTGAACTGTAAGGTGGTATATTCAACAAAAGATTTAAGAAAATTGCCAATAGTACAGAGGCCAGAATGTGGACATATAATATGCAAATTGCAGATGGCTTTTTTTATTAATATTAATTAAAATTAATTCATGTATTCCAGTGATTATATCGGCAATATTCTGAGCGCCCTCGACTTGTTGAACAGCAAATGACTGTTTTCTATGCAGGCCTTGTATTTGATTAACATGTTTATCTTGGGAACATGCAATTATGAAGCCTCCATTAGCTCTCCATTGTCTCCCCCTTATTGAAATGGATTTTTCTCTCTAACCGTTTTCGTGGTGGCCGATCTTTAATTTAATCTGGTCTGTGAGGTAGTATGAAAACATCAAAGGTCTCTGAGGCAGCACCTTGCTCCCATCCTAAGTAAAGCCTCGCTAACTCACTTTCCAAAATAAATGCCCCCTCCACATAATTGGTGGCTGAGGATCCAGCTCATGCACGCTCCATTTTTTTCTTCTTTTTTCTTTTCTTTTCTTTTTTTTTTTTTGCACGAACCTCCCTTGCGAAAACAGATCTTCCATTCCCGAAGCCGCATTACTGCATAGTCACTGCGCCAGAATCCCCATGGCAACAGACATGTGCAACAGTCTACCCGCTCCACCCGCAGAGCTCTTTCCTCAGTCAGCTTTAGAGTACAAATGTGCAGCATCTTCCACAATGATCTACAGGGGTAGATGCAGTAGAAGGGAGAAAAGATACATTTCATAAGTAATATGTCAACTAAAAACATCTTTTAGTTCCGTTGGTTGCCATTGGAAACTGCAGAAACTGAGGATGTGGACTAAGGAGCAACAAGCATGGGAGGCAGGCTGGAAGTAGGTGGTATATATTCACTGTGACAAGGAGAGACAGACTCTTGTTCTTAGAGGTTTCTGGCCCATAGAGCAACATCAAACCGGTTGAAAGAGTAGGCTCTGTAACTCCGCACTTTTCATTTCTTTCTTTTTTCTTTTACCATAAAGTTACTGGATGACCAGCATGACACACAGCAATACACCTCTTCGCTTTGTCTCACTTTATTTCTCTTGCTCTCTGACTCTTTCGGATGCTCATTGTCTGCCCCTCTCTTCCTTCATTCTGGGTTTCTGCTCAGTCTGACCTTAACTGTAATAATATTGTGAATTGGGGTTACTGTGACGAAAGAAGCCGGGCTGACCGGTAACCCCTATTTCCTGCTCCTACAGCACCTCATCACAGTAGAAAAGACACATGATTTCTCAATCCACACTCTGCAGTTCCCCACTTGCACTGCTTTCTCTGACATCAGCTAGGACCCAGACTTAAAGCTCACTTCTCCTTCAGTAAGCTCTCTCTCTCTCTCTCTTTCTTAGTTTAATTCATTGACTTTCCTGCCATTTTTTCCTGGTCACACCCACCCGTTTTCCATAGGAGGGTCACCTGAAGCACATTTAACCTGGACGCAGTTTCACTTCAGCGCCGTCAGTATTCATGTTTCACCACAGTCTTTTCTGTTCTCTTTCTTTATTTTCTTCTCTCTGTTCTGTCTTAAAGGTTTATCATTATATAGCCTGTTTGCATAACCTCCCTCTGTTTTTGACCTTGCAGAAATCCTTGCATGAATCTCTTTCCACTCTCCTGTTTTTTTAGATGTTTCTGTTCACTGGGTCCTGAATTCCACTTTAAAATGTTTTCTGTTGTTGTTGTTTTAAAATCAGCTAGCATGGATTATGCTGGCTGCTGCATAGCTGCATATTTGAAATCGTACAGTATACATGATCTTAATATATAAGATATATTAAGATCATCATATATTAAGAGTAATACGGTAAAAAACAATACAACATAAAAGGAAACATGGTAGAATATGTGTATATCATAAAGATCACAGTTTGCACTAATGCATATTTAATCCTGTTTCCTGTTCCATTCCATTTTTTAATCTTATCATTTATATCTTTTATCAGTGGGATTACTTTTATTGTATTTTTATTGTGTTTCATTTAAGGTGAAATTGCCTTTGAACTTAGTTTTACTGTGTACATTGAAACAAAGGAATTCAATCATTGAGTGCCAAATCAAATTTTGGTAACATTTTAAACCACATTCACTAGTCATACACCCCATATACAGGGCACTGCCCTATAAAAGACTTAACCATGACTAAACTACTTAAATTGCAGTGGTATTATGACACTATGTACTTGAGCTGAAAAAGCTTCTGTACTCTATGTGAAAGTGACTGAAAACCAAATGGCCTTGAGAGCAGTAGATTGCTCCATTGTATCACGCTGTCTCCCATTTTATATATTTTTTTTTTCACTCATGCGTCTTGATTTAAAGGTGCCAGAGCCTACAAGTCTGCATGACATGCAGTCCACTGTGATAAAAGGGTGAACTCTTTAACCGTGATTAGCAGCAGAACTAGATTACTTCAATTAGTGTGTAATCACCTCCGACATTACAGATGAAAGCTGATGCCTGAGCGATTCTTAAATACCATGAAACTCACGCCCAGTGCTACCAATATCAATGACAGCCACGATTGCCTCCCTCCTTCTTCTTCTTGGTGTTCCCATTTTTTTTTCCAAATATGCACCTTTAGGGTATTTCTGTCCTTTTTGAAAAGGGAGATCATATCTATATGTGTCACTTACGGTACATCACTGTCTTCACATGTCATTTGCTTTTTCTGTGTGTCAATGCTGCCATTTGACTACCAGTTCTGGTTCACCGTAACAAATGTCAAACTTTCTGACTGCACAAAAGGTCACTAAAGTGCAGTTTAGGGACTGTGTTTTAATATCGCCACTACTGACTGCAATCTGGCATTATCAATACAGCCAGGAATAACACCTGTGGTAGCGTCCAAGGATGGGGGAAAATTTAAAGTCGCTATGACTGATGTGTTTCACATATTTGGGCGACAGGTATGGGTTCACTGGCTTTGAAGTAGAAAAAGTCAAAGCACGAGTGAAGACACTTTTTGTTTTTCCTCTTTTGTGTTCTCCGTTTTCTTTCTTTTTCTGTTTTTGGTCTTGCATGGATGGTGTATGGTGATAACCCACAGTTGTTATTTTTACAGCACACACGTGTAAGCATTTATAAAAAGAGGAAACATGCAAGCGCGCACACACACATACACACTTCTACCTTAACTTTCCTAAGATTGATTTCACTGCCCAGACTAGAGAATGAAAGGATAAATTTCAGCACGATCCAGCCTCATTACAAGAGCTCCATGTGGACTTAAGCTTGATGCTGCAGATGTTCTTCCAATTTAAAAGCAACCAAAATATTTTTCCCCAGACACTATTATTATTTCATTTGGGTCAAATTTGATTCATAGAGACTGAGGAGGAGGGAAGAGAAGAAAGAAAAGCTCCCAATAGAAGCAAGTCTGATATTCAATTCTCCAATGACATCTTATCCCCCTCAGTAAGGGATTGTATTTTTTTGCCAGCAGGGTCCATAGCAACAACATCTATGAACATGTTTTGGGCTATCTTCTCTATATTACTTGCAAATTTGAGATGGGAAAACCCTGGACGCCCCATAAACTGTCTTTGGGGACTTCAACTCTCTCTCTAGTTCACTAATTGGTTGTCTATCCTCATTTTACCCCTTTCTTGGGCATTCAGGGGATAAGCTGTCTTACTTTGTCTTGGCCAGTAGTTGAGCTTAATCTGGGCTGATAACAACAAAATACTGTTTCATGATCTGAGTGCAGTAATTCACCCAGGAAAGTGAATTACAAAGCCATGAAATGATGTCATGGCTTTGTCTGTATAAACTTCTTGAACCATCCCTGCTCTCATTAGTAAATGCACCAGGTCATTTATTCATTAAACCTGGTTTCTAGTCACTACGTTGGACAATATTTCCTGTGACGTGACTATATCACAAGCATTTATAGCTGAGCAGAGCAACATATCAGCTCAGCCTTGATGGAATGCAGATGATTTCCCTACTTTCACTTCTAATTAATCAGACTACATATGAATATATGACTCAGCTTGAAATAACTGCACGTCGTGAGTGTGTTAAAGTCATGCCTATTTAATGTCCCTCTGCTTTTCCACTTTGATAGCTCTCCTAATTCCTGTCTTCCCTCTGCTAAAAAGCCAGGACTCACCAGCTTAGTACCGATTGCTTCAGGGATTACACAGTGCACATTTGTGCTTTTATCTGTGTGCCTCTAGTGTTACCATATAGAAAATTTATCAAAATACCAAATGAATAATAGAAAGTCCAAAAAATGCCAGTTTATGGACAAAAGAACAGTGGGAATTCATAACTGTCAGTTCTCTCCACACCACCCATGGACTGAGCCCTTTGATCCAGAAAGATATCTGGATCTGGATTAATTTGTTAAATTCATACACAGTTAAAAAGATGGACATCGTTACTGTTACATCACCCACTGATTTCTGAAGTGCATTTTTGAAGCCTCAAGATGAGTATTTAGCATTTATTATGTTGGTTGCAAAAAACAGATTTGAGGTAATGAAACTGCAAGCTCATTGGCTAAGGATTTGAGCGGAGGTCTTCTTGTAACCACTGCTATCGCCATCTAGTGGCCTTAAGTTATAGAGTAGAGAACTTTCACCTGTTTCATTTTTCCAACCTGCAAGCACTGTCCATGTTTTTACTGTTTATGGTTGAATTTTCTGGTAAACATCAAGAGGATGTCTTCCAGTTTTTCTTGTGCATGTAGATCAGTGTTTACTTTTACACATTAAAAAGGCACATTGACATATTAACTTCAAAACAAGATGCCTGTGAAGACGCACAGTCATTCAGGTCATGGTCATAAATGCAACTGACTTTTTTAAAATTGCGTTTAACAACCTAAGCTAACCAGATAAAGTATTTGTGCATTTTTATGAGATTAAAATAAACAGAACCTCGTTCACAAAGCCAGTTTTGCACATACAGTGAGTGGATAAACCACACTGAGATGAAAAGCATTAATAACTAGTTGCTTTCCTACTAAAAAACAAAACAAAACAAAACAAAACAAAAAAACATCCAGAGTGTTTTGAAAACCTTGAGTCCAATGATTTGATGCTGTAAAAAAATCATTATAACAACAAACACAGAAGTACTGTATAAAGTTGCATGCTCCCTACCTTTCAGTTTGATTTATAGTTATGGCTTCTCTTCTCTGCTACCTTCCACCTCCTCCGAGTTCAGTTTTGGCATTTGTTATCTTGATTATGGACTGGAGGATTATAATTGAATATTTATTGGTCTTTGTCCATGCACAACTCAACATTAATCATTTCTCTACTAATCCAGCCTGTCTTTTATCTTCCCACATAAAGGAGTGTTAATCCCTAAATCCCTGTTTGGAGCACGCAGTCGTTTCTCCTTCTTACTTCATAAAGTGCTACTGGCTAGCTTAGTCAGGTGATGATTGCAAGTCTGCAAGGTTAGACACAATACTTAAAGGTATCACTTTGATTTGGAAATCGCATGTGTTTCTGTAATGACTAGTTTTTGAATAAACTTGTGGAGCGAGCAGTTTTGGGTTTTGTTTTGTTTTTTACATTCTCAGCTTATTCAGAATGCCCTTAAACAACTGAGCTTCAGAGAAATCTAGTTAATCCAGCACACACAGCTCTCTGGTTTTGGGATAATGATGCAACTCTTCAACTCCTTGCCTTCATACAGGATAACGTAAGCTCTAGGTCTGTATTTATGGCACATCTGAGGGTAGGGAGTTAGTCCTTATGGGTTTGAAACTCCCAGAGTGGTGAACCTTTAGTCTCACTTTTAGGAACATGAGTAAAAGCTGTTTATCAGTGTTCTTAACCAGGGAAAGCTGTGCCATTCCTTTAGGATTTAGAGAAGCTTTAGCAATGTCCCAGGAGTTCCCAGCAGGACAAAGAAGATAACACACATATGCACGCACATTCCTATATTGAAAGAAGTACAAAATGTCCAACAGACAATTTCAAATAGCATCTCGATGAGATTCAACCTTGATACGGGTAAAGTATCATAAATTACATTAATTGCACCCAGGATTGGAGTCAAACCACCTTTCAACCAGCCAGTTTTAATCTCAAGAATAGCCCATTTTTTTTTCTGATGGAGGAAACAAAATAAATGCAGCAAAGGTTCAGTTTTCATCATCCCGGAGTTTCCATCAGACTCACATGTCTAGAATCTCATTTTAAATAAGGTAAGTATTAGGCAGTGTAGTTTCATAGAAACAGAACAGAACAGCTATTAATCCTGTAAGTCAAACCTTTTTATTTGATCATTTCATTTTAATGGATTTTTATATCCAACACACCAAGTTTGTAAAATAACTGAAACTAATTAGATTTGGTTTCTCTGTTTTCACTTGATTTGACTCTATAGTATTAAGATTAATTCTTGAACATTTTGATTTCACAATTCATTTATCGCTTGTATTATTTCTCAGTAAACGAAAGTAACTATGTTGTTTTTGCTGTTCTGCCTATTCTTTCTATAGTCTCACCCTCCTCATTTCTTTGCCATCATCATTTTCAGCAGATGATTGTTATATTTACTATTCAGAGGTGACAAAACTGTATAACGTATTTACACCTTACTGCAAACACAGGCCATGCTTCAAAATTTCTTAAAATGTTACATTTTTTCTTCAAATATTTGAATATTATGAGATTTTAGTCTGTGTAAATATAAAGCTATTTGAACTGATTCAGCTTGTTGTTGGGCCATAAGTTAACATGAGTTTTGATAATAAGGATGACTAATTTAATAGCAATAGATAAATATTCGAAAAGAAAAAGAAAAGTAGTCTGGGCTAAAGTCCAGCTCTTATGGTCAGGCTGGGACTACGCAGCTGTAAAATGCTGAATGTGTCGGCTATGTTTTGAAGAGATTAGCTTACATGATTGTTGACATAAATGAGCCTGTTTAGTTAAACAGAGAGACCAACCAGAACTAATCTGATTGGCCACCGGCATTGATTTACTTAAATGTAGTTCCAGGATAATAATCTATATTTAATCATTTTTCCATTGATACATTAGTGTTATGGAAATGCATAGAACTGGATGGTTTCCTGCTACTTGATGTTACAAAAGAGTTAAGAGGAAAGCAAGCAACGGTTTGTATGGCCGAGTACAATTATGCCCTCAAATACCGTAAACAAAATTTTCCAAAATGGTGAGGTAGATCAACATCCTACTAGAAACAGGTCTGACCAATTGATAGCCATCTCAGTAAAACCTCTGGGCAGTTATTTTAGGGGGTTGTTTACAGCTCAGTCCAAGTGCTCGCCCAATCAGAACACTTGAACATATTCTGTGCTAATGCAGTGTGGATAAGGTATTGTACACCATTAAAAATGAAGCAAATTTACCAATTTCACATGTGCAGGACATAAAGCAGATGACTGGCTGGATCAAAACTGCCTGCAGCTCTTAATCAGGGGAAGCGATTCACAAAGTAGAACTTGAAATATGACTCATCTCAGTGCTAATATTGGTAGTGCAGTGATTTGAAAAGAGTCTGTTATTTCATTTTTCTTACCATTATTGAAGTTAAAGGAAATGCTTACAAAAGATAACACATTCAGGGAAATGATTGTCAAGTTTGAAAAATGTGCTTTTTAATACTGTGCTCATCTTGTATCTAGCTATGCAGTAGAGAGTGAGCATTTTCAAATTAAAACTACAGTGCTTTGTTATGTTAGCTGAGCAAAAGTAAAATGAACTTACAAGATTATCCATCAGTGGTGCTATCAGAC
This sequence comes from Haplochromis burtoni, assembly GCF_018398535.1. Classification (NCBI taxonomy): domain Eukaryota; kingdom Metazoa; phylum Chordata; class Actinopteri; order Cichliformes; family Cichlidae; genus Haplochromis; species Haplochromis burtoni. Next base: position 3,621,405 of record NW_024582380.1, read on the forward strand.
CTTGTGCCAGTGGTGGCACGCTTTCCAAAGACAGAGGAAATAGGCTGGCTGCTGAGAACCATTTTGGCTGCCTAGGTTCTGTCCCCCCAAGCAAACCCTATCTTATTCTGGAGCTTCAAGTTGGCACTTTTCATTTTAGCCCCATTCCTTTAATTCAACGAATTAAAAAAGGCCATTAAATTATTAGATAATATCATAACTGATGTTATTCCAAAGAGGGAGTAGTGAATGAGTGGATGCTATTCTGTAGGCATCTACCACCATAATAATGCATCAAATAAAATTCAGATATTAAGCATCATTTTTAGACTGAAACATAGCATCTAAAAGGGGCTCAAACAAAGAATAAGCAAAATGTTTCCAAAACCAAACAAACAAGAAGGAAACAAAGACACACAGAGCATGATAGTAAACGCAGTATGTGATAAAAGTATGCCCTAATATAGCCTCACCAGCTGAGGCTCATTTTGTCAGACTTGCCATGGTTTGAGGAACTTTCTTTGTTTCTTTCTTAATGTGGTCTCACTATAACTCGGGCTTCACTACAGGAGACTACTACAGATGATTTTACTTGATTAACAAACTAGTGAAGATGAACATCTGGAAGCAATTAACCTTCAGACCTACATTTAAACCCATGGAGCAGCATGCATCAGTAGAACTGGGCTTTGCTCCAGTTCTCTAAAACCCCTTTACTTTCTACAAAAACCACACATCTTTATCGCCGTACAGGGGAAAAGGTTGCAGTAATGTCTCTGTTTGTCTGACTGTACCACTCTAGGTCAAAGGCCATTTTCACAGATGTCTGGTCAGCACTTTAAAAAACAATCACCTGAATCGTGGTGCTGAATAGAAGTTAATTATTATTTATCTGCCTGTCCTCACAAATTAAGAGATGGTGCCAGCAACCACCGTCTGAATAAAAGATATCCACTTATTAGTCATACTAGTGAAAATCAAGTTATAGACAGATTCCATTTGATTTTTTATCTTTTTCTTATGACCTTGTCTTGTGTTGCCATGGGTGATGATTTTCCCAGGCTTGTACTGTATACATCATTCGGGTCTCGACTTTTATGCGTGCCAATGCAGAAATGCTGCATGTGCACAGCACTCTGGGAGAAATAAACATCATAAAGGCTGCAGTCTTCGTCCACCTGATCCAGTAATTTGTGGCCAAGGTTACAGAGGTAACACAATCTTAAGGGAGTTCTGTGCAATGCTATGTAGGTTTTTCTTACTAGGATGAAGTGAAAAAAAAAAAGAGTAGGGCTTTCTTTATGTGTGGTGCAGTCAAAGCTCTTGTGAAGCAGTGGTACTGCTAAAAACTGTGACTTTGCCAGCAAAATTATATCAACGTTAGCAAAGAAAACACTAGCAAAACATGATGACTATCAGTAGAGTGAAACTGGTGCCTTCCTTTATTCAAAGGCTCTGGTTCATTAGATAGTTGGATTTTCCTAAAAGCACATTAATGCATCTCAGGACTACTAGTGCCTGCTATGCACACAGAGCAGCTAGTAGCAGACAGCAGCTTGCTAAACCAAATTGTATAAGAAAGATAAACTGTCCTCTGGTGCTAGAATAAAAGCAAAGACTGAGGAAGAGGGGGGGAAAAAAAGTGAATTCACCATCATTCAGTTACCACATGAAGCCGAGTGTGTTACTGTTACAAAATTTATTTGCTGTCTTGCTTTAGTGCAAAATGCAATTTGTTTCCTGAAAGAAGTTGTATCTGGAAAAAGTCGTCTTTAAAACTGCAGCTCTGTCGTTTCTCATATGGGAAAGAAAAGTAAAAGGAAGAGCAATTTACAACTGCACATGTAGACTTGACTTGGAGTTGCACTAAAGGAGGGCCATCTTACAAACTGCTAGTAGTGCTGCTGCAGGAAATTTGATTTGATTGTAACACAGACACAGGCATAAAGCTAGCAGGTATAGTTCACAAAAAAAGGCAAGAGTAATGTGTTGCATTTTGTTTTTTCTCAACAAATTACAGAATTCTTGATTATTGGACAAATAATCTCAGGGCACAATGTGTTATTTTAACCAAAGGCTGAAAATGAGAAAGTAAATGAGGAAATGTAACACTAAAAAGGCCTAATGTTCAGTTTTAATTGTGGCTTTGACTTTCTTAATATAATGCACAGTGCAATGGTTTCCAAACATGCCAAGATTTTTTAAATAAGGCTGAATTGCAGATTTCTTTGTTCCATATATGTTAGCAGCCACCATGGTTATTTAAAATAAATTTTCAAAGCTAATTAACACATAAAGTGCTACTGGATTAGATACTCAACTATGAAGGTTTTGCCTCCTCACAAAAGTCTCTCCTCTCACTAGCAGCTGAAGTAGTTGTACTTTATTTAGTACTTTAAAAACTCCATATAAAGTGCTAAAGTTTCTGTTTCATTACTATTAAACAGTTATCATAAATGTTAACTTGTTAATGTCTTCTTTTAACCATTATCAGTTACTCGAAGGCCTCATTAGCCATCTGTAAAACTACAATTAAGGCAGCAGCTAGCAGCTATGGCTAATAATACCACAGCATTAATGTGGGACCTAAGATAGCACCATTACTCGTACCTAAAAACTGTTTCTCAGTTTTGCCACATCCAGTCAGTGTTTTGTGTGAACAATAAAATAGGCAATGACGTTTTAATATCTTATAAATAAAATTATTACATGAAAATTGCGTTATTAGCGGACACTTTTTAGGCATCAGCCTCCAGTGATACTAGCCATGATGTAATACGAAGCCATCATGTAATACCTGGAGGGCATTTCTGGCTTTATTGTGACACAGCTTTCAAACAGCATCAATGGATGAGTCTGATGTTCAGGTGCAGTGAATTATTGAATAAATTGTTGATACATTATAACTGTTGAGACTTGTTAATGACAATAAAGTAATTATTTTTAATGACTGTCAGAGCACATAACCTGCTGTGCTCTGACAGGTTAAATAAGTTGACCCGGGGTTGTTTGGCTTACTTAAGCTTAGTGCTTTACAAAATGAAAAGCATCATGTCAATCCATTCAGGGACTATTTAAGCCACATCTGAAAGTTCTGTCAAATATTTTCCCTGCTGGTGTCATATTGCATACCTAATGCCACAGCGGACATGGAGGATTAGTTTAAGCTGATGGACCTTTTGGGTGAGCACCTGCATTTGGAGCGGCTCTGACTCAGGTGGTGGAGCGGGTCGTCTACCAATTGGAAGTTTGGTGGAGTTCTCATGCCAGAGTATCCTTGGGCAAAATACTGAATCCCGAGTTGCTCCCGGTGCATCCATCAGTTGTAAGTGTGTGTGTGTGAATGTTAGAAAAGCAGCTAGGCATAGATAAAAGTGTGTTTGAATGTGTGTGTGCTTGAATGAATAAGACTTGGAACAGAAAGCAGTTTGAGTAGAAAGTTGTTAAAAGCCGGTCCATTTGGAGGCAAATAGTAAGCTCAAAGGGCAACAAGATCTAATTTGCTCTCATATGGTAATTGATTAATTAGCAAGTGAAGTGAAATAAAGTTAATGCTCTACATGACTGATATAGATTGTCATTGCCACACGAATAGCTTGATAAATTATGTAAAGATAACGTAAATGTCTCCTGCTGTGATATCAGGTCACAAAAATCTTTGAAAGAATACATTTTTGCTATGAGGCACCAAAGCATGTGTCACTTACCCATAATGCCAAAAAAACACAACAAAATGAAAAGAGCTCCTATGTTTTTGTAATGTCGACCCAAATTAACACCAACAGCTGATTTGCTGTGTTAAAGTGACAAAAATATATAAAAGTGTTCATTATTTAGACAGTTTGTTCATGTATGTGTTTCAGCTCTTCTTAATTTACCACTGCTGCCAACACGTTGCAAAAGCCGCCACTTTTACTTTGAAGGCAAAGTGTCTCTGTTTCAGACATGCGTCGCATTTGTTCAATTTTCACCGCGCTAATTGGTAAAAGGAACAAGCCGACGCTTTTGTGTGCTAAACTGTATTTCACATCTTCGTCCAAAGTGACACAAAGTTTTGATTTTGTTTAGAAGGCGTCAGCATTTGAAGAATGAATTTGTATGTGTCGGTATGTATTTGCATTCGCACAAGTAGGACAACGAAGAAAAAAACCTGAAAACTGGCATTTCTCATTATACAACTTCAACAACTGAAAATGAATTATACTTCATAAATGGACCCAAAGAGCCTTGCAACACAAGTGAAGACTGTTTACTCTTAGTTTTGAATATATTCCAGCATTTCTCATTACTACGGATGTCAGCTTAATGACTTGAGTGAAAAGTTGAACCTCTGAATAATATATACGAATATTAGAATAGCTTCGTATTTTGATTTGCCTCTAGCATGCACTCAAGCTGGCAAGCTGGCCGCAACTTTGTGCAAAATCTAATATTCCAAAGAGTATTTTGTTATGCTAGGAGTGCATAGTTTTCTAAGTCTTCAAGCAAATGATCAGTAAAGTTGAGGTCAGATGACTGCGGGGGTAAGAGCTGCTCTTTGGAATTAAAGTTCTTGCTAAGCTTTCTGATGTGTTTGAGCTCCTTATCCTGATGAACTATGAATCTTTCACCGCAAAGATGCAAACCAGAGAGTGTAGAATGAGAAATGGAGAACTACTTCTCCTTCATTATGGTGTAGGTGTCCAACTCCACAGTAGACAAAATACCCCCCAGACCTGACTATTCCCATTACTGTGATTCACTGTATGTTTGATGTACTGTAATATCAGTCTCACTCGCTCTTGCTTCGCCTCAGTAAAGGGCCAAGTCACAAGTACCAGATCAATTTTCATTTTAAAACTATTTCTGTCTAATGTAAAAATAGACATTATTATCTTGAAATGCGAATGCTTAAACACTCACAAAATGCTTGCAGTGTTTCTGCAGACAATAAACACTTGGGCTTAAATGTTTGATGCTGAAGTACCTAAAAGTAATTTATATCACAAGACATTTCGATTTTTTTTAAAGTTAACTTTCTGCAGCCACAAAATGTAGTAAGCACGTGTATTTTAGACAGATGGAAATGTGATTGTTGAAATTCTCGCATTTTCTTTACATCCATCTTTCCTTCCATATCATGCTGCTTTAGTGCGATTGCATGTTACAACTGTTCTGTCATAGTCCTGAAAACCTTTTCCCGAAACAAAGCCTATGAGCTGAGCCTCCTTGCGTGTAAATCTTGCCTCTTGCCATCAGTGGCCTGTTTACAAGCTTCTTGCTAGCACCCTGAGGATAAATGGGGTGAAAAGTGTAGCAATCGGACAAGGCTATACAGTTGTTGTTGCGCCATTTATTTCTGGGGGCTCCACTACCTCATTTGGATGGCAAACTAGCTGGTGAGGTGTCCCATTTGTTGTTGTTGTTGTTGAGCAGTGGTCCTCTATTATTTTCTCCATTTCTTTTAGTTTTTACATTCCATTAATGATAAAAGGAATAAAACTGAAACTGGAGTGAAATAAAAGTCAAAGTCAACTGAAATTCATTTGATACTTCTCCCCCAGCTGTCCACTCAACACCTACAATGACTCTCTGCTCTACCAGTGGAGCCATATTTGCAGTTTGTGAGCCACTGTTGCTGAGTAAACGCCCATTCTGTGTCATTTTTCTTGTATAATCACGGGTAAATGAAACACTATTGCAGCCAATGAGGCCGCTCCCATAGGAACACAAAAATCTTTGATTCTTTCCACTCTGGGAAATTGTTAAATTTCAACAGCCCATGAGATTGATAAAATGGTGTACAGTGATTTCAAATCAAATATTTATCACATTTGGCATGACACCAGGGAGTCTTTATGTGTTTGAGCAGCCGGAACGATTTGATAAGTCTGACAAAGGACGTTGTATTAAGAAACAGATATACATGGAAGACAATTGCTGTTTCCACTGCTGCACGCTTCTTTTCTCCTCCTCCTTCTCAGAGTGTGCCATTTTTCTCACAGTGAAAGTGATATTATCAGAGGCCCGTGTGCGAACGGTTGTGGAGCCTTAGAATAATGACGAGAGATTTAATGGTATTTGTCTCATTCTTTGTGTTGCAGGCAGTCAGCAGGGAAACAACTTGTCTTCTCCCATTATTGATGTCCAAAGTCTCTGTAAGTGGGCTAATTTGCCATCTGTTGAATCAAAACCAAAACATTTCCACAAACTACTCCTCAGTTGCTTTGATATTGTATTTCAGTTTTCTCCTTTACTGATTGAACGTGAAATATCAACCTGAATGAAGAATTTAAGAATGCCCCCTACTGGATGACAAATGTGAACTACATTTGTCACATCCGAGCATTAATGATGCCTAAATCAGTTTTTCCCAAACCTTTGGAGCCACGGCACATATTTCACATTAGAAAAATTACAAGGCACACCACCAAACAAAAATGTCACAAAAAGCATATTGATCATTTCCCCCCGTGCACCAGGGATAGTGAATTGGCTCGGTTTGCTCCCAGTATACCTTTTTTGCTTTCTTCTGACCAATACTCATACTACGGCCTTCATCTGGGTCTGAATTTTCTCCAGGATCCAGGTCAGATTCACTACTTTTTCTTTTCAAATGTTTATCTATTGCTTTTATGCATGGCTATTATGTAATTTCTTCTTCTTTTTCTATTTTACTGCCAGTTGGCAACCCATTTAATTATAGCAGGTAGTTGCACTGACCTCTAGTGGAAGAGAATGTAATTTTTCCTGCCGGTTACCCCCGCCGATCACTTAGAGCTGCGGTCCCTAACCCCTGGGTCGTTTGGTACCCGGCTGCGAGAGTCGAGGCTCGGGTGTGAAATTTATGGTTTTCAGGGGTTTTTATCGTTATTTTTATCGTTTTTATCACTAACTCGGTTTCCCTGGGTCTTTTCCTGTGTGTTATGAATAAATCTTCCCTTTTTTGGTACCGGTACTGGTTTTATTTTGTTGTATTTATCTGCGACACCTTAAAGGCCAGTCCGTGAAAATGTTGTCGGACATAAACGCAAAAAAGTGCTAAAAAGGTTGGGGACACTGACTTAGAGTACCAATCAGGTGGAACCAGATAATCTTCCATGGCACACCTGATCATTTCTCACAGCAAACCTATGCGCTGCGACACAGTGGTTGGGAAACACTGGGCTAAATAACACATTTTATTGGTGAATCCAAGGTCTCCAAAACCTCTGCGATTTGCAAGCTTTAAGTGTACATGTAACATCAGTCTGATTAATAGACTAAATGGTATAAAAAGTCAGACATTGCAACTTTGGATAGCACCTTCCATTAATCAGTGATATAAATCTATAAATCCAGAGTCACCTGGAGTTAGAGCACAGGTAATTACATGATTTTTTGCCTTTCATTTTCCAAAACCCAATTATCTTTTTCGCTCCAAACAAAACACTCATTTACACAAAACATTACGCACAGGACAAAAACTATAAAACCTGAACATTTATTAGAATCTGTTTAATCTGGTGTGGCATACAAGTACATTTTCAAGTACACTTCTCACTGCATGGGGGGGGGGGGATTGTCTTCTTACAAGATGGAAGTAGTAAATGTGAAAAGTATAAACATTTTTTGTGAGTTTTGCAGCCTCCTGTGTTACTGAGCAAGGCGTGGAAAATATCACAGCAAACAAATGGAATTAAAAAGCAATTTCTCAAAATAAAGCTTAATCTTTGGTACAGTACACAGAAGGGGGGAAACAAAACTAGTGATTTATTGTGAGTGTTCAAATCTGCCCACCATTGATTAACTGTGTCCTTATGCGGCTCCACCTCAAACACTACGCCTAAACGATGATTAAAAACAACCAGCGAAGAGTGTAAAAGAAGGTGAAATAAATATGTTCTCGTTAATTCAAACAGATGTAAAGAACATCAGAGTCTACATTTTTGTTCTTTTTTCTGCTTCATTTACTCTGTTGAAGGCTGCTGATGAATATTAAGTATGTTTATCCGGGTTCTTTTGTCAGTGGAGATGGCTTACCATAATGACACTGCCAAGATCGTGTTGTTGTATTAATTTGGCAAACAAAAGCCATTCATCTGTGGTTTTCTGTATCTCTCAAACTGTTACACACCCAGGTGGGAATTAGATCCAAACAAAAAGTGATCTAATCCTCTCAGTTAACAAGACATTTTAGCAAGTCTCTCATAAACTTGATGTCATCATATTGAAAGTGATGCAGCTGATCCCAATATTCCCATCTCAGGCAGTCTCCTTAACTTATAATAGGCAACAAATAATCATAAAGATGACAATAAATTGTTGTAAATCAGATTTAGTCAGTGCTGCCATATTGTTCTTGTCATACTTCATCCAACAAAACTTTCAGAGTGGATTTAGTTCCTAAATTTTACTCCATGTGGGGGAAAGTATTCACTATTGCCATGAGAAAAGGCTTTGTTTTTCTCTTAAATACCAAGATGAAAAGTCTTTACATATAAACTGGTTTTCTACCTTGTGGCAAAACTGGTGTACGTTGAGTTGTGTTAACATTCTCTCCAGCCTCTCAAGGAGTATTCATTCGTTCCCCGCAGTACCACTCAGATATATCCTTATCCTTCTTATCCTCAGCAAATCAATACCTACCTCAGCTACTTTGGGAATCCACCATCCACACACATCAACTAAGAAGTGATGCTTCAGAAGCACAAAGCTGAAATCCTTGGTGGAAATCTTTGCTTGTGTTAGCATCTTCAGGTATAACTCGCTAGTCTTTGAGCGTACTGAGGAGAGAGTAACACGGTAAATCATCCTCGTCGCTGCACACATGGGTTAATAGTCGGGTTATTTGTGTATTTCTCCTCGTTGCTGTGAATGAATGTGTCTCTTTTAACGAAGCCTCCAAAGGAAAGACCTCCAGCACATTAGCAAATCAAATATAAAAACTTTCAATCAGTCCATTTTCTCTCTGTAAATTAATTTCCTTAAGTCTTGCACAATGTCTAAGAGGATAATTAATAAAAAATGTCTTTAATGGAGGTCAATGGAGTTGGTTCAAGCCATTAATCGAATCATACGTCATTTAAAAATCATATATCATATTGCACGTGTTTGTATTTGACGTTTCGTTGCACTTAACAGTGCAGTAATATTGCCTGCTTCTTGTAATCATCAGTGCATGAATATTGATGTGGTATCTCTCCAGGCACTTCATCTAAAATGAATGAAGACAGGCCTCCAGCTCAGACAGATCTGCACAAACACGGCGTGCTCATTAAAGACCAATTGTATAATAATGTGCACCTGTGTAGAGAAATGAAAAGTAGCCTCCCTTCCTGCACTGAGATCTGAAAATAGCCATTAAAATATATACGTTTTCTGTATTTTATTTTTTAATTTTATTTATTATTTTTTGTATGCATTTACTATTCTTGTTACATTTAGTTTTACAGGGAGGAGCAGCTATTAATTTACTGGTGAATAATTAAACTTGATGCAAAGAAAAAGTTTTCAGAGTTTAAATAACTTTTTTTGCATTAATGTTCATGGTCGGTGTGATTATGGTTGTTAAATTTAGGTGTCAATTTTTTGCACATGTTTTAGTGTATAGCATGAATGCAGCAGGAGTGGAAAATGATTTTTTTTTTTAAATATATGATATAACAGCCATTTTGCTGTAAGATGCTGTATGATTTGCTCCTGAATCTCAGACAAAATGTTCAGCTCTCTTCACAAGCTGGGAAGTGCTGAGACCAGATGGGTCAAGTCACGTGACTGGATTGCACATCTCATATGCTAATTTTGCATATTGCAATGGGAGTTGGGACTTAAGACCTGAACCTGGCAATCTGAAAGCAAACAGAGATAATTTGAGTGTCCCGTCCAAATGAGTTACATCATTCCGAGGGTTTGTTTGCAATAGAAATATCTCTTCAGGCATTTTAAATAGCTTTATTGCAGAAGCATTTTCACAACTTTCATGAGTGCCTAAGGCACATTCTGCCTTATTATTTACTTTTTCTTAAGTTGAACATATGGTGTATATGGTGTTAGGTAGCTGCTGATTTGAAGTAAGTATGGGGATATGCAAAAATACAATTATATTTGCAGTCAAAGCAAAAGATAACTGTATTTTCTTTTACATCATGACAGTTCTTAGACAGTGTTTCCTTCCATAGAGGTCACTTTTTTGTACTTTAATACATCTTTCTATACATTTTTTAATGATTTGTGTATTGAGTCCAAATCAGAATAGTTTAATGACTGTTCAACATTAAAATCTTTTTTTTTTGGACACTGGGAATCATTAAAGCCAGAAACCTTAAAATTCTTTCAGCCCTTTGGCCTCATCTGTGAAGATTATCTCAGAAGCTTATCCTTTTCACCAAGGTGGATGATACTGCCCGTGTGAACCGTTCCTCTGATTTATTCAAAACAACACACTAATGCAGCTTCAACTGAAATAGAGCATCAACTCCTGCTTGCTGGAGGGTTATCTTCCAGAAAAGAGGTGCTTGCTCATACAGTCGGTGTTGATATACAAGCAAATGTAAAAGCTTTTATGAACAGTTTGTAATGTACATCTAGCAGTTTGGGTGTTAGCTTTGCATACTCTTGAGGGGATGTTTCTCCTTTAACTGCATGAAATTTACCATGGACTTATGTAGTGTAACTTTACAGAAGGATGTTATGCCACCAACTTTGGTGTTTTGTGAGAGTACAAGTGCCACGATATATGCAGTTTTGGACAGGCTGATTCAAATTTGGCTTCCCTCAAAAATCGTGACACAGAAATATTCCTTAGAGCTTTGGAGAAGCACTCAGGTTTACTAGTGAACTGATAACTCTTAGGAGTACCAGCATTTTCAGCCTACAACAGCAAGACTCCAGCTTGTGTTCCTAGTGCCCATAATGAGCAATAGAAATCTCAATTTCTGCATCAGTAACTAATGCAAGTCATGTTTGATGTTGCATCTGTTCTGTTGACATCCTGCTCTTTGAAGCTCGCTGAGTACAGCCTGCACCAAAAGGCTATTCTTCCTTTGCTGCACTGCTTATCACTTTCTCTTTTTCTTTCTTTCCCTTTTTTTTTTTTGCTTGGAGACTTTCCAAAGAGCTAATTCTTTTTTTCTGGATGGCTGAAGGCATTCAAGCCAATCCTGTGAAGCAACTTCTGCCATGCTGCACTGCACCTACTACAATCCAAACAGGGTCATGACTTGGGGGTATCTGCATGCTGTTGAAATGACATTCCTCTCTGCTGAGTTGGTGCGTGTTGTATGATCTAGGCAGCTGTCTGATGTCAATTTTACTAGAGGCCAATGCACAGGATGTCATAATGAACAGCATGAATAAGCAACAGCCACTGTAATTAGTTGTTTTTTGAACCTAGATTTATCATTAATTACATAACATTCTTTACTTCTCCATCTGTGGGATAGGAACACTGATTTCTTCCCAGTTACTCTAGAAATTATAAAGGAGTTAGTTTTAAAAAAAAACATCTATGCTTAGAAATTCCTGTTAGCAATACGTTTGAGGAAGCAATTAGTTCCCAGGTTGGTAAATGTGTTTGGTGTGTCAAATAGGTTTTCTATCCTTGGGCCGTCAGGCGTTGTGTTTACAACGCCTGACTACTTCGGTTCTGCTTTTGTCATCACTGCTGCTAGCTGGGTGGAAAAAGGTTTCTAGGCACTAAAGTCAAATGCACTGATTACAATGTCTGAAACTCGGTGTAAGTGAAATGACAGCATAACAGATTGTGTTTAAAATGTCAGTTTATTTGGTTGAGAATCCTCATCCCAAAACTGAGATTGCCCAGTTCTTGCTTAGCAAGTATAACATGACATAGTTTACCTGTAAACATTAGAATTTCTCTCTGTATGTTAAAGTGGTGTTCATATGACTATTGTACTGGACTGCAAAAAAGGCACGTATGCTGTGCAGAAGTCTTGAGCCACCCCTTATTTCTTATACAGCTTTAAACCGGTCTTGAGCAAGAGCACAGCAGACTTTCTGTGATGGTTTTTTAAAGTTTTTCTTTGCACATTGAATGCTTTTCACTCATTTTCTACAGCAGATGGGCAGTATCTGAAAGTCATGTCCTTAAGAGATAGGACAAATCCAGCAAAGACCTGACACAGGAGCTGATGGATATATCTAGCCCTTCATATGATCCATCTACTGTTCACTGAAGCTTCATCAGAAATGGTCTCAATGGAAGGACTGCTGCCAAGAAGCCATTCTTAAGGAGGGGAAACAGGGAGAAAAGGCTGAGGTATGCCAAATTACACAAGAATTGGACTGAAAACCGGTGGCAACAGGTCTTATGAAGAGATGAATCCAACTTTGAAAATTTTGGCAGCAGGAGAGATATCAGAGAGATACAACTGTGAGTGTCTGCAGCCATCTGTAAAAAAACAGTGTAGGCAGTGTAATAGTTTAGACTGCATATCAGCCAGTGGTGTTGGGGATCTTGTCAAAACTGATGGAATTATGAAAAGATCAAACATTTTGACCATATCATTTACCGTGTGGAAAAAAGCATACCTGAATGCTCAAAAAGCTCAAGGAGTTCAGGCTGTACTAATAAAGGTGGTCATACCAAAATAAGCTCATTAGAATTGTAAAATTCTTTTTGTCTCATTTACTCCATTTCCATGTATTTCTGCACATACGTCAATAAATTGCTGCATCTATTTACCATTTCACTGGAAAATAAAAAGAAATCCAAGGAGGCTCAAGACTTTTGCACAGTACTATATTAAGTAAACCAATAATATTATACATCCCTACTACAGTTACTAGCTTACTCCAAATGCTGCTGTAACCACTTTTGTGAATTCCAAGCCATATATCACTGCTCAGTTCCACTGTTTGGCGAGCTTAATGCCAAGATCAAGAAAAGGCCCGTTAATGACAGAAAAACTGACCACTGGGAAAAGTGGAGTTCATGGAGTTTACCTATTACTTATCCTCTTACTCGAGAGAAACTTGTCAAAACTGTCACATCCTGCTGATTCTTAAAACTCCTCTGTCTTATATATTAAACATTTTAACGGGTACATTGTATTATGTTGCTGTGTTGCTTCTGTACAAACAAACTTTAATAATGATCAGCTTCTATGGTTCAGGAGACGTTTTAAAATTACTGTATATATACTATTAATATACCCCTAAGACAGCTTTTAAACGTAAATACATGTAAATATGAATATTGCACTCTTATGAGGGAAAAAAGTTTCATCTTCTTTGTAGTAGCCCTGCGTTTTTAAATTCCATACCAATTTCAGTGCTATTATCAGGGGCTGGGTCTGTGATCCAGCAGTTTTGAGTTTCTTTTATATTTTGGTTTTCTTATATTATGTTGGAAATATGTTAAGTTCTTCTGTTGCCACTATTAGTTGGGATTTAGTTGAGTTTCATTCTAGTTTTGTTTCTTCTAGAACTCCTGATTTACAAGTCTTTTCTTGACCTCTGTGTTGTCATGTCTACGTCTCTCCATGTTTCCTGTTTTTTTTTTTCTTTAAGTCTTGTGTTTCTAAGTTCAGCGTGCTTGGTTTTACTCTTCCCCTGTGGCGTCATTATGTTCATTTGTGTGAGCTGTGTCTCCCCAGGTGTTTCCACTTCCCTCATTACTCTTCTGTGTATTTAGCCTGTGTGTTTTCATTCAGTCTTTGTCTGTTTACCTCCCTCCATGTCACATCAAGATCAAGATCAAGGTTTTTTTTCCATGATTCTGTTCATATTTCCTTATCATAGTTCCTTGCATGCACCTGCTCAGAATTGTATTGATGTCACCTTTTGTTATAGTCATCATAGTCTAGGTTTTCCCCAGTATAGGTTCTAGTTTTTGTTTACTCCACCTGCATTATTCACCTTGTTTTTGTAGTCTTGTTTTCAGGCCAAATGAATACCTTGTTTTTTGTTTAAGACTCAGGTCTGTCTCCTTCCCTGTCTGCACTTGGGTCCTCATGTCAACACTCAACTATTATGTACATTTCGTTAACAGACATACAAAATATTTATTTTGTGTTTTAATTCTGTGGCCAACTCTCTCTGCTAGAAAGACAGCAGCTATATTTCTACTCCGATCATCAACTCATGTGACATCATGAGATAATTAAGTGACCTGCGTTTGCTTCTTTGAACCTCACAAAAAAACTGCAAATAGATAAATAAATAGCAAGATAAACTTGCTGCTGACATTTGTATGAAATACTAACTAAGGGTGTGCAGGTGCAGGGTTAGCTATGGGTTAATTACATGTGTAGGATCTGAAGATTTCTGATACTGTGATTACTTTTGGAAAGATCGAAAGGACTCTGCAGCTTTTACTATATATAACTGCCTTTACTGATTATCGAGTTTGAGTATGAGGTTTGATTTTTTTTTAAATTACGTGTGTCAGTGTTGAGTTTTACTCTCACCACCATAATACAGCATCTCTTGATAAAGTTTAGATACTGTAGATGCTCTTTGCCATTGCTGCATGGTTCAACAGTGTGGTAACCTGGCAACAGTCTAACACAGAGCTAACAAAGCAGCACTTGAAAGTGCAGACAGCTTATAGCCATGAGCCACAAACAGTCCGCACAATAATATGTATCCTTCTTTGCCTGAACACATAAAATCCTTAGTGTTGCTCTTGAGTTGCAAAAAGAGTTCCAGTGACTGATACAACGACAGGGGGGTGAGACACGTAGGAGTTTCACATTATTTTTCTGTCTGCAAACCATGATGATGCTCCAAAACTACTGAACTTTCAAGGTTAATGGACAACATTTGTCTAAACACGCAAATGACAGTAATGACATTTTCATTTCTTAACCTTTTACGGCAAATTGCTTAACTATCATCGCAACTGGTAAAACAATTTTCAAAAGTGGTTGGCCTAAGTGTCCTCTCAAGTTGAAGTTGTACCGTGGCTGTGTCGCTCACAGGCAAAAGTGTACCAGCCACATCACAGTACAGGGTGCTGCACTTTATTCTCTACTACAGAGAGGCATAGAGTGTGGTCAGTGCACACACACACACACACACACGCACACACATACAACAGAGAGGGGGAGAGTGGCATGCACTCTCCTCCCCTGCATGTGTGTAATACAAGTTCACTCAAAAGTAAAGCAAAATATTACATCGGCTCAGCTGCGCACACATTGCCTTGGGTCTAGTGGTAGCCTTGCATTTACCCTAGAAATTAAAAAGGGACTTGGCTCACCAATGAATTCTATTCAGCTCCATTCTAAAATGTAAAACAACTCACAATTTTCATTCGGACAAATGCCTCAAACCATTTCTTTTTCTGATTTCAGGCTAGTAAACTTTCTCAGTTTAAACTCATCCACTGTTACAGTATGTGTGATGAGTTTATTTTTATCACAGAAATTAGGTCAGCGCATTTGAAAAGAAAAGTATGAACAAGAGGTTAAGGGGGGAGAAAAAAAGGCCTGGATTCTGCTGTAAAGGGTTTAAAAGCACTGGTTATTAGAACATGAAAATGAAATAAAATATATTAAAATTGTATAACTGTTCACAGGTTTTTAACATCAGCTTTCTTAAATAAGATTAATGTTGCTTCATTTCTGTTCAGATGTCATTTATGTCTTGTGGATGAATCACTAGAAATAAAATAAGTAAGGCACAGCACTGCCAAAGCTTCTGCAATATATCTTACTATAATAATAGCAGCGTATGTGTGCATGTGTCTATAATATGTCTCTGTGTATCCTATGTCCATGGCTAGGTCATTCTCAGCAAACTTTGCATGAGCGTACTCACACAGACGGTGATTAATAACCTCTGTCCATTCATCCTTTCTCTTCCACTTCTCCAGTTCAGATTTCCAGAGAGGTATTGTATGGAGGGCCAGGAGTGACAAAATGAATTAATTAAATATACCATTGAATAATTAATTTAATGTTTCATTAATTAATTAAATGCCCATTCATGGATGGATGGATGTCAGCCTCACCCATCAAAGTCAGGGGGCGGGGTTAATGCTGATCGAGTCAAAACCATTGCTTTGGCCTGGTGGCCATCTTTGAGTGGGCATTTCTCAGCGCCAGCAACGAACACATAGAAAACTAATTAAAGTTGAAAAACCCTGTTTGTGTGTCATCAAATTCACTTTTAAAATTTTGTAGCAGAGAATGTAGTGGTTTAATCTTCAGAAATGTGGTCGGTTTGTCAAGGTAGAGCCTCTTTGCAAAAGTGCTTCGTTGATTTTGAAGCCCAGCCCAGCCTCACTGCAAAGCATGTGATAGACCCGCTTCAGTTGTTACACTGTTTTTTAATGTTAAAACTAACATTAAAAATAAAAAAAATAGGAGGAGAGACAGAAAATAAATCCAATAAATCTTTGTGTTTTTTGTTCAATAAGCAGTATGACCTGTGTATATACGCAAAAACTTTTAAACAATGAAATACTGAGGGAAAATGCTTCCAGCTGATTTGTAATCGAAACGATCAAACCTGCTCTGAAAGTTTGAGTTTGTATTCTCTCTGCTTCAGACTTGCTGCTGTTTAAAGGTTTGAGAGTAAGGCTGGGCGATATATCGAGTTTTTAAATATATCGATATATTTCCTAAAATATGGAAAAGAAACAGTAAAAACTTATAAAAGACTTACATAAGATGTGGCCTACTTCATATAGTGAATCATCTAAGGCTTATATGATTTACTCATGAAAGCGGCCACTTTCTCATTATTTTCATATATTCTTTTAATAAGTATCCAAAACATACAAGTTTCATTTATATGATTTTTCAAGGGATCTTATATCTGTTTTCACTCTTGTATGCTTTTCATATAAGACAGATACAAACTTTATAAGATTTATATATATCTTTTCCATATGGGTTTATACGAGATATGAGATGTGACAATATCATTTATATTGATATAGTCTATGTTACGTTATAATTGTACTTGTGGAGCCGAACGTTTGCCTCTGTTTCGTCCACTTCTGTCTCTACGCAACATTACTCTGCCTCGCTTCTCTCCTTCACTAAACACAACTCCCCCATCACTTCACCTGCAGGCAACAACAAGATGGACAAGGCAGCTATCAAAGAGGAGCTTTGATCACACTTAGGGGGTGTCCAAATTCATGGGCTGCATCCTCCTGAGGCCGCGGAGACGCAAATCTGAAGGCTAGACCGTCCAGTTTCACAGCCATTTATTTCTGGCCTACCCGACCTTCTGAGGACCCGGCCCACGTAGACCGCGAAGGCCGGGTCCTCAAGAGAATGCAGCCCATGAATTTGGACACAACTATTATCACGTTAAAATGACGTTAACGGCATAACTGCATCGATGCGGCAAATCTCCATTAACAATGAGTAGGTGCAGATAGCCCCTGGGGCGTGCTTGGGGCGTGCTTGGGACAGCATCAACGCGTTAACAACGAGTTACCGCATGGGGAGGTAACTCGTTGTTAACAGGGATTTGCCGCATTAATGCAGTTATGGCGTTAATGTCATGTTAACGGGATTAAAGCTGACAACACTAATTATTATTACTATTATTTGGAGTGTCAGATGAGCAGCAGAATAATGTATTCAGTAGAGAAAGTTGGGAAAGCATCCCGACTAAAGGTTGGAGCACTACTAGTGTTTTCACCATTTACAACAGCACCATAAAGTGCAAAATGAAGAGTGTGTGAAACTGCGTGCCGTATCCCAGACCACAAAGTCTCCCAGCCTCCTGCCCCGAAACACTAAAATCCTTTCATTTTCTGAAAAATCGACGGTGTGCCTTATGCATGAATTCTGGTTGTGCTTACTGACTGTGAACCGATTTTATGTGGTACACGGCGCTCAGAAATCTCTCAAAAAATGTTTTAGTACGACTTTGGTAAGCTACAAGCTGCACCACTCGATGGACTGTCGGAGCATTACGGCTACCATAGTCAGGAGCCTCAAGGAGTAATACGTACTGTGCTTCAACATAATATTACTGTATTGTGTTGTTAAGAGATGGTTATGAAGCGGATTTCAAACTCCAGGCTGTCAGTCACGCAGTAGAACTTGGGAACAGAGCAGCTGCGAAATCTGTCTTTGTTATTATGCTCAGCGTCTTTATATTTTACATTTTGACAGCACAATTGGGAGCTTTTTGTTATGCACAAAAAAACATTGTTTTATTTTATTTATGGTGCATTATTATTTAATAAACGCTGATAATTCATTTCTGAGTATTTTTTTCATGTACATCTACGCTGTATGTTAATAAAAGCACCTGTGTGAGATCTGGGACACAGCTTTGAATAAGAACTCTCTTTGTGTTCTTACTTTATGGCTTAATAAAAATTTTTTTCGAGATATATATCGTATATCGCCATCCAGCTAAAGAATATTGAGATACCAATTTTGGGCCATATCGCCCAGCCCTATTTGAGAGTAAAGTTTAGATATAAAAACAAACTTCAAACATAGACTCAGCAATTACAGTCTGTGTCCTCTTTCAAGATCATATATGTAAAATTCCTGTAGCTCACATAAGAAAGTTGTATTTATGACTTTATTAGGCTACTGATGCCCATCAGATCAGTTCAGTTGAGTTCATTTTTATTTGAAACATGTGCCTTCACAATCATTACAAAATATCATTCCATTATTTGTTTGAAAAGGAGTAGGCAGAAGTATTTACTTATTTTTCCCTACCCCCTCAAGTTTTACCTCTCATTCATTTACTTTTCTTGTAGTCTTAAATTAAACAAACAACATATGAAACAAAAGTAAAGCAAAACAAAACATACATAAATCAAAATCATAAGCAAGCCCCGCCACAGTATAGTTTCTTTCATATGAAAAATACAGAATGTGTAAATTTGCAGATTCCCAAGTTATGGAAAAACAAACAAACAAAAAAGAAACAAAAGAGAACTACAACACCATTACCAGCCATTACCGTTCTGGGTAAACCCTGTTTTCTTCATTCTTATACTTATTTAAAATTAGGTTTTTATATTTTAATTTAAACTGGTTTATGTTTTTACTTTCTTTTATTTCTTCTGTTAGACTGTTCCATAATTTAACTCCTGCAATTGAGATAGACATAGTT
>NW_024582380.1:3650645-3693495 GCF_018398535.1 Haplochromis burtoni
TAGTACAAACATCGCTAATGTCACATAACTTTCCCGACATGTGGCCAACAGTAATGTTTTAATGTTCTTCATTATAAAAACATTCACGCATAAATAAGTGACATAATATTCAGTACTTACTTCTAAAAGTTTACTCTTCGGCGGCTCCGCTTCCGCCGTTTCTTTCGGCAAAATTATCCACACCACCACCGCGCTATGAAATCTGGGATATGTTGGGCCATGAAGGCTACACCGACGCATCCTTAAAAACGAGGGAAATTAAGGACGCATTTGAGGGTCGCATTTCGAGCAGCCTTTGAATTGGGACAGCCTTCGTAATCGGCCTTAAAATTCAAGGCTTTTAAGGCTGCAGACCCTGAATTGGGATACAGTCCAAATCTGGTCATTGGTACTTCCTGGCTTGTGTAGTTACTAGGTTACAAAAGCTCAACACTGCCCCTAGCGTCCTGGAGCACTCCCTTTGTGTTTTGGGGTTGCATGTGTTTTGGAGTTTGCATGTGTTTTGGAGTTTGCAAGTGTTTTGGAGTTTGCATGTGTTTTGGAGTTTGCAAGTGTTTGGGAGTTTATTAATTTCGAAAAAAAAAAATCATGATATCAAGCTTGGCCTCACCGTGATTAATTTTTTCTGAAGCACTGAAACATTGATGTCTGGGACAGCCCAGGGCATGCTTTGTACCCCATGCATTTTGTTTTTTTTGTTGTTGTTGTTGTTTTTTTAAAACTTTTCTTAAAAATAAATGAATAATGCTAAGAAAAGGCCGTAGAGCAGTAAAATGGTGGTTTAATAATACTTTTAATCATTATTTGTGTTTGAATCAGACCTATTCAATCATATGACGCACACACTGTAGGGTGTGGAAAAGAGGAATAGCCTCAGTTTTGGACCTCATTATAAATCATCACCACCATGTGAATTCCCAGTATATACTCATAGTAATGCCTGCCTGCTGTAACCCCATAAATTCCTTCGGGATTAAGAAAGTATTTCTGATTCTGATAATGTCCTGTTGAAATTTGCAAGTGAGACCTGTTTTTGTTTTCGGTTTTTTGCATTCTGTTTTCCATAAGCTGTTATTTACCATCATTACTGTGTAACTGTGAAAGAAAGGACTTCCAGCGTTGAGAAAAAATATAATTTAGAACATTAAGTCTCAGATGATTTTGTTCTGCAGGATGTGCAAACTGTGACCTTTAATACAAATCAGTTATTACACAAAATCAAAATATGGATTAAAGAGAAAAAGTGTTTATCTGCCATGCATCAGGTCAGCTGTGATTTTGAATGAGTTCTGTATCTGATTTTCCATTTTATGTCGTTCAGAAAGCATAATGTTTATTCTAAGCATAAATTGCAAGTACAAACATACTGATACTTGCACAGTTGGAATGAGACACATGTGACACTGATTTGATTAGGAGTAGACCATCTGTGTTTACCGACAGTGAGATAAAGTATTTTTCAAAATCCTGGTTGTGTTATCTCATTAAAAGTGCGTGCTTTAAAATCCCCCATGTGGATTTCAAAATATTAGCTTTATTGTAAAACTGCACCTTAAATGTTTTACAGAAAATAGAAAATTTGATGACTAAAATTGCCTTACAAAGATTTTCATTTTTCCCTTACAAATCAATGCATGGAAAGAAAACATTATATATATATTTTTTTGTTTTCTGGCTTGTCTGTTAACCAGTTAACCGGGTCCCCATTCCTGGTAATATTTTAACGCAGTATAAGAGATACAATTTGAATCCATGCAGTGACCAATACAGCACTCATCTCTACTTCAAAACTGGGTACAAACCCACTCCTACCATAGACTGTCAATCTCCATTCCCGCCACCAACTGGGTTTATATGAGGCTAAAGAACTTCAAACAGTAGGGAAGAAAACGGAGAGGAGAGGAGATGAGAATGAAAGAGAGATCAAGAGGATGGAAAAATCACACCTCTGTTCAGTCTTTCCTTGTGGACGGGACAGCAGGAAAACATGTAACACGTAGTAGAGAATTTCCCTTGATAGGTAAATGTGGCTTAATATAGACATATCCTGCTCCTCTGTTTGACCTTAGCTCACATTTTAGGTTTACAGCTCAACTCCTTACACTTGTCAAGTCTACAGGTTCCTATATGCTGATAAGAAACAGATAAGAAATGAAAATATTATTTTTTATGTGAATCTCAGTGGGTGGCACTTTATTTTACAGCTCAGTAATAACATGGTTTGTTTGAACAATGGTAACAGTTCAAACAAAGGATCTTTTTATGACATAAGGGAGGATAATTTTATCATTATAATAAGGTAAAATGTATATCAACCTGTAAACTATTATTATGAGGTTACTATGATATGAATGTCACTATAGTGAACATTTTTTATTCCCATATACTGTACAGAAGTGATCCTTTTACAGGTTCTTTAACTGATTTTTTTCCCCTCATATACATCGTTAATAAATTATTACCCCAAGTTATTGCCCCACATTTACATTTTAATCAGATTTAAGTCAGCCAAAAGCTCAATACAAACCTTTGGCTTGGTTGTTAGTGTGGTAATTAACCCTTACATTCATATTTCATGTCTTCAGAATAACATAGTAACATAATTCCCTTATAAGTGTTTATATAAAATTTGGAAATACAGATCTGTTTACACATGTCTAAATAGCTTGTTGGACTAGAATATATTGGTGGTTAATCTTTAACTATTAATCCATAATAAATATTTTTTCAGAGTGCAGGTAGAGAGAGAGCTTATTCTTTTAGGTTTTACAACCTGATTTATCCTTATCATCACACAATCAAATCCAGTTTTGTCTAAGATGCGAAACCATAGCAACAATAATTATTTAAATATTTTTTATAGAAAGTAGAAATTGCAAAAACATTTTCTTAAAACAAAAAACACAAAACCGTTATAATCATTAAACACTGCCCCCACTGTTTTATCTTGTAAAAGAAAAGGAAAAGAAACTAAATAACCTGAAAATGTGTTATACTAGGGACAGATTGGCAGCCTGTCCAGGGTGCACCCTGCCTTCTCACCCAGTGACAACTGTGATAGGCTCCAGCACCCACACAAGCCTGAATTGGATAAGTGCAAGAAAATGGATGGATGGAAGTACAAGTCACACTTAAACTATACATTCAAAGAACACTCCTATGAGCCTGCACTGTCAGTTAGGGAAAGTACAATAAAATACACACAGCACATTGCAGATACACAATTGCACATCAGTACATCTGTCATGAAGTAGCTGTGTGCAGGCAGGAATTGGCCTCAAACGCAAATTCACCAAAATGAAACTTAACTCAAAAATGCAGCTTTATTCGCTGAACAGATGAAAAGGCAATACAAACAATACCAAAATAAACTGGGAAATGACTAAACTAATCACACGGGGAGGCACACAAGGAAACACAGCCAAGAGGGAGGACGCGATACGGAACTGAGGGAGAGCACTGACATAATGGGCTGGGAAAGCATGGAATAAAACACAAGGAGGGAAAACAAGGTGTCACGGGTTGCCCTTGAGGATCCACACGCAGAACTCCTGAGTTGCGAGTTAAAAATGCACGTTTATTTACAGTTTCTTCACCGAGTGTATTTACAGACTGTGCGGGAATAGTGCTATATACAAGACGTGAGGGGGGCAGGGTTCCAGGGAAAACGGGGAATCACACACACGCTCCACTCCGACCTCTCTCTCCACTAGTGACCAGTCGCTCCTTCTACACACCGCTCAAGGAAACACAGCCTTGCTGATCCCCCAGGCCGTGACACAAGGCATAAGAACTCACAGATACACAGAGGGAGACACAGGGGTTAAAGACACAAGGGGAAATGTAATAAAGGACATCTAAACAGAATAACCAGGGAACCCTTAGAATAAGCAGTAGACCTAAAACATAATAACACCAAATGACAAAAATACAGGAAAACACAAAACAGTTGTGCACGGTAGAAATCCCAGGACCATGACAACATTAGTAGCTTAGAGCAAAAAGCCAAATGTCTTTGGATCTAAATTTCATAGCTTAATATTTGCACATTGACAGTAAACTCTGTCAGACACAGCTTTCTTCAAAAATATTGTCCAATAAGGTGGATTGTTATAGTATTTTACTCTTTATCATTTGTTCATTGCCATGCATTTCTTTCATTTTTATTTTTGCTGTGTGAAATTGCTATCTTTAAACTATATATCGAAATATTCACATTTAAAGTAAAATAATCAAGTTAAAAAGCTTCCCTATTTACTCACCAGTGCCCAGAGTTTTAGTGTAAATTATGTTTCTGCATTGTATTTTTCCTACATCCTCTTCATCTTTAAAAATCACACATAGCCACATGTTCCAGTCGTCAAAACCAACTGGTGTCCCACAAAATAATAGATAAAGCATTACTCTGGAAACAACAAGACCATGTTTATTTTGGTAACACTGCCCAAGAACAAACTGACTGCTTATAAAATTTATTATAAATTACTGCAACTCTACCTGCTTTTAACGTGTTCTCTGTGCTAATAAGTCTAACACCAGTGTCCCGACTCACTCCCAGCCGCACAAATTGGACTTAGACTTTGACAGCCAGAAGAATGTCCAGTTCTTCTGGCTGTCACTTTGCCACGTGACGGCCAGCAGAACTGGACATACCAGGCTTCTCAGTTAGCTAAGTTCACTAATGTTAAATGTTAATGTCAATAAAAGAAAGAATGTGATGTTTGTGGATTTTACATAAAAGTCAAGCAGTTGTTTTGGGGTTTTTTTTTTTTTTTTGTTATTCAATTCAATTCAGTTCAATTCAGTTTTATTTATATAGCGCCAAATCACAATAACAGTCACCTCAAGGCACTTTATATCGTAAGGTAGATCCTACACTAATACATACAGAGAAAAACCCAACAATCATATGACCCCCTATGATCAAGCACTTTGGCGACAGTGGGAAGGAAAAACTCCCTTTTAACAGGAAGAAACCTCCAGCAGAACCAGGCTCAGGGATGGACGAACATCTGCCATGACCAGTGGAGTGAGAGAAAGAAGACAGAATAAAAGACATGCTATGGAAGAGAGACAGAGATTAATAACAAGTATGATTCAATGCAGAGAGGTCTATTAATACATAGTGAGTGAGAAAGGTAACTGAAAAAGAAATACTCAATACATCATGGGAAACCCCCAGCAGCCTACGCCTGTTGCAGCATAACTAAGGGAGGATTCAGGGTCACCTGATCCCACCCTAACTATATGCTTTAGCAAAAAGGAAAGTTTTAAGCCTAATCTTAAAATTAGAAATAGTGTACGTTTCCCGAATCCAAACTGGAAGTTGGTTCCAAAGAAGAGGGGCCTGAAAACTGAAGGCTCTCCCTCCCATTCTACTTTTAGATACTAGGAACAACAAGTAAGCCTGCAGTGTGATAGCGTTAGTGTGCATTAGTGAGCTCTAATGGGGTGATATGCTACTATAAAGTCATTAAGATAAGATGGGGCCTGATTATTTCAGACCTTGTATGTGAGGAGCTGATTTTGAATTCAATTCTTCAATTTAGGATTATATTTAGTCATTATTATCTGCAGCACCGACTTTCTTACTGTTTTCCTCATCTTTGACTTTTTTCATCATTCTTTTTTCACTCCCAGAAAGGACTCCTCTTCATTTCCATTGATTGGCATGAGTCATCAGGATTGTTTAAACAGAATCATTAACACCACTTTCAGGTTTACTCAACAGAATGAGTTGAACAGGTGAGCCCCCACAGGTCAGGTATTTCCAATAGTTCCAGCAGTTTCCAGCTGTTATTGCAAAATTCCCACATTGCACTGCTCTGCTGTAGTTTAAAGTTTGCCAGCCCTCTGCGTCCTCCACTGGCCTCGGGCCCTAAACAGTTGTTTGTGTTGCCTGGTGGCATTTTGGCACCTGACTGCTGTCAAATGTCAAAATAGGTCACATTTTATCCAAATCTGCAGTCACTTTGCAACCCACCTCCACCTTTGCTCCCACTTTCCCTGCTGCATGTGACTCAATCAGCAGAAACCAGTCTGCTTTCACTGATATCTACCAGAGGAGATGGTAAATATAAATTACTGCGGATGGCGATGACAGTCTTCTGGATCCTGGTCCAGTGGTTTTAACTAAAATAAGCTGCACTTGCTTTGTTTGCACACTTGTGTTCATTCCATGCTAAACCATCTCTGTGCGCTACATTCATTTAAAGGCACCATTTCTACTTTTTTGGGGTCTTTCTCTTTCTG
This sequence comes from Haplochromis burtoni, assembly GCF_018398535.1. Taxonomy (NCBI): domain Eukaryota; kingdom Metazoa; phylum Chordata; class Actinopteri; order Cichliformes; family Cichlidae; genus Haplochromis; species Haplochromis burtoni. Next base: position 3,656,898 of record NW_024582380.1, read on the forward strand.
TAGAATGAGCTCCTTACTATCCAGTCTGTCTTCCTTTGTTACTTCTCTTTTTCTTACCATACATTTCTACTTCTTGCAGTGTAGTACTGACTCTATAATGGATTAAAGAGAGTGTAACAACAATGTTTTCCGCAACACTACCTTTGTGCAGACAGAAGGATTCTAAGTGATCACCTCAAGCAGGGGAACTTGTAGGAGTTGCTTAAATAATTTTTCATGGCTCAGTTTTCACCCATTCCTGCAGGAAAGCTGCATGCTAACTCACTTCCCTTTTAAATCAAATTTACATGAATTTTCAGTGTTGGATGGCCTAATCCTGATTTCATGCACTTTGCAGCCTAAGTCTGCTTAATTTTTTTTTTTTTTAAATGACAAAAATGAGGATATTCTTACACCTTTAACCCGTAGTGTATGTGATGGCAATTATTAATGAAGTTATCACAAGGCTGTGAATCCTACATCCAGACTGCATGTAGACTGCATCACAGTCCCAAAGCAAGTATTAACTGAAACAGCTAAATCTAAACCTCAGTTAGCTTAGTGTATAGGAAAATGAGTATTGTGAGACATGACTTTAAAATAGTCTGTCATTGTGATTATACCTGGGTGTTATCAACAAATATAATTATATATGAACATCTGACTAATTTATGACTTTTCCTAAAACTGTTAGTTTGAAGGATCATTTAGGAAGCTCCTGATTTTTGTCCAAAAAGCAAAGCAGGGTAACAGCTGGCAGATTATCTAACTACAAACCTAACTGTGATGTAAAAGGAGTGGGTGACGGGGACGGATGCAGAGCGGCATCACTCATTTCTGTTCATTTCTCCAGCTCCAACTTTTGAAATAGATACTGGTGCAACCTCCTCTACTATTCAGTGTGATTGACGCTTCAGCTGACAGAGCTGTCAGCAGCGAGGCAGGAGAGACGCTTTGTGGTGCGCCAGGATTTTATAGCTGAACCATGACCAGGATGCACACTTTTTATTTCTCTGACTGCGTGGTGTTCTCGCCTTTTCACAGTGCAAGCAGTGACCAAAGCCATTAAGATGAAAGTCTAAAGCATGGTGTGGGATGGCTGTTGTGCAGGTGAATTTTTCATGACAGAAGACAGCCAGGAATAATCTACTAAAAAAAGAAGACAACAAAGAAAAGTCAAGCCCAAAAGCACATGATTTGCTTTTGGTTTAAACAATTTAAACACAGGCATTAAACCGATGGGATGCATCGACTTAATTTCACTGTAAATATGTAGCCCATAGATATTTAAAGGGGCTAAGTTTTATTTCTAATGTACATGTATATATGATTAGTTCTATTTGTTAACTTTCATATATCCATATTAGTGGAAATTAAATTTGTTGTTAAGGTGCTTTAATTTTGAAATAAGAAGTCAAGTGGAAGAACAAGCAGAGAGAGCGGGCGCAAGGAATCCGATTGTTCAGTCTGACGTCACTAGCCGTGTTGGGGCCTAAACTCTGCTGCAGGTCCATATATCAAATGATCACTGTGGCATTACTGAGAGTTAAAACACTGTCTTAAGTCTTTCATCTTTAATAAAATTATCAGCGTTCTGCTCTACCAGGTGTAACAACTGAGTTTAACATCCAGGCATCCATGACAATGGAATTTATGACATCTGAGTTAGAAGTTAGCAGGAAGTTAGCTCGCTAGCTTCCATCTAAATACAATATAGCATGTCCTGACTGCGGTGTTTTGGAAACAAATTAAAACGTACAGCTTTCTTATCACTTCCAACATAAATGAAGACAGAAAACTAAACAGCAGTGACGTTTGTAGGGTTACTGAAGTTTGGCTAGCTGGTATATAATGATGTGCTACATGACCGCTAGCGACACAGCTATGTTAGCATAATATAAACAAGCTAACTTTTTTCCTACTCGATAAAAGTTAACATGAGTGTTCTCAGTGGTCAGGAACAAATGTAATCGCATGGCAGGATGCTGTAAAAGGACCAAACTTCAGCCAGGAGAACAACTGAGATAATCCATCCACAATACGAGGTTAGTCATTCATATACTGCTGCATGGGCTGGGCTGTAGTTACATCGTAAGGTTTTAAAAACTGAGCTTAAATAAATGATTAGCGATAATAAAAGCCGAGGGAGGTCAACGGTGATCACTGACTTTAAACATGTTAACAACACAAAAGCCATATTAAATGCAGACTACTTTAGGCCCAGAAGTAGGATTCGTCACGTCATCACTTAATAATCGGATAGCGAAAGGGAAGAGACGGAGGTGGAAGAGCGTGTGGTTGGATCCGGCTAACATCAAATAGGACACTTGTGAGGGACGCCATGGGTAACCCATCCTGCGTCTACAGCCAAGGAATGTATTAAGGGACAATGGGAGTAAGGGAGTTAGTGCAGCTCAGACTAGCTTTGTATTTCTGCCCAGAAAACCAGTTAGCGGCTAGCTGACTAGGCTAACAGAGTGAGCTCCAACGGGGAGCAAATTACAACAAGAACTGTACGGGACTTAAGACTTCAGACCAGCGAGGCTGGAGACATGGCCGGTTAGATTTGTAGCTCCGTGGGAGTAAGCTTGCAGCTCTTCTGGTGGTGCGACAGACAACGCGGTGGGCAGTGAGTTTTGCTTGAACTTGACTGGGTGCCTTCAGAGGAGAAGCACCTTTTTTGTTTTATTTTCAGGACCGTTGGTTCCCAAGACCACGAGCAGGGATCCAGGCCTGCAACAATGGAACTTGGTGATTGGGACCCATTTAGGTAAAGTAGTGAAGCTTAACATAAAGGACTGTAGTTTACTGCATTTTGATAACACAAGTGACAGTTTGATTTAATGATTTCATTTTTGTTTTTGCACGTCACTCAGTAAACATTTTTGGTTCAAGTTGGTTCAACTTGAAGATCTTGTTTCATTGTAATGTTCCCAATTTCCAGCTAAAGGTATAGTAAATAGTTATTTGTGTGGCAAGCGTGGGAAAAGGTGGGATGCTGAAGTTACCAGTCAAGAATTAAACTACAAGGAATTTTCTGAAAACTAGGGGAACAGGAACTGATAACAAACTGGTAAGATAAAGTAAAACGAACTCAGGGCTTGTCTGGTTATTTCAGAGGGTGGAAGCCAGGGTTGCTACAAATATATGAACCTGACACAGTTGCAGTCTTATTATGTAATATCATAATAGATGTTTTTTTTTCTATAGAAACGTTAAGACCTCTGGAAGCAGTACTTATTAACAATAACAAGAAACTAATACACTTATGTCAATATACTAATGCAAGAACAAGATTGGGATAAATGAGAGAATATGCTTGTTAAACAATATTCTGAACACAAATAGAGTAGATGTTATATATGACTGCAATTTCAATTAGATAGAACATAAGAAATCAGCAGTTTTTTAGTCCTCACGAGGCACAGGGGAGGTGAACTGAACTGCTTAGTGCAGTACCCCCATGTGTGCACTTACATGTTTTTTGTTGCCCCCCCAGGTCTGTCATGCAAAGGTGTATGTGGATATTGAGAGAGCAATGAACAGTGTGAATATTGTGTTCTACATGTTTCTGCACACCTCAGGAGGTGCATGTGATTGGCTGGCAAGTTTAAATACTCATTGATCTTGGGTCTAGGAACACCTTATGAGCACCTACCAATCATCCTTATATAAACAAATTCCATTACCCTGTACTTATTACATGCAAACAAACTACATATCTAATATATGCTTTTTATGAAATAAATGTTTAAAGGAAAATAAGAACATTTTTCAGGACTATAGTTAATTTACATGCTCCATTTTCAGGGTATTTCTTGTCCTGATATTTAATATTTTGGCACAGTGTCACACTCTCATAGCTTCCTAAAACACTGGAGCAGAGCAGAGCATGTTTTGCTATTATGGCACTGCAGAATCTCTGCTCTCAAAATGACCTAAGCAGGACATCAAAGAAAGTCCTAGGCAGTTTATTAACAAACAAATAATACATCAGCTACAATTGCAAGCATTTGCTTGAATTATTTATAAGAATAGAGGATATACTGCATGCATGTTAATGTATAGGACTTATTTACACATTAAAAGTATACATAGATGCTGATGCGGTTCACTTGTACGCCACAAGGGGAAAAAAGTAGAGGCAGACTGTCTAGTTCATCACTACAAATTAAGATAACCAAAAAAGAAGCCCTGAGACTGCAGGCTCACAGCTGGAATTGAAGTTTGTGATCAAACCGTACGGGTTATTGGCTTTAATTAGGCCTAACAGCCTGGGGCTGTGTTTGTAGTTTTATCTGTGACATCTGGGAGCAACACAATCTTCCTGTGCAGGGATCATTAGAGCCCACCCCTCAGTCAACTCAGGCACAGGTAACGGTGTTAACTGGAGAACAATAACACGGTAAACTCTGACCAAAAGCATTCGTGAGTTAAAACAAAAGAAAAATAGGTTAATTGAGCTCTCCATTTTCTAAGAAGTTTTCAAGTACAAACATTATCATTTCGTGCGATTAGTCTTAAAAGCTTTAAGCCATTGTGCACAAGTTGGTGGAAACTTATATGCACTTATAAATGGAGCATATGAGCAATGGGAAATGGACTCCATCAAAGGGATCCAGTGTCCTATGAAGGTTTTTTGTTTTTTTTTTAAAAAAAAGAAAAGAGGAAATCTTGTTGACACTTTTTGGCATTAATTATACTCTAATGTCCCACCCGTCTAACCTGTAAATAATGCACTGTACGTGTAAATTCTGCCAAAAGTTTGGACTTTTCAGCTCAATTCCTGTGGCTCTGTTTTGCATAATCCAAAGCCATTTCCACACAGCTTGCCTTACCTATAATGAGGTGAGCACAGTAAAGGGCATATTATAAATGTCATTCCATGCACTATTCAAATGAACAAGCCAAGGGTATATTGGCAAACATTACAGCACTTCTTTGCAAGATGAAACAGTATGTGTGAGCTCAATTTCTGAGCCAACTATATGCTTTGCTTTATGCATTTAAATGTTTACCACTTTCTTCTCTCTTGAAACTCAAAGATGTCTTAGGAACTTAGACAAACTTATCCAAAACACATTTAAAAAAATATTTAAATGATAATTCTTCACACTTTGGTAATCCTTTCTATTACAACTTGATAATAATGCCATAATAGTGGTGTAATAAGGTGGAAAAGCAAGTTATTACTGCTTTAGGAGTAAAGTAAAGTTCCAGTATTATTAATACAAGTTTCTAACCCCTTATTACTCAATAACATAGACTTACTTACTTAATATTACTTTGTTATTCCTTTTTTGTTTTTTAACTTACTACCTGATTATTTACCAAGATGTATTAGAACATGCTGCCAACATTTTCTTTGGCTCCATAGTCCATGATGCGCGTCGAAGGAGCTATTGAAAGAGATGCTATCACTGGATTTTGTTTTACACTACTGAATTATGATGTAGAACAACTCTGATCAAACAAATCTTTTCCTGTGTCTTCACTTTGATTTCACTTCCACTTATGAAATCAAAATCTGCCCCTATTCTTACTGTTTTATTATACAAAAGTAATCCTTTTTCCTTTATGGATATTTTATTGAAGTTCATGTTTTTTGTCAGACATGGTTGGAAGAAAGGTATTAGTTCACGAGGCACTAAATAAAATAGTCAGCACATTTTCCCAAACTTCATAAAGAGTATGAATTTACAGGTATAGATTCCTGACATTTTCTCAGAAGCAACAATAAAGAGGATAATGCCTGAGATTAATTTTCTGTTCTTTAGCATGCAAAAGTGTATTTCATCTGGGCTGCAATAGATGTAATGAAACTCAGCATCTCTGGTTTATTTAAAGTCCTCAGTTCCCTCTGGTCTTCATCGTGTCATTATACTCCTCCATGTTGTGTGCTCAGCTTATGTTTTTGTTATGCTTGCTGGTTCTATCTAATAAAGTTGCACTTTGAGTTGACTTTTGTCTGAGGGTCTTTTGTGCTGTGTGGTAGGTGGGTCTGCTGTCCACCTACCACACAGCACACCTTGACAATATTTTCTGTTACTGCAGTATGCAGAGGACTTCAGCCATGAACTGATTACACACTGGATTGTGAATTCAAATGATTTTCTTGTAACAGTCGATTTCATTTTCAGCAATCAAGTTCAACCTATTGGATTTGTATTGTTAACTCACTGAAGTGTTATTGGGAGAACAACAACTAAAGAAACATAGATTAATCTGAAAGGAACAAATCAGGACTTAAAACCTAACCTATGAAAAGAGAGAAACATATTTTTGTTTTGTTTTTTTGTTTTATTTAATTCCTTCTGGGATTTAGATCCAACAGGTAAAGTATGCATAGTATGCGCCCGCGCGCACACACACACACAAACACACATGCAGCTATTACCCATTTCTTGTTTTTATACTTAAATGATTGTTGAATAAAGACATTGATCTGACACGTGTAAAATGGTAAGTATTTGTATAGCTCTTTTCTAGTCCCTAAGGACCCCAAAGCGCTTTACACAACCAGTCATTCACACACACATTCACACATTGGTGATGGCAAGCTACATTGCAGTCAATGCACCCCAGGGTGGGGCAGAGGAGAGGCTGCTGGACACTAGCACCACCGGGCCCTCTGACCACCACCAGTAGGCAACGGGTGAAGTGTCTTGCCCAAGGACACAACGACCAAGGCTGTCCAAGCCGGGGCTCAAACCGGCAACCTTCCGATTTCAAGGCGAACTCCCAACTCTTGAGCCATGATCGCCCCCACTCAAGTTCATCCTGTTGGATTTGTATTGTTAACTCACTGAAGTGTTATTGGGAGAGCAACAACTAAAAAAACATAGATTAATCTGAAAGGAACAAATAAAGGTTAACTGAGGTTAACTGGTAGGTGGGGGAAGACGAGGTTACATCAGGTGAGGAGCTGCAGTGTCCCTCCTTTGGAACAAGCAGAAGCGTTTTTTTCTTCTTTTTCAGGAACTCTTTCATGAGCACTTTTTTCTCAAGGTTGAGGGTTTTCAACTCATCGTTTGTTTCTGCATGTTGCTTCTCAAGTTTCAAGCATCTTTTCTCCACTTCTTCTAATTTTGCTTGTTTTTCTTCAAGCTTGTCTCTCAGTTCTTTAGATGTTGCTTCCATTAAGGGCAGGGATTGCTCAGTAGGTAGAGTGGTGGCCCCATGATCGGAAGGTTGGGGGTTCGATTCCCCTGAACAGCTACCCTGAGGTACCCCTGAGCAAGGTACCGTCCTTACACACTGCTGCCCACTGCTTCACTGAGTGAATGGGTTAAATGCAGAGAGGAATTTCCCCACGGGGACCAATAAAGTACACTTTCTTTCTGTATTAGCTTTGCCGTCTGTATGTCTCTGTTGTATTTTCTTGTGCATGTCTTCCAACTGCTGTTTTCTACTCTGGATTTCTTGAAGCATACACAGCAGGTCTTCATGTGTTTTCTCTAGTTGTTGCTTATACGCCTACATTTCACTGTTTTTGCACTTCAAGTTGTTATTAGAAAGTTCTTGAAGTTCTGTGTTTTTTCCTCAGCATTTCAGTGATCCTACTCTGCATCTCTGACCATTGCTTTTCCAGTTTTTTTCTTTTCTCCTTCCAGTTCAGTTGTTTTGTACTTAATTTTATTATAAAATTCTTGCAGTTTTAGATTTTTCCTTTCAAAATCCTGGAGAATACGTTTTTCTTCTTTCTGTTTGATGTCCTGTTGCTCTTTCTCTTGGAGAATTTCTTTATTTTTTCTAGAGCTTCATCAAGCTTTGCTCGCAAGCCTTCATTGTGTTTCGCGATGTTCTGAAGCTTGGAATTCATTTCTTTTTGTTTGATGTCCTGTTGCTCTTTCTCTTGAAGAAACTCTTGATTTTTGAGCAGTGTTTCATCAAGCATTGCTTTTAGTGACTGTTTAACTGTATTTTATCTCCATGTCTTTGAGTTTGCACTGCATCTCTCTCTTCATTTCTTCATTTTTTTTTCCAGAGCTTCATCAAGCTTTCCTTGGAGCTCCTGATTCTTTTCGTCTTGGAGATCACATTGTTTCTCCTCAATAATACATTCCTTTTCTTGAAGCAGGTAGGACGGTTTTCTAATTTAGCACTCTTTCTCTCATTTTCTTGCATCAGGAACATAATCTTCTCTCTGTTCAAGAGATTTTCATTGTGCATTTCTTCCAAGCGCTTCTCCTCTAGTTCGACTTGTTCATCCCAAGTACGAGAACTGAGGTAAGGGTCTTCTGGTTCATCCCAGTGAAGAGAGCTGGGGTAAACTTCTTGTGTTTCTTGGTGTTTTCCCTGAGACATCTTGGAGTGTGTAGAAGTGACTATGAAAAGGATCCAAATGTTTTAAAATGTTCAACTAATCAGTAAAGTTTCAATCCCTGTTATTATTATTTTTTAAATGTGTTATTGCAATAACATACAGCAGAACACACATTATATGATTAATAAGACACTGTAACCCAAGTTAATATTGTTTGATGTCAGTTGTATTTTATATATTTGGGGACTGTCCTTAAATGAGCGTGAGTAGTTGTATTTTCATTGCTGTAGTTCTTTTGTACTTTTGCTTTTGATGCATTGTTCCATTGTCAGTCGTGCCGCACCTTTCAGTCGCAATTTGTTTTTCAGATGTTAACTTCATAAGTCATATTTTAGTAATATGTGAACATTTGTTATAGTGACATTTGTTATAGTGACATGTTTTCATATCATATATAACATCAGTTTGTTTTAAATGTTTTTCTTCTGTGTTGTCTTTAGTATAACGTTAAGGGTATAATGTTGATCATCCACAATGCAAGGTGTCGCACAGTTAAGCAGCATGATGATTCATTATTGAAGAATGTCATAAACAGTATATAATGGTTTTCTTATCAGTTTTTGACATTTTCCATGAAATGGTTTTCAAATTTAGAAGAAAGAAAGTGTACTTTATTGGTCCCTGTGGGGAAATTCCTCTCTGCATTTAACCCATTCACTCAGTGAAGCAGTGGGCATCCATTGGGCGCCGGGGGAGCAGTGTGTAGGGATGGTACCTTCCTCAGGGTAGCTGTTCAGGGGAATCGAACCCCCGACCTTCCGACCATGGGGCCACCACTCTATCTACTGAGCTATCCCTGCCCTTAATGTTAACTTAATGTTCTTGGTTTTAGGTTCTTAGTTTTAGTCTTAGGTGTGTCTGCTTTTCCCCCCTCGTTTAGTGGACTAAGAAATTAACTGTCAGGAACCATCGCCATTTCCAGCTGTTTTTTTTTTTATCTGAGTGAAGAGATGTGGGAAATAACAAAGTACAAATACTTAATTACTGTGCTTAAGCACAATTTTCAGGTATCTGTACTTTACTTAAGTAGTCATTTTTTGTGACAACTTTTAGTTTTCTCCTGACATTTCAAAATGGGCTTGTTAATTTTGTTTTAAGGTGTTTGATGGACGGTATTTTGTCACTGCGGACCATTAAACAACAAGGCTAAACTGCAACATAGGAAAGGAAGTCCTGTTCACCTGTGAATCACCAGGGTTTGTGACATAAAACCAATGAAAGAGCCAAAACTGTGTGGCATAGTCACTGGCTGAAGTGGGCCAGAGTTTTTATTCATTTATTTTGCACATCATATGAACGACCGCAGGACGTGGTTGCAGTACTTCAGCAGCTAGTACTGCAAGATGAGCGAGCATAAAATGAGTAATATTTTTTTAAGTGGCAAGTAATTTCAAATGCAATATTGTGTGTTCAGTTCTTAAGAGTATTATTCGTTTCATATTCTCGTTTTTGTTTGGTTGAAAGGATTTATGGTTAAAGTCTTATAGTTTTCTCATAGTGGGTTTAATCGTTTGTTTTCGGTGTATTCTTTGTCTGTTTCCCAAGTCATGTCTCTGTTTATTGTCCCTTTGTGTTTGTCATGTCTGTATGTGTCAGTCTCAGTGGTAGTTTCCTGTTTTATTTTGATATTATTTTGATTATTTTGATGTTTTATTATCTTCTCCTGCTCTTACTTATGTTTAACTTTGCGTCCCCTGTCATTTGTCTGTTCTTGTTTTGCCCAGCTGTGTTGCATCTTCCTAATTACCTCATGTGTGTATTAATAAAGCACATTGTGGGAAAACACTGAACTGAACACACATTTACTTCATTTTCTATGTCTGTTTGATGATAACTACAGAAAAAGTGGGACATCTGGGCCCTTTGTTTAATCTTATGCAATCCCTTTTCTGTTTTTTTTTTCCCTTTTTATTATCATTTTTCTTCTTTTCAGACTCTTGAATCAAACCATAATTCTGTCACTGTGATATTCTGGTTGTCCATTAGTTTTAATAGTTTTATAGAGTAATTTGCTTTATGATGATGCACAGTTTAACAATTGACCATCCTAATATTCTATATCGAGGCACTTAGACTTTTCCGTTTTTTCCCCTCAAGATGAGCACTTTAGATAATGTAATTTGTGTTCTAAGGAATTCATGTTCTGAACATTTTTAATACCGTAAGCAGAAATGCATTTGTGCTCTTGAAATATTTAAGGACTCTTGCAGGGCTAATTTATCACTTTTCATCTCATTGACTGGGTGATGAATAATCCTTTACCGTAAACATTTTGTCATCCAAGGTTCAAGGTTCTTTATTTGTCACATGCATAGTTATACAAGTATAACACACAGTGAAATGTAGCCTGACACGCTCCTCGACATGTGCAAAAATTGGGGGGGGGGGGGTGTAGAGGAAGAACATTATATATATATATATATATATAAGTATATACATGGGTGAATGTGCAGTAGTAGCAGCAAGCAGGTGAATTCTGTACATTAATATGAATAGACATCTGACTATTTTACAGGATAGACAATATAAACATATTTAAAATTAAAGGAATTTGAAATGTACATTGTGCCTTGGTTTAGTGTCTGGAAGAGATCCTGTCTCAGTCAATTATAGATGATGTGAGAGGGCGGGTGTGTGTGTTTAGGGCACGGATGGCTTGGGGATAGAAGCTCCTCTTGAGTCTCTCTGTCCTTGCCCGGAAGATGCGGAACCTTCTACCAGATTGCAGAAGTTGGAACAGTTTGTTGCCAGGATGGGACGGGTCCTTCAGTATCTGCGCTGCTCTAGTCCGGCATCTCCTGGTGTAGGTGTCCTGAAGCGGGGGGAGAGCAATCCTGCAGCAGCGTTCTGCTGTACGGATCACTCTCTGGAGAGCTTTTTGGTCCTTCACACAGCTGTTCCCAAACCACGATGTCATGTTCTGTGTGAGGATGCTCTCCACAGCGCCTGTATAGAAAATCCTGAGGATCTTTGGAGAGACCCTGAACTTCCTCAGTTGTCGTAGGTGATACAGGCGCTGCCTAGCCTTTTTGGTCTGGACCTGAATGTGGGCAGCCCATGTCAGGTCTGAGGAGATGTGGACACCAAGATACTTGAAGGACTGCACCCTCTCCACTGGAGCTCCATTGATGATAATGGGCTTGTAGTCTCTGTGCTGACCCCTTCTGAAGTCCACCACCAGCTCCTTGGTCTTGCTGACGTTCAGCTGGAGGTGGTTGTCCTGGCACCACGATGCCAGATTCTTCACTTCATCCATGTAGGCCGCCTCATCGTTGTTGGAGATGGCACCCAACACCACTGTGTCGTCAGCAAACTTCACAATGGTGTTGGAGCCATGGGTGGCCACACAGTCTGAAGTGTAGAGGGAGTAGAGCAGTGGCGAGAGGACACATCCCTGAGGTGCTCCTGTGTTGATGGTGATGCTGTTGGAGAAGCACCTGCCCACCCTCACCACCTGAGTTCTGCCAGTGAGGAAGTCCAACACCCATGCACACAGACGGCTGTTAAGTCCCAGATCCCTCAGCTTTGTGAACAGTCTGCAGGGCACTATTGTGTTAAACGCTGAACTGTAATCAACAAACAGCATTCGCACATAGTTACCCTGTTTCTTGTCCACGTGGCTGAGAGTGGTGTGTAGGACGTGGGCGATGGCATCCTCTGTGGATCTGTTGGATCTGTAGGCGAACTGCAGCGGATCTGTGGTGTCTGGGATGGAGGAGGAGATGATGTTCTTCAGCAGCCTCTCAAACACCTTCATTACTACCGAGGTCAGTGCAACTGGCCGGTAATCGTTCAGGGATGAGGGTTTGCTGTTCTTGGGCACAGGGATGATGGTGGATCTTTTGAAGCATGTGGGGACCACAGACTTCGCCAGGGACTCGTTGAAGATGTAAGTGAACACACCTGCTAGCTGGTCAGCACAGCAGCGCAGCAGACGGCCGGTGATGCCGTCTGGCCCCGCCGCTTTCCTTGTGTTCACTCTCCTCAGTGCCGCTCGGACGTCATGCTCCGCGATGCTGGTCACCGGTCTCTCGCTGATGACGTCACTGTCCTCGGTAGTCAGGCGGTAGATAGCATTAGCCGCCTGGCTAACCTCGAAACGGGCGTAGAACTGATTCAGCTCGTTGGTGAATGCAGAGTCGGCGTTGATCAGCGCAGTGTCCCTGGCTTTGTAGTCCGTAATGGTGCGTAGTCCGTGCCACATACTCCGTGTGTCGCCCTGGTGGAAGCGGGACTCCACACGTTCCCGGTACCGCGTTTGGCATCTCTCACCGCGCGCCGCACGCCGTATGAGGCCGCTTTGTAGGCGCTCATATCGCCAGTGGCGAGACCCGCGTTGTAGGAGGCGGTCCTGGCGTTTACTGCAGTGCGGATCGATCTGTCCATCCACGGTTTCTGGTTTGGGAATGTGGTGACTCTCGCAGTGGGGATAATCTCCTCCGCTAGCATATTGACGAAGCATACTGCTACTTCCGTAAACTCGTTGATTTTGACTGCGCATGCTCTGAACATGTCCCAGTCGACGTCGTTGAGTGCGTCCTGTATTCCCTATTATGTACTGTAAAAAGAGCAAAGGGAGAAGCTAAAACTTCCTTGTGTATAATGTGATAAATTTATCAGTGTGGAAGTAAAAATTTATTTTGCAAAAATATAAATGAAAACTAACGTAAATCAACCAACATCTTGAGCTTGCAGGCAAAGAAATCCCTCCCTTCGGTAACATCCTCATTGGTCTGGGTTTAATGGAGAAAACACCCTGATACACACCAGTTTGTTACCTGCTAACAGAGCCACTGTAAACTCCAGTTTAACCAAAGCACTTATGGTTTGGTGGTGTGAACATAGGCAGCATACTTGAAGTTCCTTATTCTCTTCTAAGGGATTTAAGACCTTGACCTTCTGGTTACAATCGGGCTTCGGTAACCTCAGAACCATTAGTATGTACGATTTAATACAGCACCTTAAGCTTAATTGCTTTTTACTCTGACACACATAACACTGCAATAATTAAATATGAACCTCACATCACTGAAGTGGTCTACATATATGGAAGGAAAAGCATACCTGCTTATAAATGTAAATGCATTACAATGAGTCATCCAGTAAAAAGGTAGCGCAAAAATAAAAATAGCTGAAAATGCCATCATATGACAAGTACTGGGATGTAGCAAGGTTTCTTGGTCTATCTATCTATGAGCACATTCACGTGTAAGCAGTGGAAGCTTCTGACCAATCACAAACCTGGTAACAAAGTGAGGCTAAAGACACAATACACAGCATAAGACGGATGTGAAACTCATTTTAAATCGAGGGTCACATACAAACCTGCTTTCATCTTAATATATCTTCATCTTCATCTTAGGTTGGGTCTTAGACTCAACCTCTCGTACATCTCAGGCCCTCTAAAGTACGGAGGCCTATCTCCCCTCACCACACTCCCTGCCGGTGGCTGATGCCCTCAGACGTTGGTGTGTTGGTGGTCCTTGTCGTCTGGGGCTGGGCGCTCATGTATGTACCGGCTCACTCCTGGTGGCCGATTGGCAGGGCCGGGCGCCTGTGGCCCGGCTGGGCTCCTTCCGGGGGGTGGGATGCCCTCGGGCCTCTGGCCTCTGGGCCTGAAGCTCGGTCCTCTCTGGCACAGCTGGCTGCCGGCAGAGCCCGCGGGCACGCCACTGCAACCCCCTCTGGCCTCTGCTCCGTAGCTGCAGGGTGACCTCTCGTTTGGGGCTCTACTCAGCTGTTCCCAGGAGGGTGGCACGGTTCCCCCCCCTTTGGTGGTCCTCCTCAGGTCCTTGTACTCTGGGGCCTCTGGATATCTGGGGCCTGGATCTCCTCCATACCTGCTTTATACCCTGGAGGACGGGGCTGTGGCTCCCCACACTCCCTAGCAGATCGTTACATGGAGAAACCTTTGGAATACAAGCATGATGATCCACACAGGTATGCACACAGGTGTACACACGGGTGTTCACAGACGCGGACTACACCTTTCTTGGCTGCCACCTTTCAGGGCCATGATGATCCACTTGGTAAAATAAATCCGCTTGGCATCTTTCTTGGCCTTAAGACAACAATTCTGGCACAGACCTCTTGTCAGGTGTTTTTATCCAGGTTTTTATCTAAGTTCTGTCTCATCTTGGTGCTGAGACTTGTGATTTATGTATTACTGACGAAGAGCACTCGACTAAAAAAGAAATGTTAAATGTATCTCTCAGAAAGAAGCATCTTCCACTTTTTTCAGGGCTACATCATCGTCATCACATTTTAACAACAGAAAACAGTCCAAGGTTGTATTTTATTCTCCATATCTGAATGCCCACTGGATCAGATATCCATTTGGCATTTCTTTGTAAGGAAAAGTTGTGTGCCTCTCTAAAAAAGAAAAAAAAATGGTGGTGGAGGAAACCTTGGTTTATATGTGTGTATGCAGAGGTGGGTAAACAATAGTAAGTCCACCACCTCTTAAATATATATTTTACTTTCTGTTACATCACTTGAATGTTTGACCTTCACCATGCAGAATGATTTATGAGCACAGTTTGACGTTACAAGGATGTTTTTACACTGGAGGAGGAAAGTTTCCTCAGAAGAGAATTTAACCTTTTAGCATCCACCAAGTTGTGGGGGACAGATTATAGACCCTTTGTTGTGTTTGTAGCATTCTGACGTTTTTTTATGGGCAGAGCTGAACTAGTAACAGAAAGTGACATTTCTGCTTTACTTTGTGGAAAACCAAGCATTGTAAATAAAAATACATACAAATCTATATTGAAGCATACATTGCTGGACATTGAATAGTGATATTTTTAATGCAGTTGTACAAAATGTATACTACCATTTTCTACCAGAGCTTCCACACGCAGTCTGATCTTTCTGCCCTCTCCTTTAAAACTATCAGTGATTTCACGTGATACAAAGGCTTAGCTAAGTTTGTGTTAATTTCTAGTATGATATAAATATAAGAAGATATCACCTTATGCCCCTTTGTTTTTTACATCCTGCAAGTTACAAGTCCATACGAGTATTCTAATTTGTTTACTTGCTAGTTTTGCAAACACAAATGTTGGTAATGTGATACATTTATTATTCCTTGATTTTATTTGATAACCAGTGGGGACCTCGAAATCCTGAAATGTGCACTGAATAATTTCATTTACTTTGATCTGTCTGTTAAAAGAATTGCAACTATAAACCTCTTCATTTTGCTTAAAATGGTGTCTTCAAGGTGATGCATAATTGACCCATTTTGTGCAGAAGAGTCGACTGACATGTCAAATGCCTTCATTTATGTGAGGGTTGGCAAACAAAGTTGATACCCATGACTGTGATGCTTGTTATCTCCAAGTGGTGTTTTAGATTTGTCATGCTCACTAACACAAAGGGACCCTAGGTGTGTTGCCCTTACTTCATAGTATACCCCTCAGTGGATAAGAGATGTATGTGCAAGCATGATTGGGAAAGCTCCCAGTCAAACAGGACTAGACTGGTTGGCAACCCCCTTGTGACCACCAGTCACTAGAGAAAAATATGTATTTCCTGATTGGTTGGAGTCCCTTGCAATTGCTAGGTGAAGTTCCCACTCAGGCATGCTATGGCTGCTTTGGCTGTTAGCAGATTGCCTTAGCTGGTCATAATTTGTATGGAAGATGACGACTTTCTCCATGTGGAATACACATTTTTCCCTAGTGACTGGTGATCGGCAGGGGGTTGCTGATCAGTCTAGACAGTTATGATCAAAACCCATCTTGCTAAATATATTTAATGCATTCCCAGCAGTTAAAGTGAAATATAGAACTGTTTTTCGAAAATAATAAACTAATGACAGTATTTTCATTCATAAATTGTTTTACTGAAACAAAATTGTAAGAAAAATCTAATCATCACTTAAAGTTTGCCAAAGATCTTACAATGCAATGAGCATGAGTGCATCAGATTCTGTATTAAATATCTTAAATATTCTAATGTGCTAAGTTTAAAAGGCACATACTGAAAGATACTGACTCTTCAGAGTTGGTGTATGTGGCTGGAGGAGGGCTACTTGCAGTGAGCTGCAGGGAGGCCCTGCATGGATGGATGGATTTTTGTTATGCTACTGCTCAGCTGCACTGATAGTGACATTGCTCAGCTATTTGCTTTTCAAAATATGTTTTGCAGCTACGGCTTCTCAGCAGTCAAGGCAAATGGTGAAGCAGGACAAGATTCTTTGAAACTTGAAGCGATTTAAAAAGCTGCCCCCACTCCCCAAAATAAAATGAAAAAGAAACAAAACAAGCAAACTGCATAATCTTTAAAAACACATCCACAATGTTTTGCATGCAACACCACCGATCAGTTACACACACTGTGAGTGCATGTTGCCTCAATCATTGGTTACTCAAACGCAGTAATTGTTTTCCCAAGAAGTAACAGGAAAGAGTAACACATAGCTCAATAACACTTCCTCTCTAATGTGCTTCGCTCAACTGATTATCCCCCTTGATGACACTATTACTCTTCTCCCCTGGCAAAACTGATAGACAACAAATTGACTGCATAAACTAAGCTTCAACCCACCACTATCGACATTAACTGGAGCTTTTCTACCTGTTTTTCAGGGTCTCATTTGGGGATTGCTTTCCCATGGTTAAATGAACCAAGAAAGTTTTGTGCTTAATTCTCAGTGAGCCCTCTGTGGTGCACAACATTTAAGTTCAAGACGAATCTTTTAGCTCAAAGCTTTTGGGGCTACAGGAAGATGGGCCTAACACACTTCTCAGCTTAAATGCTGCACTCTGCAATGCTTAGGTGCTCTGAAGTCTAAAGGCACTGCTGCATGATTCACTAAAAGCGCTGTTTACAACAGCAGAGAGTGTCAAAAAGGTTGTTTGCAACTTTGGATTAGGTAGAGGTCTATACATTTTTTTTCTCTGTGAAACTGACAGTTTCTCTGCAGCAATTGCTTAGGCTTTTAAAATGGCAAAGATTTCATGAACCACTATGATTGTATAAAAGCTGAAAGTTTTTATGACATAGCTATCTTCTGATGATAGGGGCAGTTGTCTGGTATCAGAGTATTTTTTGCTTTTTAGTGTAAATGACAAACTCTTTCAGTCAGTGATTATCTGTCTCATTATTTCTAGCAAAGACCTTAAACATAGTAGCATTGGCTAAGTCTCCAGTTACACAGGCTTAGAAACCAGTCAGCATCAAACCTGACAAACACCGATCACGAGGGGAAAATATGTGCTTTGTGACCAGTTGTGAGTGGTTGCTGGCAGTTGTGGATTTTGAATTGGTTGCAAAGAGATAACTGGTGGTGCAATGAAAGCCTCCTTGTGAACGCTTTGGTTGTTAGCAGGTTACATGAAAGATGTCATCTTGTCTGCAGACATTCACACATTTCTTACCAAGTGGTGGTGAAACTGAAAAGTGCGATGGTAAAAAAACATTGCACATACTTCAGAAAAAGTTGGGCTGTTTTGAAATTTGTTGGTTACAGCAGTAAGGCGCCACTTTTACTTTGAAGGTGAACACTCCGTTTTGTTTTGAGTTACATTTCTTCAAGTTTCACTACAGTTCAGTCACTGCAAGCAACCAAAGCAATTACAAGATGGTTTCTGCCGCAAAACCCTCACAGCATGAGGGCCTCGACCATTTAGCAAGCGGTTACTGGGGGTTGCAGGTTCAGTTGTGAAAACATTTATAGTGCCGTACCGAAATTTCTTTATAAGTGCTCTTGCAAGGACCACTTGCATGGAAAACATCACCAACAGGTTTCCATTTTTCCTGCAGTTTGCCAATTTGTCTGCAAACAAAAATAACATGTTACCAACTTCCATGGAAAGTGAAGGCGGCAATGTGCTAGAGAACAAAACAGCCGCATGGAAGTTTTTGGTACAGCACACTCTTTGCAACAGATTACATCTTGCCACAGTCAAAAAAAACTCCAGCAACCACTCACTACCTGGTTGGGGAATATTCATTTTTCTTTAGTAACCACAAGATGCCAAACGGTCTATAGGCCTGTGTGACTGAGGCTAGAGTAATTATTTTAGCTGCAATAATCACATCCATGGTTGTCCACGGATGTGTTTATAAATGAAATGTGGTAGCTAGCTGACAGCGTGGGGTGATTCAGTGTCAGGCTGTGTATATCCAACCCCGAGCCTGACATCTGTCCAGCATGAATAATGACAGCACTTAAGTAATCATTCACTCCTAAAGTACAGCTGTTTTGTGTGTTTTTAATAAATAAATAAATATTCCTGGAATCATTGTTTTTACATTGTGCTAATTTAAATTAACTTAAGTGTCACATTTCTATTTATATATATATATATATATATATATTATATATATTATTATATAATATATATATATATAATATATATATATATATATATATATATATATAAAGCTCTATAATGCAAAATACTGTTATGGTATTTTACATTATAGAGGAAACAGGTAAAACGAGTGGGAAATACACAGGAAATACTTTTTAGCACTATAAAGTATTGTAGCTTCCTGTTTGCCCAAGGTAACTGTTAATAATAATGGAAGATAAACTGATTTTATGAGTGAGATTAAAATGGGATCAGAGGGGACGATGTGATTGTGATTGTCTGACTCTTGGTGGTGATTTTGTGTTCTCTCAGCTAACGTATTCGTCCTGCTTCGGCCTCTTTTTCGACATTATTCAGCCCTGAGCCATGATTGCATTTGCATATTTGTCCACCAAAACTGCTAAATTATTTGTCTAGACCCATGCGAATTTTCCAAATTTCTTGTTCCATACACATATTTGAACCCAGTTTAAAGACAGCAGAAGCCTGTGTATCAGAACAGTCGCTGGCCAGAGTCTGATTGAAGTACAAGATATCTTAGATTGAAATGTTGCAAGACAAAGTTGTTGTTTTTTAAATTTGCCTTTTGTAATTTTCTTTGTCTTATTCTTGTTCCTATTATGTGAGACATAATATGGCAGCACCTCAGAAAAACATATTCTTTGGCACCTTGACCTTTGCACATGCGAATATGCATTCAGATTTAAAGTGTATTGTGTGTTTGACCTTCATAAGAGAACATTTTCTCGTCTGAACTGTGGCGCTACTTCATCCATCGAATCACCGCAGGAAATATTGGACACAAAATCACCCAGGGAGTTTTATTTTGATCTGTATAAGCCTTTAGAAGAAAAAGAAAATCAAATGCAATGTTTACACTGAAAATACATCTTAACAATGAGGGCATGATGCCGCATTTCAAATAGTCACAGTTGCAAGAAGCACTGGAGCTACTCCAAAGGGAGAGTGACTCTCCAGCTCACGTACAGTAATTCTTATCTGTTTCTCCTTAATTTCTCACTAGCTATTAGCAAAACCGGGACACTTATTAAGAAACGTGGTATCTGATTGACTTCAGCCCAAATTGGGGTGTTTTTCTTTTATGACTGAGGAGAACAATAAAACAATAACCTAATTTCACGATCACCGCATAGCAAAAGATTATGGTTAGCTTCTGATTCCACTGCGATGGGTGTGATTTGGCTTCAGAGGATTTCGTTCAGATGAAGTGACTGAGTGACTGAGAGTGACTGCAGTCTCCTGGAGTCGCCTGCCATCTCTCCCATATGCCACAGTTTCATAATGATTTCATGCCCCAGCGAGTTGCTCATTCTATTGAAAAGAAACGCGTGTTCCCTGCAATTTATTATTAGCTTCCATTTTGTTGAACAAACGAGTACAAACAAGCCACTCACACCTTGGTCATCGTGTCATAGTCTGGTTTTTGACCATGAAATCATGATATTTGCGGGGATTTCTCATTATTGTTGTACAACATTGTGGAAAAACTACAAAGAAATCAGGATTACTTCTCGGGTTAAAGCAATTTACAGTGTTATTGTATTAAAAGGTCAGGAAGAGAAACATGTGTCATTTCACAATATCTATTATTATTACTGGCTTGGTTGTTGTCAACAGCGTTAATGTGAACATAATTAGATTATTATGATATATCAATACATTTATATGTCTTTTAGATCTGAAAATGAAAGACGATTTGGATTTTAAAAAACACACAGACGAATGCAAGGCAGTATTCAGATAATTACTTATCAAGCTGATGACTGTGTGTGCATGGTCTCTATTAACCTCAGTTAACCTTTCAACTTTTAAAAAGAGTTAACAAGGATGAGTCACACAGTATGTCGAGTAAATACAGATTTCTCTGAGGAAGCATGTCAGTTAATTATGCTGCCATATTTTGTGCCGTGTAAATAGATTTTTGTTGTCATTTAAAGAAATGCAGCTCTTGTTAAAGGTTAATTAAGAATGTGAAACAAAAAGCTAAATTTAAAAGAGAAAAAAATGATTGATCAGAAGCTCTAAAAAAAAAAAGCTCTACAGTCTATAATCAGACAATTATTTCGTCTTAAGCGGGTCTTAAAATTAGATTGTGTGTTTAGGATGAAATGTGTTTTCGAAAAAAGACATGCATGCACACACTGTGTGTGTGTGCATGCGTGTATTGTTGCCAAATTGGAGCATCATGAAGTCAGATCATACAAAGAAAATTCTAGTTCATTAATTCAAAGTGGACACTAAGGACTCTTACAAAAGAGTAGTCCAACCGAGGGTGTGAATGTTTGGAATTGGAGGCAGCAGGCCAAATGGTTTCATACTCTGTGGCTCCGTGTGCTAGCACACTGGCTGCCAGTGGCACTCTCCACAGGGCAAAGAACTCCTCAGAGTGTAATTCACTGCTGCCTTTCAATTTGCATGTTATTTAGTTGCCTGGTCATATGGCTGCTTTTCAGTCTGCCACGTCATTGTCTTTCAGAGTGATAGGAGATTTTGATGCTTTAATTTGGCCATAAATAAAACACATTTCTCTTTTATGGATCATTTATTTGCCTATTTTCTGCTAATGAGGCCTTTATTGTATGAGTTGTTCCAAAATAAATGTTTAAGGCATGAAAATCTGAACTATTCAAGCAAAAGTGTTTTTCTTTTGCTAAATGACTCTGAATAAAGTGAAATAAAATTAATTCAAGAGTATTATTAACCACTGAAGTGCTTGGTGAAGCAAACCAGCACTGGGATTCTGATATTGACAATTACCCAACTAGGGCATGTGCCTGCTGTCACAGACATGCTACATCTGATACTGTAGGTGGAGTTTTATTTATAGACTACATTATTTGAACTGGTGACATCTTTTTGATGTCAGAGAGGATCTGTAAGGTCAAAATTGAGCATAACGATCCACATTTTTCAAAGTGCGATCATACTTTCGATGAGTTTTCTAGCAGTGGAGGTAACAAATTCCATCCATTAATTAATTTCAATTTTCACCAGGAAAAAATGCTTTTAAAGCCTTATGCTTGTAGTACTATGAAACTCACTTCAAGTTATTTCTGTTGTATTTAAATGGTGCCAAGGTAAAGACACAACATTAGACAGAAGAACCCCCAAGTCCTATAATTAAAGCAGTTGGTGACATTGGGAAGGGAGAAGCCCATTTTAGCAGGAAGAGACCCCTAACAAAACCAGTCTCAGAGAGGGGCAGCCATCTGCTGGGATAGGGTGAGGAGAAAGAGAAGAGGAATAAAGGCAACATAAAGAGAGGCAAAAGCAAAACTCAGACTATGAAAAACACGCATTAGTGGCATATGAACACAAGAGGCCCTTTTCCATTAATATCTACTTGGATCGAGTCGCCATGACTCGACTCGGATCAACTGGTTTTCCATTACAATCAACTACCACTTAATGTGCATAGTCGCCGTAATAGCAATGTGGTTAAGTGTCCATGATGTGACGTCTGGAGGTCTTAACACCTAGCGTTCATGTATGTGACATGAACACTAGGTGTTAAGGTGACCATATACCTGCTGCTCGGTCTGCAGGTTTGCGTCAGACTCAGAGACCACTGGCTTGTTGTTTTGTAGCCATCCCTAGGTTTAAAAAAAATGCATTTTTTTTTTTACTTTCATCAATGAGACACTCTCATGACTCATCGTTTGACACTACTGATCAGCCAATCAGTGGCATGTAGTCTGACGACATCACATTTTACCTGCTTTTGGATCGCTTTGGAACCCAAAAGCAGGTACTCTTTTAGTACCTGGTGCCAGGTACTATGACCTAATGGCAAACCCTGAAAACTGTGTCCAGTGGATCCAAGTTGGTATTAATGGAAAAGGGGCTATAGAGAGTAAAGAGAGTGGAGAGAAACATTCAGTGCATCATGGAAAGTCCCTCAGCAACCTGAGTGTTTAGTCGCATAACATAAGCTTTGATGATATTTTATGCATCAGCAAGTCTGCTAGGGTGCATTTGGGTCTGAGTGACATAAATTTCATCATCAAAAGATGAACTTGAGGGTACATGTGGACTTCCACGAGCCTGCCAGTTTTTGTGACGGCAACTGCAGTTGTTTCCAGCTGTGCATATTCAGCTTTGATTACACTCTGTTGTGGACACAAACACAGATAGCTAGAGACATGATGGCCAAATAGTCATAAATGGATCTCTTCCTTTAAATAACCAGAATTTAGACACTACTTAAAATTACTTGATTACTATTTAGTTATAGAATAATGTGTCTCCTTTCCTGTAAAATACCTGAAGTTATAAAATACTAAAAATGGCCTAAAATGCTTATGCAGTACTTTAATTTGCTCACAGGATAATTATATTTGTTCTCTGTAAAAACATGACTTACTAACCACTTATTCTAGTGTACACACTTTTAAGTATTTGTAGGTAAATACAATTACATTGTACTTTCAAATCAAATGCATTGAAATTCCTTTACATAATTTGAACTTTAGTCTGCATTATAAAGTGTTACTGTAAATTCTTCTGAGACCAGTTGATGCAGTCACAAAATAATTGTCAGGCAAGTCACTCGTACAAAAGAGGACCCTGGCAGAGTAGTTGCTTGGTGTTTGCATAGTCTGCATATACAAACTATGGGCAGTCATGGTTCCTTTATGTAGCTCAGGAGGTAGAGCAGGTCATCTACTAATTGGAAGGTTGATGGTTCAATCCCTTGCTTCCCCAGTCTGCATACCAAATATTCTTGGGCAAAATGTTAACCCCAAGATGCATCCATTGGAGTCTGAATGTATGTGAATCATAAAAAGCACTCATAAGGAGATATCCAGTATATGCTCTGTAACCAATTTATTCTAGCAACCTCCATCAACCACTTGCCACTGGTCAGAGAATACTCTTTATTTCCTTAGTGTCCAATAGTTGCCAGGTGGTCACCAAGCAGTCTCTCGGCCTGTGTGACTGAGGCATTAAAATACTTCAAATGGAAACTTTGTGTGAAAAATATTTTGCTGTATAAATTTTTTTCTATAGTAGACTTTTATCACAGGAGACATTTTGAGATGTCACACCAGGAAAAGCACAGGTGTTTTAATAATGACTGCAATTCACTTACAGGAAGCCCTGCTACTATGCATGCTGGTTTGCTGTGATGGTTAGCTGGGACACTGGGACACAGCTGAGCCATCATCAATTCCATCTGTGCTTTCCCTACTGTGAGAAATCAAAAAGTCTGCCGTGAAAAAGGCCTGCAAGTCTAACATTAAGAACACAACTGAATCAGCTTTGTTGATTAACCCATTATTTGGCTTGTCACTGAGCAGTGTTCAGTGAAGGATAAAATCTGAACACCAAGTTTCAACTCTAGCGGTGATCGATAAGCAGAGAGAGCACCAGGCAGCATTTGGCTGTCTGGAGCCGTACTCCAAAATCTCCAAACATTTTTTATTTATATTGATCCTATCCTCATTCACTTCGCTCTACTATTTTACAACCATTACAAAGTGGAACAACATTTTTTATGGTCCATAAAACCACAGCTTTGTGTAACAAAGTTGTATTTGACAGCAGACTCTGTGAAAGGTCAAAGTAATGAGCTTTGATAAAATGTTTGGAGGAAGTTAAGTTAGTTTGTTGTTTCTAGTCTTACCTGCAGCATCCATGAGGGCTTCCGAAACAAAGAGCTGCAGGCATTTTCTCATGAAAAATAGTGCCTTCTTTCTTAATTATTATCACCCATCTATTTTCTTGTGCTTATCCAGTTCAGGGTCTTGACGGGGCTGGAGGGTATCTGAGTTGTCGCAGGGTGGCTAGTCCTCAGAATGATTGTGAATGGCTTGTTTAGAATCATCAGTTAACCTAATTCCATGGATGTGTTTGGACTGCATGAGGCAAGCAGGCACAGCAAAACAATCCAGACACATACAGGACTTTTCGATGAGGTAGCAGTACTGACCGCTGCACCACAATGTTAATTTTATAAGAAAGTAAGTATCAGATAAGATGCTAGGTCTCATCTGATACTTACTTTCTTATAATAAGATAAAGATAAATGTTAATGTTAGTTTGTTCCATGATTTGTGGTGCCCGCTTAGCAGATGGGGGCAGGGTTTAATAAGAATATTTTCTTCTTCCTGCTCCTTTTCACACATGGTTGTAGTGCTTTTTGATAGAAAGTGTGGTTGGTTTGTTTGACTTGTTGTACCAAGTGTGAAATAAATAAATGAAATGAAATGAAATGAAGTGAAATAATAATTTATCCCAAACTAGACTGGATCTAACAGCAGATCAGGCTTCAGGTAAGTATTGTATAGGAATTTATTTTATTTATGTATTTATCACATTATTTTATTGTATGATGCCTTGGTGCCACTGGATTTAAACATCTTCCACACCCATACTGTAAGACAAATGGTGGGGGTCTAGTAAGGAAGTTGGGGGAAGCAGACAACTCCACAGGAAGAATCTTGTCTTTTCGAGGACTCTGGGAGGTAGCAAGGGAGTGTGAACTTTAAGGTGTGAAACAGCTGTGTACTGCCTTTTGTTCCTAGAGAAGGTATTTAACCAATAGCCATGTTAGACTCAGGGAGACTCTGCTGACCGTCTGCCCCGCGGTCATGCAGGCTCTCCACAAGCTTGGTTGTCTGTTCTTTGTGTGTTTTGATTAAAGAATGTTAGCTACCGCTCGTCTGCAGGCTTTATTTAATGGAAAACTTCCACAACAGTATGCTGTGACATCTGATCTTTTTGCTGAAGTTTGCTAAATTTAAAGTTAATTTACAGATGCATGCCAACCAGGGAAAACTTTTAAAAACTGTAACATTCAACAGTGTGCACAAGCCAGCGGACTGGAGCTAGAAAGCCAGTCTTAGTTTTCTCTTCAAAATTGCTAAAAGGATTTTTGTTTTCTTTCTATTCTCTTGTTTTGTATACTGAAAAATAAAGATCAAAATCTGTGAATTTACACACTGACTACATGGACTCTCTAAGTAGCTGTAATAGCAGTATTTTTTTTCTTCCTTTACTTTACTTTACTTCCTTTACTTTCCTTTACTTCAAAATGTATTTTTTTTCTTATTATTATTATTTTTTACTTGTGTCTACTGACTTTTTTATGCATTAAAAATACAGGCCTCTTTATTTACAAGAGCAGCCGCTAAAATATATCTGGAGAGTTACGAAAAGTCCCGTGTGAGCTATGTCTTGTTCTGTCATTGTGTTTATGACCAAATGAGACACGTTAATATAAAACACGCTATGCCTGAATGACACTTGCAGATTTATTAAGTCAGTAAATGTTACAATTCCCATGTGTGAAAAGGACTTTAAACATTTGTTGCCATTGCCTTGACCTTTATGAAATTGTAATCTGACATATCATAGAATAAATGATTAATGGATTGCTCGTGCAAATAATCAGCAGATTAACTGCCAATAGTTTTTCACTGTTAGTTTCAGGCTAAGAAGTACTGAGGAATGAATGTGCACAATAACAGCATGTGTCAGGAGCGAAAAAATAAAATGCCAACACGCCTCACACAATTTGACCCAAGTTTTATTTAAGTGTATTCATTCATTTGAATTAATTCGAGCACCACCCATAAAGCATAATCACCTCCAACTGCAGAGCCACAAAGTAAGCCACTCTAAATGGTATGTTTCACTTAATTCCTGTATTCCTCCGCATTTCTGTCACATTCGAACAAAGGTTAGCATCAGTTTAAATTTTGAGATGAGCAATTTTTGAAAGCCTGGAAGTTTATGCACCTTTTCCAAAACATTCAGAATTATTATGTAACATATCAAACTATGGAAAAGCGCAGGGTATTCATTGGTAGCCAAGCAAGCCAAGATTATTAAAAGTTAAGCCTGGTTAATTGTTGTAATAGAAGACGACCAGTGACTGGTAAGATGTAATTGTCAGACAAATTACAGTTCTTACAGAATAGAGTATGAAAGGTTGTCATTTTCATTGAAAAAGAAACTACTTACAATTGACTACCAATGACTTGAGGCAGACAGCATAATTTCACACAATTAGCTTTTGTGGAGGCAGAGTGGCGGGAGAGAAGAGAAACATGACAGCAACTCTGGAATGAGAAAATCGAAAAA
This sequence comes from Haplochromis burtoni, assembly GCF_018398535.1. NCBI lineage: Eukaryota > Metazoa > Chordata > Actinopteri > Cichliformes > Cichlidae > Haplochromis > Haplochromis burtoni. The sequence goes on from NW_024582380.1 coordinate 3,683,637, forward strand.
ACAGAGAAAGTGTCTGAAGCGAGCAAACAAGCCTCATCCTTAAGAAAAAAAATAACCTCAATTGAAAAGGAGATTGAAAGTGAGGACTTGAATGAGGATGAAAAAGATTATGTTCTATTTTTATTGACAATATTGGCGAAAAAAGTACTTTCAGTCATGATCAGGAAGCGTCTCTTAAGTACCTTTATTCCCTGTGTTTAGGCATAGTCACCTACTGTGCTGTTCTTGTAAATTGTGCAAAATATATTAAATATTAAAGATGAAACTTTTCTTGATGCTATAAAAGCTGCACTAGGACCCGTCTCACAATCTGGGTTTATTGTAGTAACCTCCACTGTGTTTTTATTCTAAATGTATAAAGCGGGCTGTGGGGTTGTGTGGAATCAAGCTGGGAAGAAAAGAAGAGGGTGTTGAATGGCATAAAAAGAGGATTTTAAAACTACCTGTGGCTCTTTTGTTAACTATTTTATTTGGGTGTAATATTCAGAAAGGCACAACAAACACTTCAGCTTGTCCTTTCCTGCACCTTTCCAGCTCTTTTCTCCTCTCTTGATTTTCTTAGCACAGCTTCTGTCTGCTGTTTGTTCAAAAGGGTCGTGTAGCACACCCGTAGAATAAAAAGAGTGACCTCGGGTTACGGTACATTGATTTTTCGACTTACTCTTTGACTGCATAAAAGCTTTCTCATGTATGGTATAGAGACAGCACAAGGCTAGCATTCATTATTTACAAATGACCATTCAGGATCTCTGCGATGGCTAGGTGTCTGAGCTGAGTACCAGTTCAAGTACAAAAATCTAAAAAGGAAAACTGGATGGTCATTAATGAATATGAATACTAGCAGATAAGCACATGTTAAATGTGCACAGCGGTCATATTTTGAGGTCAGGATTCAAACACCAAAACCTTGATTATAACACTCACATTAAAATGATCGCTTTCTCACTTTTATTCCACTGCCCTTGGCAGAGCTTTCTTTTTTCCATTTACTGAATCACTTGGTGAAGGAGAATGGATCCCACTGGTACTCAGGGTACAAACCTAATCAAATTTCTGTACTGTATAAAGGTGGGAAAATGGCCGTCTTTTTGAATTTACACTTATCTAAGCAGCCTCCTTGCTGTGTTAAAGAAAAGCAATGCTTTATAAACTCAATAAAATGCACAGCTGACATTTAAAGCATTTTGTTTATTACGGTCACTTGGTACTGTGTGATATCACCTCCATCATGGTTGGGACTGTATCCATTTGTTTGTTTGCTGCATTAGATGGTGCAAAAAAACCCTTTATGTTATTGGAGTTTTTTGCACCATGTGAAGGAGAAGTGCCTTGATCTTGTTATGCTCGCATAATAAAAGTAAAGATATATAAAGCAATATATAAAGCAAAAAACAAAAATAAAAAGTCAATGAGGTCTATGGTGAAATATCAGATTTTAAAAAGCTAAGGTGTCTGCATTTTTGCCGAGGTGCACAGGGAGAAATTTAGATCAGGTATGTTTTTTTGTTTTTATAGACAAAAATGAAAAAAATTTCCATTATTTGATTCATCCAATAATTGTTTTTTGCGACAGATTGTCTCTAAAAGAAAATCAGTGAATATTTAGAAATGACTCATATCAACTGTGAAAGAACTAAGTGAATTACCAGTGATGACACTGGTAAAGACCCCCTGCTACCCAAGCCTTTCAGCATATGATTGAGAAACACGTTACTGGAGCCATCCATGTCAGGTGTTGTGGAACCGGGATATACTGATGAGAAGGGGGCTGCTGGAACAAGGATATGTAATAAGTGCACAAGAGATGAGAACAGAGAACTGCTGGAATGCTAATACACATGTAACCCGAGGGTTACTGGGGCCCATGTAGAGGGGCAGTGACTGCTAAATTGAGCAAGCGGCTTCGGGTATGCCATCTGAGACCTCTGTTCTGATGGACCCTCAAACTTTTAGGCATCTCATAGAGGATCCAAACTGAAGGACAAACAAAGACTAGCTGCAGGGTGCGTAGGGAATTTTATGAATGAATTATAAATATTATTGTTTAAAGTTGAAAAAGTTGCAGTTTACATGCATGCTTTGATTTTATCATTTCAGCGTACTAAGGATAGAATATATTGGTCACTGTTTGGCAGTGTTGGGAAGGTTACTTTTAAAATGTATTCCACTACAGATTACAGAATACATGCCCCAAAATGTATTTTGTAACATATTCCGTTCCGTTACTCAATGAGAGTAACGTATTCTGAATACTTTGGATTACTTAATATATTATCATGCTTTTTTACAACTACATGAATGTGATTTATTACTATTACTGAAGGTTACTTGCCATACCAACACCAACTAGATGTTTAAATCTTAATATAAAATGAGTAACAGTAGGGTGGACATTAGGTAAGGCTGCACTTTTTGCAGCGATCTCGTATAGAAAACTATTCCGCACGTATATAAAAAAGGGCCGCGGCTCTGAACCGTAGTAAAGGGACCTCTGGCTAATACGGGTCGGGCTCGTAGCTGAAAACTAGCTTTACTTTCTTGTCTGGGTCAACTTTGCTTGTGAGAGACAGAGAGAGGCGTTGAAAGGCTGCTCCAACTGAACTTATTGTTTCAGAGGAAAACACGAACACAGTGTACAGTCGAGTCTTAATAGTGTACTTACAGCTGGGCTTGTCAGGCACTCTTTTTGGCTGCAGTGGTTATTATTATATTTACATGCTTCCAGCTCCCGTTTCTGCTCGGTGACAGCTCGTACTTTTCCTTTTTCTCCCTCCCTCGCTCCCAGACACATAACGGGTATGGCAGTCCATTCTCCCTGCAGCACGGACTACACTGCCCATGAGGCTACATTCTTTAGGGCGATGCCTGTAACACTCTGCCTATTGCCTTCACATTAAATCATTTAAAAAATAGTTCTTCACATCATTATGAGACGCAAGATTGAGACACAGCCTCTTAAGGAGTGTTTTGTTTGGGTTTCCACCGGTGTGGAATTACCAAAAATAGAGAGGACATAGCCTAACCTATGAAACAGGAAAAGCTCGCCGTGCAATCCCTTTATTTCAACAAAGTAACTGTATTCTATATACCACCCTTTTGAACGGCAACTGTAACGGAATACAGTTACTCATATTTTACTCATATTACTCATACTCATATTTTAGTTACTCATAACGGTGGTACGTGTATTCCATTACTCCCCAACACTGCTGTTTGGATTATAATGGCAAAAAAATGTTCATTTACATGAACTTGGCCAGTAAAGGAAGAACAGCAGACAGTGGCTTGTTTATCGTTCATGTTGCAACTGAGTTATTGCACTGAATAAAAAATAAATCATTTTTGCATAATGTGATGATCTTTTGGAGATAAAATGTAATCACTTAATCGCTTTATCCTATTAGACATTTGTGTGAAGTTTTTGAAATAATTATCATTATTATTATCATTATTATTTTCTCTGGCATGACTTAGAAGCACACTGGCATACATTGATAATACATACATAGATTACATTAGACTGCATATAGAATATAGTATACTGTTATTTCACAATAAATATTTCATTTAAATCCATAATTTAAACAAGAAAAGATATTTAAAAAGAGTCTGGACTTTAAAGTTACTAAATACAAGACATGTTTTCATATTGCCTCACAAAATATAAAAAGAGCTTAAAGCTCTTTTAAAAAAAACCCCCAAAAAACCAAATGTCAAAATGTCATAGTTTCATATTTTTTCTAAATGTTCAACTTTTCTGCCTTACCTTTATGTTATTTTGATGTTTGTGCTGACAGTTAGACAAAGAAAGCATAGTGATGTCTCACTGACAGCCTGTTATAGAGATTATTTTCAAAGTTTTTACAACCCACTCTTTTTCAGTGGGTACAGAGACCTACTGGAGCCATTTATGCTTTCATTCGGGACTGTAAAGTCACAATTCAGAGGTTTTCAAAACTTATTTAATCTGCCCGTCAGCAGCAAAGCAGTTTGAAAAAGCAAGCAGCTAAATCCACAGCTGACCCATTTAGCTGCCACGCGACCTTTTCGAAGGCCCAGAGTGTCATTGTTTGCCTGACAGCAAAACAGGCAAAACAACCAATCACAGCAGAATACAGTATCTGCCTTGTTCAGTCTAGCACTTACTCTTCAGTACTGAGAAGCAAAAACAGGCATGAACTACAGTGCATGCTCTCAAAATTCCAGGAATTTTAAGATGAGGAAAAGGACATAAAATAAATCACAGGAGCTTTATTTGTAATAGAATCCCTTGGATTAATGCCATATACACTACTTAAATTTCCGCTTTTTCTTACACATATAAGTCTTTCCAAAAGCATAACCTGTGCATTCAAAAAAGATGAGGGCCCCTGTTTTTCAGTGTTTAACAGAAGTGAACTGTGAATACGTAACATTGTTTCCCCATTCTCATACAATGTCTGTGGAGTGCTGGTACAGTGAGAGGCTGTGTCACAAATGCAAAGTGAACACGGCTGAACTCAGATGAACCGACTACCGAGAAGAGCTTTTATCTTTTCAGACTTTCTTGCTTTAGGTAACAAACAGATGCAGATTCGTCAAAGAGATCATAAAGGCAGAGATGTAAATAACAGAGATGTAAACAAATGGAACTCGTTCAAGAAGCAAAGCAGCTTTATCATGAAATACTAAACAGCTAATTCAAAAATCATTTAAGAAAACAGTTTCTAGGGATTTTACATGAGTGATGTACACATTTACCAAACTGTTACTGCTCTGTGCATCAACCTCTCTGTATGCTTTATCTGCTTCGAGACAGGTGTGTTAGAAAAAAAATTGAAGGGGTTCACACTGCGCAATATGATCCAACAAAGTTATTTTCTTAGCTTTCCCCATGGTTTCCCAGACTGATGGCTTTTCGCTTGTCAGAGATGCTTTCAAAGTCATCCAGTTATAAACCACATTTCACTTTTCACATTGTACCAACATGGCGTTCACTCATCCAAATACTGTTTCATTTTGAGCGAAATTGTGTTTTTCTGTTCTTTGCATAATCAAAAACACATCCTCTTTTTCAAATAAAAAAAAAACTTTTGTCAAGGTTAAAACTACTTTTCTGGAGATGCCACTCTACATGAATGGCACTTAATGCTGGTTTCACAGGCCCTTCTGGTTTTAGTTTGTTTCTGCTTTTAATAGTTTGCTGCTATTGTAGAGGGTTTTTTTTTGAAGAAATACATTGTGTTGTTATCTTTGTGTAGGTCTGACATGAATAAATGCATGAAGGAGGGCTAATGTTTTAACAGGAATAGACAAAGTAACAGAAAAAGTAGCCGAGATTATCATCATGAAATGACCTTCTGGGAATATACATCCTTGCTAAAAAATAAATAAATAAAAAATGAGAGTACACCTTCTTTCAAGTCTAAGGTTTTGAATATCAGGACAGAATAAGATTCATCCTTAGCATGAACTAAAATGGGGAAAATACAATCTCAGATGAGCAGGAATACATGACATATTTCAGTGGTGTGTGAAAAACTAAGTACACCCTTACTGATTCAGTTGGAATTAAGACAGTAAGCAGCACCTAGAATTAAATCCCCTACCCACTTACTACTATTTGACCACTATGCCTAAAGACTCTAATCTAGACGGAGGCCGTGAGCATACCTGAGTTGACGAAATGATCTGGTGATGACTGGCTGTTTGCATCAGCCTGAATTGGTCACAGCTAATGGCCAGCAGCAGGTGCGTGCCTAGGGGAAGGTGGAGAGACAGGTGGAGGTGCACTGAGGAGGGTAAACACAACCACGCCTACACACACCCACACATAAACACCCATTGGGAGATAACCCAACAAAAAGCAAAAGAGACAGGCCAGCGAGCACAAGAGATTCCAGGACAACGATAACTGTTGATATGTCCACATCTGTAAATGCCCGTACAAGGATGGAAGCATCTTGTTTCATTAATTGTGATCAACAGCAGTTTTTATGATGTTTGAAGGTTAATATTGATGTAAAAAGAACTTGTGTTTTACACCAGCGGTCCCCAACCCCCGGGCCTCGGACCAGTACCGGTCCATGAGTCGTTTGGTACCGGGCCGCGAGAGTTGAGGCTCAGGTGTGAAATGTATGGTTTTCAGGGTTTTTATCGGTTTTCAGCGTTATTTTGTTATCGTTTTTATCGTTTACTCGGTTTTCCTGGGTCTTTTCACGTGTGTTATGAATAAATCTTCTTTTTTTCGGTACCGGTACTAGTTTTATTTTGTTGTATTTATCCGCGACACCTTAAAGGCCGGTCCGTGAAAATATTGTCGGGCATAAACCGGTCCGTGGCGCAAAAAAGGTTGGGGACCGCTGTTTTACACCACAGGACCACAGGTTCTAACTTCTGAATGATGCGGTGAAAGAGGTTGGGTTTTTTTTTTTTCACTCAGGACTGTGGCTGCCCCCTATTTTACCTGCAAAACAAAAAACTGTGCACATAATATTTCTTCAGAGATGCCTCCATATCAAGGCTTTCTAGTGGCAGTTTCACACACACTGGAATTTCATGCATTTATGCACATGGTAGAGTAATATTTTGTTCATTATCACACAGATAGTTCGGGATCTGACAGTAAAGAATTTTTTGTGTTATTCTATGCCTTTTTTGTATCTGCTGTTACACATAGATTTCCGATGTGTATAGAAGAATAGTTTGTAATGTGAACTCTCTGGACAAATCCTTACAGTTCACCTTAGTTTTGATTCTCAGGACCACACAGAGTGCCCAGAAATTTCTAACACAAGAGTTCACCCCTATATTACAAACAAGTTCATTATTCTTCAGCTTCCTGTCATTCATCTGAAGTACCACACTGTTTTCTGAGAGAAACATGTGTAAACCCTCCACATACACTCTACAGGGAGTGCAGAATTATTAGGCAAGTTGTATTTTTGAGGAATAATTTTATTATTGAACAACAACCATGTTCTCAATGAACCCAAAAAACTCATTAATATCAAAGCTGAATGTTTTTGGAAGTAGTTTTTAGTTTGTTTTTAGTTTTAGCTATTTTAGGGGGATATCTGTGTGTGCAGGTGACTATTACTGTGCATAATTATTAGGCAACTTAACAAAAAACAAATATATACCCATTTCAATTATTTATTTTTACCAGTGAAACCAATATAACATCTCCACATTCACAAATATACATTTCTGACATTCAAAAACAAAACAAAAACAAATCAGCGACCAATATAGCCACCTTTCTTTGCAAGGACACTCAAAAGCCTGCCATCCATGGATTCTGTCAGTGTTTTGATCTGTTCACCATCAACATTGCGTGCAGCAGCAACCACAGCCTCCCAGACACTGTTCAGAGAGGTGTACTGTTTTCCCTCCTTGTAAATCTCACATTTGATGATGGACCACAGGTTCTCAATGGGGTTCAGATCAGGTGAACAAGGTGGCCATGTCATTAGTTTTTCTTCTTTTATACCCTTTCTTGCCAGCCACGCTGTGGAGTACTTGGACGCGTGTGATGGAGCATTGTCCTGCATGAAAATCATGTTTTTCTTGAAGGATGCAGACTTCTTCCTGTACCACTGCTTGAAGAAGGTGTCTTCCAGAAACTGGCAGTAGGACTGGGAGTTGAGCTTGACTCCATCCTCAACCCGAAAAGGCCCCACAAGCTCATCTTTGATGATACCAGCCCAAACCAGTACTCCACCTCCACCTTGCTGGCGTCTGAGTCGGACTGGAGCTCTCTGCCCTTTACCAATCCAGCCACGGGCCCATCCATCTGGCCCATCAAGACTCACTCTCATTTCATCAGTCCATAAAACCTTAGAAAAACCAGTCTTGAGATATTTCTTGGCCCAGTCTTGACGTTTCAGCTTGTGTGTCTTGTTCAGTGGTGGTCGTCTTTCAGCCTTTCTTACCTTGGCCATGTCTCTGAGTATTGCACACCTTGTGCTTTTGGGCACTCCAGTGATGTTGCAGCTCTGAAATATGGCCAAACTGGTGGCAAGTGGCATCTTGGCAGCTGCACGCTTGACTTTTCTCAGTTCATGGGCAGTTATTTTGCGCCTTGGTTTTTCCACACGCTTCTTGCGACCCTGTTGACTATTTTGAATGAAACGCTTGATTGTTCGATGATCACGCTTCAGAAGCTTTGCAATTTTGAGACTGCTGCATCCCTCTGCAAGATATCTCACTATTTTTGACTTTTCTGAGCCTGTCAAGTCCTTCTTTTGACCCATTTTGCCAAAGGAAAGGAAGTTGCCTAATAATTATGCACACCTGATATAGGGTGTTGATGTCATTAGACCACACCCCTTCTCATTACAGAGATGCACATCACCTAATATGCTTAATTGGTAGTAGGCTTGCGAGCCTATACAGCTTGGAGTAAGACAACATGCATGAAGAGGATGATGTGGACAAAATACTCATTTGCCTAATAATTCTGCACTCCCTGTATTATTTGGTTTCTACATTACTCACTCCCTCATTTTTTGCACAGCTCTCGGTACAGTGCTGGTCATTAATGTAATGAAATAGCTGTGTCTGTTTATAAATTAATAAATTCTAAATTTGTCCCATTCAGAACTGGCCCAGCCTCTGGCTGAGAGAGTTGTGGATGTGTGGATTCTGCGTGGACCGCTGGTGGCGAGTCCGACCCTGGCTCTGGTACAGCACTGCATGTGTGATGTAGACAGCAACAGATTTGCAACTGCAGGCAACAGATTTGTGATTTATCACAGCTAATTGCAGTATTATGGCAAACAGACTGCATGTAAGTGCCAACTTGACCCTGTTAAGTAGCAGACCGATTATATCTTATGGCTGTTTATATTGTTTTGATGGACCAAACTCAGTTTGAAGGCCTGCTTAGATCTGCAAATGGTCGCAGACTTGGTTTCCTAACCCTTTTCCTTGGTGTGACAATAGCCTAAGAAGCACCCTTGACTCAAAACATCAGTGACACTGTGCAGGCTGGAAAACATTAAAAAAATCATTTAAAAAACACATTTTTCTATATAATCTAGTTGAGTTTCCAGTGCTTGCAGTGATCACTTTTGCTAAGTGAAGCAATACACAGCTGCCTGGAAACTGTAACTCACATCATGAAAAGCCTTTGCAGGCATCAGCTTTAAACCCAGTCAAATTCATATGGGAGATTTTGAAGCAGCATGTTAGAGAACGTCCTCCACCACCACCATCAAAACACCATATAAGGGAGAATCGTTTGGGAAGAACAGCATTCCACCCCTGCTGTAGAGTTTCAGAGAAATGGAAAATCAAAGCGCACTGGAGCTGCTCTGGCAGCCTGTGATGGCCCAACACTTTCAAATTTAAGCAGGTTTCCCCCTTACCTATCTGTACGTGCCCAATTATCTACCTATATTGTCTTCATACATGTATCATTTCAACTTTTTTAATCTCATTAGGCCTCATTAGACTCATTAGGTCACCTTCAAAAAGTTCAAAATGGGCATCAGTCAGCCAATTAGGCTGCATGACCTCCATGTCCAATGAAAGTCGTATGGAGCCAAAAAAAAAACCCTTGAAAAACAACAAAGGTAAAATGGTCAGGTCTATGTGTGTTGCTGTGAATGTGTGTGTGAAATCCCACCTCAGGCTATTTGATTCATTCAAAGTGCAGCTGTATGAAATCGTTAAGCAGTGTGCATCACTTGATGATGTATGCATTCTCATCACGGGCCATCAAATAATGTCAGGAACCACTACTCAGAAATAGGGCTGCCACGATTAGTCGACTACTCACAATTAGTCGACGACTAATTTAATAGTCGACACGTCGTTTGAAGCTTTGTAAGATCCCAAAAGACGCAGGAATAAGTAGTAGGATTTAAGAGTGTAA
>NW_024582380.1:3693520-3702682 GCF_018398535.1 Haplochromis burtoni
TAACGGACTGAAACAGAAGATGGCAGCACTGCATGTACAAGGATGCCAGCTGCCGTTAAACCCCGAAGAAGAAGAAGCTGCTCTGTCCCAGAATTCATAGCGCAGCCCTAGCTCAGTTTACGACAATGGCGGCAGCTAGTTAGTTTTAATATTATCTCTTATTATTCTTTCTGGGTCACAAAATAAATGTTTAACATATTTTCAGGCGAGAATGTAGCTGTGTAAACCTCAAATATCTGCTCAGTTTATCAGGACACCACATATTTTCAAAAGCGCTCCGACGTTTCGTCTGTTACCCACTAGCTCGATAGCTAGCTGGGGTCAGGCTCACTAGAGCCCGTGAGAACACCGGACTCCCGGCAAATCGTTTTCAAACCCACCGCCGTCTTTCGCTACTCAGGTTAAACATGATATATAAGTCACTTAGATAACTTAAAATGTTATTGTTTGGCTTTTTTTAGTATTTTATTTGTTCCTGAGTAAATCAGGTTTGGCTGAGATTAAAGTTATAGTTTTTACACAGCTGAATAAACGTCAAGCAGACAACTGATTATCAGAAGTGTGAGATGCTCGAGAATTTACTCCGGTGTCCTGTTATATTTTAGATAGCAAGGAGTTTATTAAACTTCACCGAAACAATCTGCAAATTTCATTAAAATTTAATAAACTATCATCTTGTCTTTATTTTTAGTTAGCACAACCTTAAACACTTAAAGCTGTAAGCTAATGATAGTTATATAAGAGCAGATGCATGCTGGTGCAATAAGCTGTAGTTTTACGTCCATGGATGCATGATCTGATTAGTCGACTAATCGCAAAATAATCGGTGACTAGTCGACTATCAAAATAATCGTTTGTGGCAGCCCTACTCAGAAACAAGGTCTCACCCAACACCCCGGGTTCTGCATTTTTAGATGGAAACAGTTCCTTTTAACAGAGCAGCAAAGCCCACATAAAAAAGCCAGGAGGGGTGGCAGTGGCCAAGTTTGTCAAGCAACAAATTGAAGTTTGTTTCCCATTTCGGAGCTTAGAGTTTGCGGTATCATTTTCTCATGCTGGCTACATTTGTACGCCAATGTCGTATGGTTAGATTTAAGAAAATATTGAGACCTGCCATCACCAACTTTAGTAGTGCTTGGTCCTTGTGTGTTTTTATGTGCAGCACCCATACCGTTAGAGTTGTGAGTGACAATCATCTCACTACTGCTGCAAGGGGTGCATCACCAACACCAATGCCAGAGGACACCATGTGTGAATGTCTGAGACACCCGCGGCTTTGTCAAAATGGCATTATCTGACACCCTGAGCGTGGGGAGTGGGGTGTGTGACCTGGTCTTGTGAACATCACACTACAATAAAAAAAAAAAAACAACTGTCACAGCACCTCTGTAATCTCAGGGTTTATTGTTATGATGTTTTCTAGCAGTCACTAGAAAGTCTGCACAGAGCAGAGACGTCTCAAATCTCTGCTGACATAAGGTGGCATCTGATGACGCAAGGATCAGAAATAAAAGGCTTGGCTAACTTTGTAGAAGTGCAAATGCTGCACCTGAGCTGCGGTGAATTCTGGGTATGTAAGTCTACGCGATGATGACATGCAATCAAGTCTCCCTGAAACATACCTAACTGATGAGAAGTCAAATCTACACCAAATTAATAGCAGAATAAACTATGACCTGTAACAATAGCACATTGAAATAGCTACAAAATATATTTTGCATATATATTACAATTTGGCTCTTATTTCAAGGATCTGGAAATGAGACCCAGTGGTGCACTATTTCTACCACTGTCATTATATAAAAAATGTTCCATTTGTGGTTTATAATAATAATAATAATAACAACAGTAATATTCATTTTACATTATCACTCAGACAATATTGAAACCTGAGGTGTTGCTGAATGAAGCCCTGTATTATAGGGAGACATAATTAATTATGCTACGTACGATCGTGTTATCTTCCTTGGGAGAGGTCATACCTTCTCTTATTGTTTCATGGTAGGATAAACGTATCTATGTCTGTTTTAGTCTAAGTGCCTTTTGTTTAGATGAACTGCTGGACTTCCAGACCAGCAGGTTTAGGGAAGTCTTTATGGGGTCACATCTGACCCACACACACGCACACGTACACCACGCACAGGCAAGGTACTCTTTGTGTGTATGTATACGTCATATGTTAATGAACCTATGTACATTCATGTAACCTCAATAAAAGAGCAGTGTTACGGGGGAACGGACGAGAGCAACTGGGGTCAAGCGAAGGAACGGCGTTTTGTCCGTTGGTCTCCCTCGTATACGAGAATCATAAAGAGCTCTGCTTGGTGTTCAATGCTTTTTGCTGTGTAGTTGAATTGTCTTGAACGTTCCAGCGAATAGGTTTAAGCTACAAACCTATCATTAATTGGTCCTTCGGAGTCGGATCCCTGGAGTCGACATTCACCGAGGGGAGAAGAGACACGCTGAAAGACTGACGTCAGCCAGGAAGTTCCTGAGTAAAGTCCCGAGACGTGAGAATCTGTCATCGGGCCGGTGGATTAGCTGTCTGTTTTCTCTCCTGATGAATGACGATCGGCGGGATTCGAGGCTAATATTACACGCTAAGCAATTCCGAGTAACTTGAGAGAGCGACTCTATAACCGCAGAACTGGGTTAGGGTCCCAAGCAAAAAAGCATATTTGAAACCATGTCCAACATATTTGGTGTTCCAATTGCACCCTGCCCGTTTATAGCTATTTTTGGGGTGACGCCTTGTGATGCCAGTCTTTCCAAATCACACTCTGATCTTCTGGCCTTCTGCACTTTTTTGGCCCGTAGAATGATATTATTGAAATGGAAAGAGCCACTTCCACCTGTATATGGGCAATGGGTTAAGGATGTCATGTACTATACTCAGCTGGAAAAGATCCGCTACACTGTAAAAGGTTCGGTTCGGAGGTTTTATGACACATGGCAACCTTTTCTTACTTACTTTGAAAGATTAAGTCCTGGATACTATTGCTCAATGTGCGTGTGAGTTTTTTTGTTTTTTTTTTGTTGTTGTTGTTTTGTTTTTTTTCCCTTGCTGTTGTTCATTTATTTTATTATTTACTTTGTATCTGTAATTTTATTTTATTTTATCTCTTCTTTCCTCTCTGGCTGGGTTTTAGTTACACTGTTCTGGATTGGGGGGGGGCACGACTGTTTGTTAATATTGCCATAATTGTTGTTGGAAGCAATTTTTTGTTCAATAAAAACACCTTGATCAAAATAAAAATGTGATTTTGAGGGTGAACTGGTTGCTGGAAAATGTTAAATGTTAGAAGTTTTCAGAAAACACCAGCCTTGAAGAGCGTGTGGAGAAGGCCAGCCCACATCAGCAGCAGCTTAAGATATGCTCTGGTGAATGGCTTTCCCCCACCCCTTGCTGAAACAAAATGTTAGTATTCTTTAGCTTGCTCTGATCAACAACAGCCTGTGCTCCAGACCATAGTTTTAATTGAGGTGGATAAATGCTAAAAGTAATTTGCATTAAGCTTAGGGTTGCTCAAATTCAGTACATTGACATATGAGCTGAAGTAAAATAGGTAAATATTTTAACTAATGACATGCATAGAGGCACTTGACCTGTTTGAAAGACTGTCATCCTATTATGAGCTATTGTTATATATAGAGCACACCTATAAAAACAACTAATATGCTGAACCCTGTATGAAACAGCTGAAAACTACATGATGGAGAAGCTGAATTGAATATGAAAGTGCAAGTCTTTGCCACTGTGGGCAAAGCACGCAACCACTTTGTGAGGTTACGTTGCGGTCTCTTCTGAGCTGATGAGCAAGCTACACATTATCAGATCGGATGCTGGCTGAGAACTCATCAAGAGAGGGAAACAGAACTATGATAGCTCGAGTGTGCAGCGTATCCGTGAGTTCAGCTTCTTCTTTCAGATGTGCAGCAGTTTTCCTGCATCATTGACTCATGTGTGTAGAGTGTTCATAGCATCAGATCATGTTTTTGTTATTTGTTTTGTTGGGTTGAAAAATAATTAAATAAAGTTGTGATCATACTTATGGATCACCATGGCACATATCATCATGCCATATGATTTATTTATGCAGATGAAAAAAGTGAGTGTGAATGTGCCTGACATCGCAGAGTGTGTGTGCACTGTGTAAAAGTATTTGCCTCCATTTGTGAGAGCGGTGATTCTGCAGGTCACCAGTGATTGTAAAGGGGAAAAAAAGAACAAAAAAAGAGACATTGTAGATGAAAAATAATCATAGGAAAAAGGTTTTGTGTTGATCAGCCAAGAACAACTACATCTCATTTTCTGCTTTTAAGAAAGGAGACGTTCACAAAAAACAGAGAGAGAGATGTGTGTTGGTTAAGCAGTGATAATAATAATGAACATGTCTTAGTTTGTCACTTTCAGATGAAAAGCAGACCTGAATCAATTTTCCACATGCAGCAGGTCGGGAAAAAGTTATAGGTTATTTAACATCAGTTGAAAATCGCCAAGTGCTGGCTGAATTTACAGACCACTTGTTATCAAATGCTGAATTTACCAATGCTGACAATTAACTCTCTAGGTTGCAGGACAACAGTTTAACTTTTGTGGGAAAAAAGATTCTGGTTTGACCAACCAGTGATCAGACAATAAATTTAGTTGTTAGATATAGTAAATTGGGAGAAGCTTTCTGCTTGATTGATGCAGCACAAGTAATTTACTGTATGAGGGAAATTGTCTTTTGTGATAATATTTTGAACATGCATTTCTGTTGTCCTGTCAACTTAGTGGGTTAATAGCTGATATGCAAATTATTTGATTGTTATTTAGATTAAGTGAAAGGTGACTGAATTCCTAGCACAAGTGAATGGATGTGTTGGAGTTTGTTAGAGTGGAGACTCTAAAACACTGAGTTTCCTGTTTTGATTTGCGAGTGAATCCTGTATAGATACACAACTCTGAATACGTCAGAACAAACTTCTTTTGTGAAGTGCATGACAAGCATGTCACATGTTTTATGATGAAGGGAAAAAAGGAAAATTGAATAAAATGAGTCTGTGGCCTAAATGAGTGAAGAGCACAGACCTGGTGATTAAACTTCATAGCTAATAAACATTAGGGTTATGTTGTGTGTTTGTGGCTGATGGAGGGTTTGGAATTAATCTAGCTGATGATTTTTCTTTTGTTGCAAGGTTGAGCCTACCAATTAGGTTTGGTATGATTTACCCTCCTGAAATTAGGAGCATGTGTCATGACTTAACAAGGCCTTTTTATTTTGTTACTTTCACAGTGCACTGAAAGTTTTGTTTGATAATCTGTCGTTTGAGCAAATCTGCATGATTAGAACAAAAGCGCTATACGACACGTCGTCAAGAAAATTGTTGCAAGTGAGTTTCTCCACATTAAAATGGGCTCAGGAGAAAATCACTTAACTGGGACAATTAGAAAATGAGTCCCTGCCCAAAAGGATTCAGCGAGGTAATCCGATCTAAAATTCTTCTTTTTCTTTTTGGTGGAGGGTGGAAACTAAATGCGACGATAGGTTCCACTATCAGCAAAGGAAGAATGAATGAATGAAAAATGAGTGAAAATAAAAATGGGAAACTGACTGAACTGGTAAAAGCTCACAAGACTTGACTGACTTGACCAGTATGTAAGATTGAACCTCTGGGCATGACAAAGGGTGGATGACTCCATGTGTGTTTCTTTTTACAGGAGCAGAAAGATGACAGCAACATCCTAGGTTGCGTGAGCTTTGGGCCGTGTCGATTTAACCTTTTAAATGCCATACTTTCTGTGTCTTGCATCTACCAGGGGTGTGTTATTCACTATTGTGTTGCTCACAGAGATCACTGTGAGAAAGTGTGTACACACCTGTCGCAGCGCTAACATTTGCATTTCTTTTCTACAGCATTACAGTTCTTCATGTGATTTGATGATGTGATTTATAACAGGATACAACTGGTTGATGTTTTTTCTACCTACAGGATTACTGGGTTTATGTGTGAAGAAAACTGTGTTTGACAGGCTATGAGTTGATTATGCTGTTACACTGTGTTACTTGGGAAAATGTTGAATATTACAGGGGAGAAGTGAATATAGTGTGTGACATTTCCTGTATTGAAACCAGTGTCTCTCCTTTTCACAGTTGTGAATGGCTAATTTTATGGTCTTTTTATAGCACCTCTGGAACCTGTCAATTTGCCTGACCACCATGTGTCCATGTGTATTGCTAATGTTTGTTTTTTCTAAGAGTGCATGTAGAGGATTCAGCAGAAGCGAGACAAGTGACATGAGAAAACAAATAAGAGATGCAGTGTTTATGGAATAGTTTAATATGGTGCTCATTAGCTGGCCACTATTGAGCTATGTAAGTATATGAAGTGGAGTGACTTTGCTTAAGGAAGTCACGGATTACATTAATGTTGACTATACATGGGATGATCCATGTCTGGGCAATTATGGTCACAAGTTGTGGTTTACTGATTTGAGAAAACCTGCACATGACACTTGTCTTGTGATGTTGAATGCTTATTACTCTTATGACATAATTATTGGTGTTCAATGCTTTTTGCTGTGTAGTTGAATTGTCTTGAACGTTCCAGCGAATAGGTTTAAGCTACAAACGTCAGAGGTGGGTTTGAATACACAGACCATCCTCTGAACATCTCCTGGGTCTATGAATGGTTTGCCCCTCTGGGGGCAGGGGTACCTGGACCTGGGATATAGAGTATGTTTGGTGAGTGTGAATGTGTGTACAGTGTCTATTTGTCTCTGTCTCCACGTCGGGTGAGTCCGAGTATTTGTTTGTGTATATGGGGGTGGGAATGCACGTTTGTGTCTGCGTTTCTTGGCTGTTACCTCAAAGCACATTGTGCGCTGTCGATCTTGCGTGCTGCACAATAACATTTAGTATTTAGTATCTACTCTTATCTACTGTTAGCTAGTTTATTGTGATGGTGTTGTATTTATTATGTTGCTCTTTTTTGTTTGTTTTCTCTTCTGTTTTTTTTATCTCCATACAGGTGATCCAGGTGTTTTGTTTGTTTTTCTTTTTTCTTCTTCCCCCCTTTCTCACCATCTCTTCTCCCCTCTTTTGTTCTCTCCCTCTCTTTCTTTCATTCTTTCTCCCTGTCCTATCCCCCAGTCATGTCTGTCCCGTCTGTAACAACTGAAAATCAAATCAAATAAATACATAATTATAATAAAGGTCAATCAAATGGACCAATATGGCGAGGCCATGATGATCCACTTGGTAAAGTAAATCCGCTTGGCATCTTTCTTGGCCTTAAGACAACAATTCTGATGGCTAAAGATCGAAACGGGGAAGAAAAAAAACATAACCCTTTGATAAGTTTTAGTGATAAATAGTACAGTTACTTGAAAATAATTTAAGAGAGTAAACAATATTTTATTTTTAATACCCCAACACTGCACTGATGTGTGACTGCTTTGTTTTTGTACACCCAATTCAGAGTTTTAGGGTTCATGAAGTCATTTTGTGTGGGTTTTTTTGTTCTCTTTGCTATTATTTGGTACTTACACTTAGTGTGTGTGATGTGTGTGCGTGCATGCGCGCACGTGTGTGTGTGTGTGTGTGTGTGTGTGTGCATGCATGCACGCCCGTGTGACACAGCCAGAGATCAAAGTAAACTGTTAAATAGTACATTTCTTTTTGCATAAGACGCTTACCAACTTCTGCGAGCTCGCAGTTGAGGCTACGTGCTTTTCTGGCAGCTTATTCAGCTTCAAAGACAGTCTTAAACAAAAACGGAGCATAACGTTCATAAGTGTTTCTTAAATTTACGACAGCAAATTGAAGAAATGATTTGTAATTGAGGCTTCATTATTAACTAGGTTAAAGCTTTGATACCAAGCAGGATATTATAAGAAATCTCAGCCTTGTCCTTTTGTAAACTGCTCACGCTACGATAAGAAAGTAAACACAAGGTTGATTTAGGGCATTTACAATGCAGTCAACTGAAACTACAATCTTTATGATCTGATTAGTCGAATAATCGCAAAAATAATCGGTGACTAGTCGACTATCAAAATAATCGTTTGTGGCAGCCCTACTCAGAAACAAGGTCTCACCCAACACCCCGGGTTCTGCATTTTTAGATGGAAACAGTTCCTTTTAACAGAGCAGCAAAGCCCACATAAAAAAGCCAGGAGGGGTGGCAGTGGCCAAGTTTGTCAAGCAACAAATTGAAGTTTGTTTCCCATTTCGGAGCTTAGAGTTTGCGGCATCATTTTCTCATGCTGGCTACATTTGTACGCCAATGTCGTATGGTTAGATTTAAGAAAATATTGAGACCTGCCATCACCAACTTTAGTAGTGCTTGGTCCTTGTGTGTTTTTATGTGCAGCACCCATACCGTTAGAGTTGTGAGTGACAATCATCTCACTACTGCTGCAAGGGGTGCATCACCAACACCAATGCCAGAGGACACCATGTGTGAATGTCTGAGACACCCGCGGCTTTGTCAAAATGGCATTATCTGACACCCTGAGCGTGGGGAGTGGGGTGTGTGACCTGGTCTTGTGAACATCACACTACAATAAAAAAAAAAAAAACAACTGTCACAGCACCTCTGTAATCTCAGGGTTTATTGTTATGATGTTTTCTAGCAGTCACTAGAAAGTCTGCACAGAGCAGAGACGTCTCAAATCTCTGCTGACATAAGGTGGCATCTGATGACGCAAGGATCAGAAATAAAAGGCTTGGCTAACTTTGTAGAAGTGCAAATGCTGCACCTGAGCTGCGGTGAATTCTGGGTATGTAAGTCTACGCGATGATGACATGCAATCAAGTCTCCCTGAAACATACCTAACTGATGAGAAGTCAAATCTACACCAAATTAATAGCAGAATAAACTATGACCTGTAACAATAGCACATTGAAATAGCTACAAAATATATTTTGCATATATATTACAATTTGGCTCTTATTTCAAGGATCTGGAAATGAGACCCAGTGGTGCACTATTTCTACCACTGTCATTATATAAAAAATGTTCCATTTGTGGTTTATAATAATAATAATAATAACAGTAATATTCATTTTACATTATCACTCAGACAATATTGAAACCTGAGGTGTTGCTGAATGAAGCCCTGTATTATAGGGAGACATAATTAATTATGCTACGTACGATCGTGTTATCTTCCTT
>NW_024582380.1:3703413-3758413 GCF_018398535.1 Haplochromis burtoni
AGTAAAGTCCCGAGACGTGAGAATCTGTCATCGGGCCGGTGGATTAGCTGTCTGTTTTCTCTCCTCGATGAATGACGATCGGCGGGATTCGAGGCTAATATTACACGCTAAGCAATTCCGAGTAACTTGAGAGAGCGACTCTATAACCGCAGAACTGGGTTAGGGTCGCAAGCAAAAAAGCATATTTGAAACCATGTCCAACATATTTGGTGTTCCAATTGCACCCTGCCCGTTTATAGCTATTTTTGGGGTGACGCCTTGTGATGCCAGTCTTTCCAAACCACACTCTGATCTTCTGGCCTTCTGCACTTTTTTGGCCCGTAGAATGATATTATTGAAATGGAAAGAGCCACTTCCACCTGTATATGGGCAATGGGTTAAGGATGTCATGTACTATACTCAGCTGGAAAAGATCCGCTACACTGTAAAAGGTTCGGTTCGGAGGTTTTATGACACATGGCAACCTTTTCTTACTTACTTTGTAAGATTAAGTCTGGAAACTATTGCTTAATGTGCATGTGAGTGTTTTTTTTTTTGTTTTTTGTTTTTTATTGTTGTTGGTTTTTTGTTTTTTTTTCCCCCTTGCTGTTGTTTATTTATTTTATTATTTACTTTGTATCTGTAATTTTATTTTATTTTATCTCTTCCTTCCTCTCTGGTTGGGTTTTAGTTACACTGTTCTGGATGGGTGGGGGGGGTGGGGGCACGACTGTTTGCTAATATTGCCGTAATTGTTGTTGGAAGCAATTTTTTGTTCAATAAAAAGACCTTGATCAAAATAAAAATGTGATTTTGAGGGTGAACTGGTTGCTGGAAAATGTTAAATGTTAGAAGTTTTCAGAAAACAGCAGCCTTGAAGAGCATGTGGAGAAGGCCAGCCCACATCAGCAGCAGTTAAGATATGCTCTGGTGAATGGCTTTCCCCCACCCCTTGCTGAAACAAAATGTTTAGATGATTCTTTAGCTTGCTCTGATCAACAACAGCCTGTGCTCCAGACCATAGTTTTAATTGAGGTGGATAAATGCTAAAAGTAATTTGCATTAAGCTTAGGGTTGCTCAAATTCAGTACATTGACATATGAGCTGAAGTAAAATAGGTAAATATTTTAACTAATGACATGCATAGAGGCACTTGACCTGTTTGAAAGACTGTCATCCTATTATGAGCTATTGTTATATATAGAGCACACCTATAAAAACAACTAATATGCTGAACCCTGTATGAAACAGCTGAAAACTACATGATGGAGAAGCTGAATTGAATATGAAAGTGCAAGTCTTTGCCACTGTGGCAAAGCACGCAACCACTTTGTGAGGTTACGTTACGGTCTCTTCTGAGCTGATGAGCAAGCTACACATTATCAGATCGGGATCTGGCTGAGAACTCATCTAAGAGAGGGAAACAGAACTATGATAGCTCGAGTGTGCAGCGTATCCGTGAGTTCAGCTTCTTCTTTCAGATGTGCAGCAGTTTTCCTGCATCATGACTCATGTGTGTAGAGTGTTCATAGCATCAGGATCATGTTTTTGTTTATTTGTTTTGTTGGGTTGAAAAATAATTAAATAAAGTTGTGATCATACTTATGGATCACCATAGCACATGTCATTTGCCATATGATTTATTTATGCAGATGAAAAAAGTGAGTGTGAATGTGCCTGACATCGCAGAGTGTGTGTGCACTGTGTAAAAGTATTTGCCTCCATTTGTGAGAGCGGTGATTCTGCAGGTCACCAGTGATTGTAAAGGGGAAAAAAAGAACAAAAAAAGAGACATTGTAGATGAAAAATAATCATAGGAAAAAGGTTTTGTGTTTATCAGCCAATAACAACTACCATCTCATTTTCTGCTTTTAAGAAAGGAGAGTTCACAAAAAACAGAGAGAGAGATGTGTGTTGGTTAAGCAGTGATAATAATAATAAAAATGTCTTAGTTTGTCACTTTCAGATGAAAAGCAGACCTGAATCAATTTTCCACATGCAGCAGTCGGGGAAAAAAGTTATAGGTTAACATCATTGGACACGTTCAGACCAAGTTTCTGGCTGAATTGTTTACAGCGCACTTGTTATCAAATGCTGAATTTAGCCAATGCTGACAATTAACTCTCTAGGTTACAGGACAACAGTTTAACTTTTGTGGGAAAAAAGATTCTGGTTTGACCAACCAGTGATCAGACAATAAATTTAGTTGTTAATATAGTAAATTGGGAGATGCTTTCTGCTTGATTGATGCAGCACAAGTAATTTACTGTATGAGGGAATTATCTTTTGTGATAATATTTTAAACATGCATTTCTGTTGTCCTGTCAACTTGGTGGGTTGATAGCTGATATGCAAATTAGTTGATCGCTATTAGATTAAGGAAATGTGACTGAATTCTAGCACAAGTGAATAGGATGTGTTGGAGTTTGTTAGAGTGGAGACTCTAAAACACTGAGTTTCCTGTTTTGATTTGCGGGTGAATCCTGCACCCAGATACACAACTCTGAATACGTCAGAACAAACTTGTTTTGTGAAGTACATGACAACATGTCACATGTTTTGTGATGACGGGGGAAAGGAAAACTGAATAAAATGGGTCTGTGGCCTAAATGAGTGAAGAGCACAGACCTGGAGATTAAACTCATAGCTAATAAAAAACATTAGGGTTATGTTGTGTGTTGTGTGGCTGATGGAGGGTTTGGAATTAATCTAGCTGATGATTTTTCTTTTGTTGCAAGGTTGAGCCTACCAATTAGGTTTGGTATGATTTACCCTCCTGAAATTAGGAGCATGTGTCATGACTTAACAAGGCCTTTTTATTTTGTTACTTTCCCAGTGCACTGAAAGTTTTGTTTGATAATCTGTCGTTTGAGCAAATCTGCATGATTAGAACAAAAGCGCTATACGACACGTCGTCAAGAAAATTGTTGCAAGTGAGTTTCTCCACATTAAAATGGGCTCAGGAGAAAATCACTTAACTGGGACAATTAGAAAATGAGTCCCTGCCCAAAAGGATTCAGCGAGGTAATCCGATCTAAAATTCTTCTTTTTCTTTTTGGTGGAGGGTGGAAACTAAATGCGACGATAGGTTCCACTATCAGCAAAGGAAGAATGAATGAATGAAAAATGAGTGAAAATAAAAATGGGAAACTGACTGAACTGGTAAAAGCTCACAAGACTTGACTGACTTGACCAGTATGTAAGATTGAACCTCTGGGCATGACAAAGGGTGGATGACTCCATGTGTGTTTCTTTTTACAGGAGCAGAAAGATGACAGCAACATCCTAGGTTGCGTGAGCTTTGGGCCGTGTCGATTTAACCTTTTAAATGCAACTTTCTGTGTCTGTGCATCTACCAGGGGTGTGTTACTCACTACCTTGTGTTGCTCACAGAGATCACTGTGAGAAAGTGTGTATACACCTGCACAGCGCTAACATTTGCATTTTCTTTTTTACAGCATTACAGTTCTTCATGTGATTTGATCATGTGATTTATAACAGGATACAATTGGTTGATGTTTTTTCTACCACAGGATTACTGGGTTTATGTGTGAAGAAAACTGTGTTTGCAGGCTATATGTTGATTATGCTATTACACTGTGTTCTTGGGAAAATGTTGAATATTACAGGGGAGAAGTGAATATAGTGTGTGACATTTCCTGTATTGAAACCAGTGTCTCTCCTTTTCACAGTTGTGAATGGCTAATTTTATGGTCTTTTTATAGCACCTCTGGAACCTGTCAATTTGTGCCTGACCACCATGTGTCCATGTGTGTTGCTAATGTTTGTTTTTTCTAAGAGTGCATGTAGAGGATTCAGCAGAGGCAGACAAGTGACATGAGAAAACAAATAAGAGATGCAGTGTTTATGGAATAGTTTAATATGGGGCTCATTAGCTGGCCACTATTGAGCTTGTAGTGATAAATAAGTGGAGTGACTTTGCTTAAGGAAAGTCACGGATTACATTAATGTTGACTAAATACATGGGATGATCCATGTCTGGGGCGAATTATGGCAACAATTGTGGTTTACTCATTTGAGAAAACCTGCACATGATACTTGTCTTTGATGCTGAATGCTTTATTACTCTTATGACATAATTATTGGTGTTCAATGCTTTTTGCTGTGTAGTTGAATTGTCTTGAACGTTCCAGCGAATAGGTTTAAGCTACAAACGTCAGAGGTGGGTTTGAATACACAGACCATCCTCTGAACATCTCCTGGGTCTATGAATGGTTTGCCCCTTTGGGGGCAGGGGTACCTGGACCTGGGATATAGAGTATGTTTGGTGAGTGTGAATGTGTGTACAGTGTCTATTTGTCTCTGTCTCCACGTCGGGTGAGTCCGAGTATTTGTTTGTGTATATGGGGGTGGGAATGCACGTTTGTGTCTGCGTTTCTTGGCTGTTACCTCAAAGCACATTGTGCGCTGTCGATCTTGCGTGCTGCACAATAACATTTAGTATTTAGTATCTACTCTTATCTACTGTTAGCTAGTTTATTGTGATAGTGTTGTATTTATTATGTTGCTCTTTTTTATTTGTTTTCTCTTCTGTTTTTTTTTTATCTCCACACAGGTGATCCAGGTGTTTTCTTTGTTTTTCTTTCTTTCTTCTTCCCCCCTTTCTCACTGTCTCTTCTCCCGTCTATTTTTCTTTCTCTCCCTCTCTTTCTTTCATTCTTTCTCCCTGTCCTGTCCCCCAGTCATGTCTGTCCCGTCTGTAACAACCGAAAATCAAATCGAATAAATCCATAATTGTAATAAAGGTCAATCAAATGGACCAATATGCCAAGGCCATGATGATCCACTTGGTAAAGTAAATCCACTTGGTAAAGTAAATCCACTTGGTAAAGTAAATCCACTTGGCGTCTTTCTTGGCCTTCAGACAGCAATTCTGATGGCTAAAGATCCAAACGGGACGGGTAAGAAAAAACAAAACCCTTTCATAAGTTTTAGTGATAAATAGTACAGTTACTTGAAAATAATTTAAGAGAGTAAACAATATTTTATTTTTAATACCCCAACACTGCACTGATGTGTGACTGCTTTGTTTTTGTACACCCAATTCAGAGTTTTAGGGTTCATGAAGTCATTTTGTGTGGGTTTTTTTGTTCTCTTTGCTATTATTTGGTACTTACACTTAGTGTGTGTGATGTGTGTGCGTGCATGCGCGCACGTGTGTGTGTGTGTGTGTGTGTGTGTGTGCATGCATGCACGCCCGTGTGACACAGCCAGAGATCAAAGTAAACTGTTAAATAGTACATTTCTTTTTGCATAAGACGCTTACCAACTTCTGCGAGCTCGCAGTTGAGGCTACGTGCTTTTCTGGCAGCTTATTCAGCTTCAAAGACAGTCTTAAACAAAAACGGAGCATAACGTTCATAAGTGTTTCTTAAATTTACGACAGCAAATTGAAGAAATGATTTGTAATTGAGGCTTCATTATTAACTAGGTTAAAGCTTTGATACCAAGCAGGATATTATAAGAAATCTCAGCCTTGTCCTTTTGTAAACTGATCACGCTACGATAAGAAAGTAAACACAAGGTTGATTTAGGGCATTTACAATGCAGTCAACTGAAACTACAATGACAAATTGCTACATCATGAGGGAAATAACTGTGATGTGATTTGATGAGACAAAGATTATGATGAAGTGAAAGGCTCAGTGAACCAGGACAGACTCGGTGGCTGTAGGCATCTGTCCTTATGGACAGTTAGCGGAGCAAGATGAGGAAAATATGCTCGGCAAATATATTTTTACTGGGCAGCACAGTCACGACCACTGATAAAATAAGTACTCAGGAGTGGACTCAAAACTCGCCGCTGCTCACAGTCTAGTTGACGCTGTAAAACACATTCACTGTCCCTTGTGCGGTGAAAGTCCACAAAGAAATCTGGGCACTTGAGTATTCTGAGCAACAAACATAATCAAATGAGTGCTGTGTGAAAGGGGCATGAGAGGCATGCTGTTGATAAGGCTGGTCTCATCTCAGGTTGTATTAAGTCCTGCTGCTGTAGCAAATGACCCCATTTAATGAGGGGAGCATCCACAAACCATTTGCTTGCCATGTGTTGCTGCACATCATTAACACAAAAATCCAGCAGCACACCCTGGAGAATAATATATCCAGGATTTAAAGAACATATTGTCAAACTCTGTGTCTGGACCTGCTCGCTACCTGTATTTTCCTGGCATGGCCGACATGTAAACAGTCTCCCCCCTATGTTGCATTGATGAAAAGAGCCTCCTGTGGAGATGGCTTTCTTTCTGGCGCTGACATTTCTGTTTGTTCAGAACATTGCTGGTGAAGGCTGAGATGCTGGATTACAGCCTGGTCATGTTTCTATTTCAGATTTAAGCACTTGACCTTTAATAGGAATCTGCTCTGTTTATTTGCTCACAGATGTTTATTTAGGTTGAATACATCTCGATGGTCTGCTTTGTTTTTCCTCAGGGTTAGAGAGATTCCCCTGTGTCTCTGGTCTAGCCATGAGATTAACTTGACTCGAGGTCTTATCAGGATTAAGGAGGTTCAAACAGTTGGGATGAGTCATATTATTTCTTTGGGATATGCTGCAGGTTGAGGTTTCTTTTAAGCTAAAAGAGTCACTTTTAGCTTTTAGATTCAGTTATCTGCTACTTTCTGCAAAGAAAGAAATGAATGTTTCTTGAGGAATATATTAAAACTTGCGTGTGTAATTTGACATTACGATTCCAAAATATAGCAATGCCAGTAAGAATTATAGTGGGTAAGGAATTTAAGCTTCTTACCCACTCTTATTTGTCTGTTTCTTGGTCTATCAGAACAAACTGAAAAGAGAAAAGCTTTATTTTCCATCCAACTTTCTGTCATCATGTGGCTGCAGTTAGCTATTGTCTAGCTTGACTTTGAGCCACTAGAAGTTTCTGACATCATGTGGATTTATTGTGTAGTAACACTTCTTTACACTGTCAGGAAGGTGAGTTTCACTGGTCCAGCCCACTTCAGATGGAAGTGGGTTGTATGTGGCCCACCATGTAAAATGAGTTTGTCATCGCTGCTGTAGATGGTCTCTTAGTACACTTCACTACTATACTATTTGTCAGCTACTTGTGTTAAAAAAATAACTCAAAAGGCACCAGAGAGTTGGAGTTCAGAGACTCCAATTAGCTGAGATGAGACATGGTGAGTTGTAGAATTAGACTACAACTATTGTTTCCAGCACTGAAGTTGGCCTTTTAAATATGTACATAGACTGTCAACAGACAGATTCAAGTGGGCATTAGAGGAATTGTAGTTTTTTCTTCATTTTCTTCAGCCCTGGAGGTTGCGACTTAGATAGAACAGGAAAATCATAACAACTGGCCAGAGCAATACAAGGCTTTGAGCCTAATAACATTATTTGTTTAAATACACAACACTGCATGAGAAGTGGGAATCTGTCATTAAATTGTAAATTTTATAGTTCAAGGCTGTTCACAAGAATTTTGAGGCAGCACATTAACTGCCTGGAAATTAAATTGAAATTTTAATTTCTGGCAGCCGACCATTGTTCTTTAAACTTGGGGAGACTTTTGCATCTAAATGAAAATCCTATAAGCTGTAAAAATTCAAATCAGTATGGTAAGGGGACACCACTAATCAGTGTCTGCCAGACACCCACCACTTGTTAGTGAGTTTCTTTGTGACAATTATAGGATAAGCTGTCTGTCTCTCTTCCACAGCATGTCTTTGTCCTGTTTTTCTTCTCTCGCCCCAACCGGTCGCAGCAGATGGCCCCGCCCCTCCCTGAGCCTGGTTCTGCCGGAGGTTTCTTCCTGTTAAAAGGGAGTTTTTCCTTCCCACTGTCGCCAAAGTGCTTGCTCATAGGGGGTCATATGATTGTTGGGTTTTTCTCTGTATCTATGAAGCGCCTTGAGGCGACTTTGAATTGAAATTGAATTAAGCAGATGTGGACATCACAAACTATAAACAACTTCTTGCCATGTTTTTGTTCTTTTAAAAAAATTAATTAATTAACTAATTTAATTTAATTTCTCCTCTGTTGTTACAGTAGAGGAGGAATTTTAAAATGAAGAAAGAAAAAAAGAGACTGAGTTCAACCTTTAGCTGTTCTTTAAGGAACTGAGGTTTTCTGAAATTTGAAGAAAGCTTTACTGCAAATAGTGAACTTGTATTAGACCTGAGGCTCATGCTGGGTTCATGCTGGGTTTATGCCCTAGTTTACAGGGGCTTAAGAGAAACTACAGCAGGCCAGTAACAAAGTTTTATTTCCATAATAGTGGGATCCAGTGAATTATACTGTTAATTATTAAAAAAGGGACAGAAAATCAGAGGCTCAAACTTTGTCTGTTCTTTTAGAGAACTTGTGATTTCTGAAGTTTGGAAAAAAACAAAACAAAACTCTATGGTTAATAGTGAACTTGTATTAGACGCGGGGGTCATGCTGGGGACTTCAAAAAGGAACTGCTGCTCCCTGATGACTACTCCAGTGTAAAGCTTTGTTAGCATCAGTGTTTGCCCTGGTTTACAGTGCTAAGTGAAAATACAGCAACCCAGTAACAAAACAAAGTTTTATTACCATGATGGTGGGATTTTTATGCATTAGAAGGAAGCCCCCCCCTCCCGGCATTAAGTCCTTAGTAGCTTCACTCAAGTATACATAATATAAATAATTTTTAAGAATCTGAGTGTTATAAAATTAATTTTAGGCAGTTTAGATAGTAAGTTTGGATAAGTAATTTATTGATAGATCACTTAAAAAAAAAAAAAAGAAAAACATAGTTGACCAAAGTGTTTTCCAGTTAAAAGACAGCAATAAAATACAAGAACATAAATTAAACAAAAAAGGACAAATAACAGTGAAACGTGGAAAAATATAAATAAGATAGATAATAAAATTAATACAAAATAATATTACATGGTCTCTAAAAAACATTGATCAACACATCTAGGAGGAGTTAGAGTACCAGTCATAAATACATATGTTTAAATCATTATAGTAAGAAGATAGCTATTAAAAGAAACATCATCACATCAGATCAGTTATAAAATTTTCCAGCATGAGTTATACTTCTTTCCCAATGTATTTAATATCCTTTTAGATTTATCCAAGGTTTTTCTCAGTGGTAGACAAACTTTAGCATGATAGCTTGAAGTGGTTTCAAGTTGTCTGGAAATACAAGCTGCAGTACCCTGAGTAATCCACGGCCATACAATATGATGAAAAGCAGAATTATCTTATAATTGATCTCAGTATTACACTGATCTTGATTGGGATAATGATATAGCTAGATGCAAAGTATGCCTATGGAGATGAGTGAAGGGTCAATGAATATCTATAGATGACAGTTTCTCCCAAAGTGATTTCAAAAGCACTAGAGCTGAATAGTTACAATTGCAAACATTTTGCATAAAATCGGTCAAACTTACTTGACTCAGTGTGATGGTTGCAGACTTATTCGGTTAAGTTGACAAAACAACTACACCAGGTCAGAGAGGAAGCTCCATCTGTTGAAATGCCCACTTGACATCAAGACACAGGGACTTGACAAATCTTTTTGTGGGTCCCTGAAGAGGTATCACTCTGACCTGTAGCAACCACTAAGCTACACTTCTGAGAGTATAGAACAAACATTCAACATTTATTGTGGCATTTTGATTTATTCTCCTTCTGTTTCTTTATTCCACACAGACGTTACTCAGTCTGGAGTTCAATCTCGTTCTAATTCAATCTAATCTTTTTGCTACGAAAAACAGCTTTTAGAACATTGTTTCAGAAAAGAAAAGGCAAACTCACAACGTAGAGGCTGATGATCCTCACTAGAGTCAAAGATATCAGTACTGATTTTTTACTTTTAGGTTAAAGTGTTTTAGTAGTGTTTCCATATAATTTAAGCTGATTCCAGGACTTTTTTTGTTTTTAAAAGGTAGTTATAACAAGAGAACCAAGGCCAGCTATGGGACATCAGAAATTATATCAGCAATAAACAAACAAAAGACAAAAAAAGGAAGAAAGCTACTTTTGGTTACCCCTTTATTCACAAGGAGTCGCCACAGCTGGTGTCTCTGCATGTTTGAATTGGTAGAATTTTTACACCAGATGCTCAGATGCAACCCCAAACTGATTTATTCCTCCTCCTAGGATCAAACTTGGGAATTGTTAGGTGAATGTGTAAACCACTACACTATGGTGCCACTCTGTCAGAATGAAATACAGCATTGAAAACCTGCTTGCTTACAATTTTCAAGCTCTCATACACTATTACATACACAATATCGATAGTATTACATGAAAAGTGATGCTACACAGTCTGAAAAAAATCGCTTTTTGGTGAAAAACTGTTGGAGAAAGGAGTATTTAGATGCCTCTGTAGTATAGTTGATTATTCAACAATGTAAAAACCAACGCAAGGTTATAATTGGTTAAGTAAAACTAAATTTAAAACTGAAAGTAGATACAAAAAAAGTATTTTTAATTAACTAATAAAAGATTTTGTGAATTTGAAAAACTAGCTAAACTAAAATAAGAATATAGAGGAAATTACCTTAGTTTCAATATTTGCTTATTTGATAAACAGCATTTGATACAACTTGCATGATGAGGCTTTGATGAACATGTTTATTAAGACTTTGTGTGTCTACTATGTAGATGTTTTTAAAGCAGTGAATCAACTGCTTTAAAAACATCTTCTTCATCAACATAGTTGCTATTTTTAGGTTGCTCATCCCAAGTTCAGTCTTGAACAACTGGACTTCTGGTTTTGACTTATGGTTGAGCACCACAGTTGACGTCTTTGCCTCACTCTTGAACTGACGTGCCATTTTAAGGTTTGGTCACCGTGAACTTTTCAGGTGGGAACTGCTGTTTGGTCTTTGGGTTATGGCCAGATAATTCTCAGCATAAATGTTTCTTCAGTCCAACAAAGAGCCTGATGTTTGCCCTCTGCACACCTTTGAGATTCATACTAAAATTACAGAAATGCAAGTACAAATAGAACAGGACTTCCACCATCCTGGAAGTCATCCAGAGGTGCACAAGGATATGACCTTAAAAAGAAAACAGCACATTTAAATTAGACAAGGGTTTGGATTTTTTTCATGGGTAGAATCGTGTTAATTTCAGATCTTACCCCATAATAGTTTTAGATTTAAAATCCTAATTGAATAAAAGTACAAAAGTCACAGCATCAACATAAAATTCATTTTAGTGGTAAAATCAGTCACAATGCAGACTGGCCCATATAAAAATAATTTTACAAATAATAATTGGAACATCATTTCTGATTCGTTATTGTTTGAATCATGTTGACACTGAGGGAGCAAACATATTACAGTGTCACCCACTCTCTAACTCCATGAAACCAATGTCCTAATTTAAACAGGGCAAAAGGAAAAGAGAAAATACTCAGTTTGAGCCCACGCCAACCTGTTACAGTATTCTGCAAATCTCACTATTTACAATGCAATCCATATGTCCTTCTACACAACAACATCACGTTCTCTTAATGAGTTTTTTACAAGAGCATCACTTCATCAAACAGTGACCTCAGCCAGCACATGCCTTTACATGTTCCTCTGTGCGGAGGAGTTTTCCCTCGAGAACATGTAGCTATGTGTTATAGGCTAAAGCCACTGACTGTGGATTGTGATCTGACACTCAATACAACCAGTGTAGGCTGAGCATCTCTGATAAGTCTGAATATATTATAAAGACAGCTGAAGAGCTTGAATTAAACCATTTAACTTTCTTTTTTCATTCTGCTAAAAGCATGACTTAAGTATAAAAGGAAAATATTGTGTAAATAATTGATCAGGCTGTAGATGGGAGTGTATTAGAAGCATATTAAAGTACAACAGTCATGTAAACATTAGCCTCCAAGGCTAACTAAACATTTTGTCTTTCTCTTTGTCTCTGAATCTTAAGTTTGTCTTTCCCTCATTTTACTATTTTGCTCCGCCCCTGCCCCTTCCCTATGCCAAGTCTTTCTAATACACTGCAGCAGTTGTAAGTCTTACATCCCCCCTCCCCCTCTCGTCATTTTGGAGGTCGGTGGAGAATATTGAGTATTCACTTACCCCGATATTGACATAACTGTAGAGAAAGCACAGAATATTTGATATGTTTTTTTCTTTTTTTCCCCCCCATCTCCTGCCTGTTTCATGTTTACCGTGTGCACTTCTCAAGGCGAGGGAGAGAGGAGGCGCATTTCTGTCACACAAGAAGGTGTTGAAAAAGCTCGATTTTTACCTTGACTTATTTCCTTTGCATCGTTCTCTCTCCGACTGCTCGATGATGAGCAATTTTCACGCACAACAACCGTCCTCAGTCATCAGGAGACATTTCTGCAGAGGAGCTTGGTGTGTCTAGAATTCACAATACCATCATGCCTCGCACACATTGATTTTTCTTCAATGCAGTAAGAATGTTATCGACTAAGAAACAAAGACAGAGGAACTCGTGGCAAAGATGTTGATGCATATTCCAACATTTGATATAATGCCCTCTTCTACTCGTGTCATCTGTAACAGGTTGTGCTGTGGCCTATATAGAATACACTTACGTATCCGACTGAAAAAGGCCATACAGTTAGCACATATGTGCTTCATAGTGTACCTTATTGTGGGTGATATCATCAGAGTAGAGGAAAATGCCCTGTTAGCGAGGAATAATAGGCTCTGGCATTAAACGCAGCCTTCCCACTGACTCATTCAATTAAATGTTATCATTCTGAGCTCAAAATTATTCATACACTTGGAACTATTCTGCTGTAGCAAAGCCCACACATGTCATTCTAAGGCACAAAGCCAGTCCCCTAATATGTGTCATTCCAAGACATTGTTCATATTTTCACATGTGTTGAAAATCACGCAAAAGTAAATAAGAGGGGGGAAAAAAATGTCGTTTGTGGTAATAATCTCCACTCCTGGGAAGAACAAACTGTTCTTAGATGCGGCTCCACAATCTCATAAATAAACAACGCCACATGCAGCATTTCTTATAAATTAATACACTATCGAATGTAAACAGCATGCTTAGATGAAAACGAGCATGGAAACAAATCAGCCGAAATGTCTTCAAGCTGCATTGCGAGTTCTCGTATGATCTGATTTGAGATGAAAAGATGAATTTGTAGAGAGGGAAGAAACAGTGCGAGCCTGTTACATGGGCTCATTTCAACTTTGAAATACAGAGAAGAAAATGGGAGCGTCAAAGAGGTTTGTTTTTGTTTGGGTTTTGTGTGGCTCATCTCTGAAGTTGATGCTTTAGTAAAAATCTGGGCTAAACTGGATTTTATATCTTTTTTTTGCAAAAATGATTTTACCATAAAAATTAAATTGCTAAATGTTATTGTTATACACTTGAGTATCTGTGCGTGTGTGTGTTTGTGTGTGTGACTAGAAAGAAAGATATTTGTTTTTCTTTTTACTCACTTCACAAACCGCAGACTTGGTGAAGTGTGTGGGCTTTGTGTAGTAATGAGCAGAATGTCAATCAAAATGTTTTGAGCTTTAATTTTCACAGAATGTGAATAATGAGGGATTTTACAAAGATTGTTGTTACCATAGAAATGTTGCATACATTGTATTACAAATTACACTTTCTTCACATAAGTCGATTTAATTTGAAGTTTGAAATTCATTTGTTTAAGATTCCACTACAACATTTCCATCGTTAACCAAAAATTTTGCACAATTAGACTACATCGAGCTGTCATCTCTGAGTTTTTTTGTTTTTGCATCTGTTTCATTGGTTTGCTTTGCAGTTGTGATTATTATCTACATTACTGAGTGATTGTGTAAATGTTGTGTCAATACCAGTATTGATGTAGGTTAAGGTATTAATATTTATATATTTTTTAACATTTCAGTGTTCTTTTTACAGCTTTATATTTCTAGGAAGCACTGTGAAGAATATTTTGATGTTTTAAAACTTTTACCTTCCTGGAAAGGTTATAAAATCTCATAAAAATTTAATGCGACACAGTATCTGACAGATGGTCTTTTTAAAACCCACTGTGATATTTGAAAAAATGAAATGTAGGGGAGCATGGTGGAGTGGTGGTTAGCCTCACAGCAATAAGGTCCTACATTCGAATCCACAGTCTGTGTGGAGCATGTTCTATCTGTGTGGTTTTTTCTGGATACTCACCCACAGTCCAAAGACACGCAGTAAGTGGGGTTAGGTTTATTTGGGATTCTAAATTGCCCATAGGTGTAAATGTGAGTGTGATTGGTTGTCTGTCACTCTGTGTTAGCTCTGCAACAGTGTGACAGAGTATAATGCAGTCTGTCCAGGATGTATCCCACCTCTCGACCTAGCTGGTTCTCTGGGGTCCTGATAAGGGAATGGATGGATGGATGGAAATACCAATATTATACTAAAAGAAACACACATCATCTTGTTACAATTAAACCAGTGCCAGTACTACCAGTATTTGAGCAATAGTATTTGACCTCAACACTTTCCATGTACCATAAAATGACAAAAGGAGAGCAAGCAGTAACTCGCTATACTGTCACAGAGTGTACCCAACTGCAGTACTATATTTCAATAAGGAGATTAGAAGGAATTGAACATGAGTTATTGATGTACAGAATTCAGTTTGAGGCATTTAGCGGATAGATGCTGATGTCCCATCACAGCAGAACTGAATCCCAGCATTGACAGGGATTAGGGCAGGACCCCCGGAGTCTAGACGCTGGTGGTAGAGATGAATATGGAGGCTTGAATGGAGCCTGAGTGACGAGGGAAAGGCGGTAATGGGGAGGAGGTGGGTGGTTCGAAGGCGTCTGCAAGGACGAATGACAGACACGCAGTGAGATTTAAAGTACACTGAGTGAAGGCTGATTGGCCTAAAGAAGGCCAGCAGAAAGATGATTGGACTAGACCAGTGATGTCACAATGAACTTGGGGAAGTGGCAGTGATCTATGGCTTAAATTAGTCGCCAACGCCTGGGAAGCAGACAGATGTGTGACATCAGATCAAACTTACGCATAAGCTTCATTAATATACATTTTCAACAACAATAATTGATTATCACTGCCCTTTTGAAAATGCAGTAAAATAAAGTAAGCATTGTTCTAAATGTGAGAGTGGTACTGGGCCAGCTACACAGCTACACATTATAGCTACAGGAGCTGCTTGACGATAGAAACTTATGTAGTGAAGCTCCAGGCGCACAGTTTTTGTGCTGATGTTAATGGCAGAAGAGGTTTGGAAATGTGCAGCACATCAGGGACAACATTTAAACACTATGTCCCTCAGCACTCTGTAACTGCCTGCTACTTCGAGCCTGAGGTTCCTAAATGCTTCAAATTTGCAATTACACTACTTAGAGTTGATTGTGTAATACCTATGAGGGAAGAAATCTCATGAACTTACATCCTATTACAATACCACACTTGAATTCAGTGAGCCCTTAATGACCGATTCTTCCATAGATGTTTGTAAATGGAGATTGTATGGCACTTTATTTTATATACCAGTGGGACTGAAAGCTGAATTCAAAGATTTAGAGAATTGCCCCTAGTTTTGCCCATTTTTTCAGCAGGCTGTTTAATCAGTGTCTATACATTTTAAACCTTAAAACCTACTTCTGGAATTAATATTTTTCTTCAGGTTATTATAATTTGGAAAATAAAAAAGATGTACACAGAGGAACACTATATAACAATTAATTTTAGACAGCTATCTTGCATGGCCTCTTTTTCTTGCTTGCTAAGTAAATTTTCCAGCACCTGCATCTGGCTTCAGCATGATAAAATTGACTCACTTTCATATCACATGTGAAGCATGCAATTTCTTTTAACTTGTAGCATATGGGTTAAGGGGACAATAGAGTTACTTGAGATCAATTTACTGCCAGTTTTTAAATTTCTATTATCCCACATTCTTTTTGCGTAACCCCTGGGGCAGAACTACCCCTGGATGAATTATTTGCATATGTTCTGTATCCTTACAGGATATCTCTGAGGTCTCTCAGCTGATGTATTCTGGATCATGTTCAATTTGCTCCCTCGCAGTATTGATGTCCCATTCAGATTTACCTCTCACCATGTCAGCTGAGGTGATGCATATTGAAAAGCCTAGCACACTGTTGACATCAAGGCTCTACCATTTGATCTCCTTAGGTTCAGCAAAGCGGTGAACTCTGTTTGGGATCTGCAAAATAAATCCTATAAATGGAATATTCACTCAGGAGGGTGTTGAGTTCCTAGTTTATGAGGGAGTCGGTAATCCTATAAACTCTGGATTTGCTTTTCTTTATGAGGCTCAGCATTGTGTTGGATCTTATGGGCTTACGAGCTGTCAACGAGGGACAAATAATTGACAAAAAACAGGGGCCTGATTACTGATTGAAGGAAATCAAAGATAAACAGCTTTTCCTTTGATTGTGGCTCTCCGCTACCCTTACTCTGCAACAAGCCGTGCACTGTGCAGTACCTCAGAGAATAATTCCCACATCCCTATTCGCTCATTTATTTTCATCTCTGTTCTGTTGCAGAAGCAATTCCACTGTCCCTTGTACCTAGTAACATCCCCCTATCACCGCAAACAGTTATTGAGCAATATTGGGTTGCTGTACACCCAGTAAACTACAGCAGATTTCAGACAGCAACATGCGCATCCTCTGACATTGAACAAGGTCAGTGTGGATTTGTGATCATCAGCACGTCTTCGAGACATGAGAGTAAAAAAGAGAAAGCCTCTTCACTGCAGAGATGCTGCATGTTACTCTAATACCCGTTTATATCACAAAGCACGACATTCATCATACCTTTCGTTGTGTTGGCAGCACACGAGTACAGGAAAGCTGACACGGACAACGAAAACACAAAACAGATGCTGACAGTAGATTTGTTTGGATAGAAAATTATGACTGTGTAACCAGCTTGCATGGTATGTTTGCCCAACAGCAATGTCGAGCTCACCCGTTGAGAGCATTTGATTTACATCTGAACACACAACAACGTGCACAACGAGCGAGATTCATTCCGATACATTTTTTATGAAGACACTAAATTGATACAAGTCAGTAGCCGGCTTTACTCACCAAATGCAGTGCAATACAGTGCAATTCAATAACGTGATGTAACAGTGGAACTACCACTGCAATCCCATGAATATAGATTTGTGACTGATATAGTGCACCATACAAGCATACTTAAACCTTCACACATTTTTATCATGTTCCTCTTGTCTTTATTATAATGCAGACTCACTGTTTTGTAGTTAGTAAACAGCATTTCTTCCAACTTGTTTCTTCTTTCCAGCTGCAACAGCAATTATTGAGGAAAAAGTGAACACACATTATCTATTTGGAGGTTTATCGCACTGAAACCTGCCTCTATTTGTTATGCATTTTGCTCCCAGGTTCTTTTAATCAGCAAAGCCATGTGTCCATCATGGCAGTGTGACAATGAAACAGGAATATTAAAAGGATTTTTTTTTCCTTCTCTGCAATGTACATAGTGCATAGTTTAAATAATTCCTTTTTCCAGAGTTAGGAAGATAAATACATTATTTTGGTGAGGGTTATTCTCATCCTTGGTGTGTGTGTGTGTATATTATATATATATATATATATATATATATTATATACACACACACACACACACACACACACACATATATACACACATACATATACTCAGCTTTATATTTCTAGGAAGCACCACAAAGAGTCTTTTGAAGTTCTGAAAGTTTTTACCATCCTGGAAAGGTTATCAAAATTCATAAAAATTTAATGCAACACAGTATCTGACAGAAGCTCTTTTTAAAACCCACTCCACTGCAATCAAATTACAGCATGTTAAACAAATACTGAGGAAGAAGGAGCCCTTTTTAGGGGGAAAATCTTAAAGCTAAATTGTCATGCATATTTATATTCTATTTAAAAGTCAGTATAGTGAAAGGTAACTTTAAAAACTTTAATAAGTAACAGCAGTAGCTCATAGCACTGCTGGACTGCACTGTGGTAACCTGAGGCGAAATGTGACCTTGTGCACTTGCCCTTGGCAGGTGAATTGAGGTGTGTGTGAGTTATGCCTGTTGCTGAGGCTTTATCAGACGGCCTGGAAAATAATGACTGGTCAAAAACTTCTGATCATGCCAGAGGCTGCTACTTTAGTGGCCACTCCCAGGGGGAGTTGTTAGAGTTGGAGTATTTTTCAGTTCAGATTTTTCATTTTTTAAAGAAATTATTATTGTAACGATCCACCCCTTGGGATAACTGGGGGGAAAATATGCATTTTAAACGTATTCACACACCAAAGCATCACCGACTAACGATCTGATCAATGCCATTGTTTATTTTGTTCTGTGTAATGTAAAGCTAACAGTAACAGATTGGAGAAGCATGATTGAGATTGAGATAGAGAGGGAGATAGAGAAAATTAAGCAGAACACAGCAGCAGACTGTAAAGGCTTTGGTTTCATGGAGGCCTCATTTGTATTTCATGTTTAACTTTGAAAGCCCTCTGGCTTCTTAAATATGCACATCAAGCGAGGAACATCTGAATAGCTCATAATGATGTCAAAATTTATGGGCTCCATTGTTTAGACTGCAAAGGTATTCTTTGGGCAGCGCGGTGCACATCTCAGTTCACAGCGCACAATAACACATATCAAGAAGTTGGAGAACTCCTGACTATCCACAGCAGTTATTGTGTAAAAGCTCAGCATAGGCTGAGGACCAATATGAAAGTCATTGTCTGCCACCCTTTATCACAACACTTACACATCCAAACCTATATGCAGACTCTCTGGCATAAGTATTCATCCCACAGTGCCTAAAACAGTCAAGTGTTTGATGGAAATGTATTTCAGCAGCACAGCCAGCACTGAAAAAAGATTGGAAAAAAAGGTTTGTGAATTACTTGCAGAGACGCAATGAACTCACTTTTCAAGATGTAAAATTTCATGCTAGAAACGAGTGTGTGAGGTTTGGACGTCCAGGCGTGACAGCCATTGAAAAGGTGAAAATGATCGCTGCTGCTTTGCTCCTCAGCCCCGGAGTGCTCCATACTTTACCGTGTTTACCCAGCTGAAGTTGTTGATCCATCATGGAAAGGGCAATTTTCTTTATGCTCTTTAAATATTAAGCACTTTCTCAGTCTCCTGTAAATCCACGAATTCCTACCATGCAGTATATTTCTTCTGACATTAAATTTAACATTTCTCACAAAGCATTAACTGTGGGGGTTCGAAACATCCTTCTCTCACTCTTCAAACCTGCATTAATGCCACATTATTTATGTTCAATAGGAAATTTATGTATAAGAAAAGAAAGAAAGGAAAAAAAAAAAAAACTTCATATTGAGCAGTGTTGACAGAATGACATTTTTTTCCAGTGAAAAATCAAAGATATTTCTGAACTCCATTACCTAATTCAGACAGACTGTCAGAATTTAAACAAAGCTTAATGAACCTCAAGCAATCATTTTTATGCATGGCTGCAGAACAACACTCAGAAATCGATAACGCTTATTAAACCTTTGACCCAAGTTGCCTTTTAATAAATCTAGACACGTGACATGTGACTGAGTTTATGCGGTTTGGCAAAGAGGGAAAGAAGAGCAGAACACAGGTTGCTAGTTGCTTCGGGTTAGGTAACAGGGTGGATTTATATGAAAGATTAATGGCATACATATCAGAGAAGACAGTGCGATTTGGAATGAGGGCTAAATTTAACTTAAGGATCAAAACTTTTTGATTAAATGTATATATACAAGTGCTCATTTATTGGTTTGAGCTCAACAGAGTGCATTCTCTGCAAGCAGGAGAATTCACAATAAGAGAACTCTGAACATTTGGTGCATTGTTCCGTTAGATCAGAAGTATCAGTGCAAGCTGTTTACAGTCAGCCCACATTTTTGGGCAAAGAATCTAAATAAACCATTGGTGAAGTTATGCAATGCTAATAGAAGCATCATATTGGACAGCTACATGTTGGAGAAAAATGCTGCTCAAAGCTAGCCCCTTCTGCTCACAGTATCTCTGATAGTGACTCTAAGGTATGCACAGTAGTACTTTCTCTCTTTTTCTCATCATGATTAGATACAATTACCAGTAATCCAATTAAAATGCCATTAATAACAGAAACTAGCTCAGAGAAATGGCTTAACTCTGTAGGAAGACTGACTGCAGTGAGTGGAAATAAAAATCAGCCTCCTGTAAATAAACGCTCACACTCAGATGATATTTACATCTCAGAAATAAATACTGTTTTTACTGTTAGCAGTGTTCTTGAGGGTCAGCCCACAAGTTCCTGAGTCGAGGCAGATTGTGCTAATTTGTTTATGGTCTCTGCGTACCGTCGTGACCCACTGCGGTCGGCGAGGTGACGACCTGCATTGATGTTCTCCAGGCCAGACACAGCTGTGTAAATACCGAGCCTGGCCAAGCTGAGGCATGGCCGTCGGCCATCGCTGTTGCTGCATGCTTTAGCATCAGGTTGTTTGACCAGCGGCTCTATTTTCTAACCTTATGCCTCCATAATTCTCTGTCTCTTGCTCTGCAACCGCGATGGAAGATAACATCCTGGGTGTGGCACGCCTGTTGATGCATTCAAAGGAATACAATCACTCAAGACCTTCATACTTAAGCCACAGGATACCAGTGGGAGCACCTTTTTGCACACATTTGCATGCTCATTACAAACAATGGATTGTTTGTTTTAAACGTTATGTAACTACTGTGCTTTACAGTACAGAGATCATATCAATACCACTTGGGTTATGTAAAACCGCGGCTGTTGACACAGAACATTTTCCAATTAATGCATTAATTAGCTTAATGAATGTCCTCGTTATCATAACTGGTTATGTTTAATATGTGGCTGTGATTACGGCAGAACAGTAAGCAGCTCAAGTGTCTCTCTATCTTTCTTTTTTATTTCAGGCTGTGATCAGAGAATTCAAAGACCACACTTTCATGAATAATTGCAGGTTTTTAACAACAGACAACTTGTGTTGATCTCCCATAATTAGGCCAACTGAGTGTGTTGGGCATAACAACTCCAACAGCACAGCAAATGTTTTCGAGCACAACAGGGGGGGATGCATTTATCCCCTTCACCTCATTTTCCGAAAGGGTTTAATTCCCAGCCTGTGACTTGACCAGTTGGCTTAGTGCATCATGTTACACCCAGCTAGGGAGCATCCATTAATGGTCTCTGGATGTCTGCAGACGCATGATAAAATGCCATTATCAACTCTGCAAAGCAATTTGGATTGTGCAAGGAGAAGCACTGGCTTTAATAGATGTTTGTTACATAAAGTGGAGAGTGACAGGAAAACAACACATACAGGCCTATTTTACTCCCCAGTCTGTCAAAGATGTGTCATGCTCTATCCTCTGCACTGTTGTCATGGCAAATGAAGACTCAAACATCTGAAGCGATGGTGTGCCTAGAATGGCAGGCTATGTGCAGTGAGTCAGAGTGTTGTGTAAAAATCTCTTGATATGCCTATTATTTGGGAGGTCTCTGACCAATTTACAATATGATAGTTCACAACAGCACTGAGCAGGCAGGATTTCAGATGGACTCTTTGGCACATGTGTGCAAAACAGTCCTTCTTGAGAGGACAAAAAAAAGCACGATGGCAGCAAAATTAGGTGGGAAAGAGCTCTTGATATAAGCTGATCATAAGCAAAAAAAAAACCTAAGGTCATTTATTCTTTTCAGAAGCACTTTTGCACGATAACTGATAACATTTTGTTAAAAGAAAACCATATTGATTCTGAGCATTTCTTTCAATCTTCCATATTCCACATGCAACTTAACAGCAAGCGAACCGCAGAGCCGAGAAAATACTTTTTTGGACTCAAACAGAGGTCTGGCTCACTTATCTTTGTAAGCAATAGCGCTCTCTGTAAGAAATCACAGCAGTTTTCATCCCAGGGCATCAAATGGTGCACTTTTGTCAGAAGCTGCTGCCGTCACAGAGGCATGCACGGAGCGTCCTTTGACGTCAGTGCCTTGACGCATGAGCCACATTGATCTGAGCACAGAGAAGACGACGACTTTTGTGTTTTGTTTAGCTTCTTTTGTTTTGTCGTAACTTGTTTTGTACTTTAGCTCACTTCTTGGTTAAATTTAGGCATCAAAACTGCCTGGTTAGGTTTACTAAAAGGTGTGGGTTAAATATGCCACTTCTTAACATTAAGTCTTAAAAACATGAAGCGGAATGGTATTCTGTGATGCCGAGGGGTCGTGAACATGTGATCGCTTGGAAGAGATATGCTGTCTAGCCATTAGGTTCATCATGGCACAAATACCAAAGGAGTCTGTTGTTTATCCGTGACATGCTAGCTGCTTTGAAGAAACATCAGAATTTGACAACCCAGGATGAAAAAGGGTTGGAAAACCATATATTTATATATATATATATATATAAAAATATATATGCAGCCTACGTACGTGTAAGAAAGCATCTTTGTGTTGTCACATTTCTAAATATATTGCAATCATGTCCTGACAGTTGCTGTAAGTAACTGATGAAAAAAAGAAAAAGAAATTGGGATAAAATAAAATTCCCTGTTACTGTAATGCATGAAAGACTGGGCTCACGCTCTAAGAAGCACACGCAGGATCTCATCGAGAAAGACTGGCATCTGATAGAATATTTATCACACGAGATTCATCTGTATGGCTTTGATAAAGCACGGGCGTATTGCTCTAGATACCTAATCACCTCGGCAGAAACCTGAAGCTATGATGCGTGCTCACAGGATAATTCACAGGCACCAAAGGTCAGATCTCTTTTTGACAGCTTCTGCAGTGTAGAGAAGTGCCCTGCTTTGATTCTGCAGGTCTGGGATGAAGGATGTCAAAAAGTAAAATACATCTATATCTTTATCTGACAATAATGAGGTACATTCTATCTGAAAAACTATTACCAGATAATTGAAGGGAATTATGACTCTATTATAACCTAATTCAGTGAGCAATTATGACTGATACTTGTTAGTCAACACCCAATCAACCAAGAAATGCCAAAGCAGCCTCACCTGGTTTCTGGGTCATTATCAATAAACAGTCAAAAACGCCATCTGCACTTGCCATTAGTGGCGCCGTTGTGGTTGCAATCCAAGTTGCGTTGGTTCTTAAGCGCCATAAAGAAAAATCATTGCAAGTTCTGCAAAACGCCATCTGCTCGATGCTTCTGTTTTGAACCAACACTATAGCTTGCCCGTTGCCACTGCTCGCTGAGCTGTAATGGAAGGTGGAGGCTCACTCAAGAGTTAGACCTGTAAAATATACGACACCATCACCAGATTGTGATCGTATAACCCGAGTTAAAGGTGAAGGTAAATCATCTAAAAACTGACCATTGTGTCCCTTTTCACAACCGGCTGTTGCTAGGAAGCTCTACAGTATGAGATCACCTTGCTTTATTGGGGTGAATCTGGTATCCCATTAACATATGCAAATTTTCTAAACAGGCTAGGTGGAGGCAATTAAAGCCTCTAGATAAATGAAAGCCCAATCTATATCACATTACATCTGGGAAATAACAATCCTATTACAAAGTAACAACTCCAATAAAATGTTATGGAGGCCTCTGCAATTTTCAAAAGCTGCAGTTAAGTTTTCAGTTGTTTTTTTTTTTCTTTACACGGGTTCAGGGCCAACAGACACGTTTTCTGGGGTAAACATGTAAACATAAAAATCATTAAATCTCCTGTTTGTCTGTGGGTAGACATGATGTGATAGCAATAGAGCAATTTATGCCACAGATGTTTGCTGCAGAATACTCTGCCTACACCTGGGAGTGCTGATTAATTTATATGTGTTTGGATAAGGCCATGTATCCCAGCCCCATTAATATTGCTCTTTTGCAGAATAAGATCATATCTTGGTAAATTGAATATTCATCACCTTAATGAGTCAAGAGTCTAGCCTGTATCCCAGAGAAGTTGGGCACTCATTCAGATATGAGCTACAGGTTGTAAATCGCTCTCTCCAGATTCCAGATTTTT
Source organism: Haplochromis burtoni (assembly GCF_018398535.1). Classification (NCBI taxonomy): domain Eukaryota; kingdom Metazoa; phylum Chordata; class Actinopteri; order Cichliformes; family Cichlidae; genus Haplochromis; species Haplochromis burtoni. The sequence continues at coordinate 3,727,365 of NW_024582380.1, forward strand.
GGAAACTCTTAGGCTCTGAGGTGGAAAAGGGCTTTATTTAAATAATCCTCTCATAAATGACTACATAAGCATTATAATACACTGCAGTCTGAACACACGGGGCGCGGGAGGGGCACCGTTCACAGGGCGGCCGATCAGGTGCTTGTAGGCCTACCTCCGTGCAGCTGTTTGATTATTTAACTGCTGCATATTTGAGCACAGTCATCCACATTATTGGCTACGAAGTCTACAGTTGTTCACCTTCAGCCAGCACAATGTTAAACTCGCTGTAATGTTATCACATGTGGGCCCTGGCCTTTTCACCAGCTCTAAACCCTCTTTGTCTAAATCCCTCTGTCCATATCCCTTTGTTATAACAGGCGCTAATGCGACAAACTGATTAAGCGCTATTAACTTGCAAATTAGTTCTTTTGTTCTAACTTCATCCCCATCAGCTTTGTCCATTTTAAACAACCTTTGTCCAACACCAAAGGAAAAAAAGAGAGAGAGAGAGAAACCATTGTATCATAAGTGATGTTCCTAAATTAGCCACTTCACACTCAAGTATGTCTGTATGAATTGTACACAAAATCCTTGAGAATAAAGTGCCATTTTTGGCATCTTTCCATTATGATGCAATTGAAAATACAAATTGGACTGAAGCGTCTGCAATGATTTGGTAGACAACAATAGCAGGAGGACGCATGATGTTCACGCATCTCTTGCGAGTGGATGAAAAATAACAGAATACCGGCAGAAAAACATGTTTTCCATGTAGGATGTTTGAATGTGTGTGGTTTGGAATAAACATGTTTAAAATTGGATTTTGTTAAAGAAGCTTGAGTGAGTGGGAACTTTACCCAAAGGTGTCTTATTTTGAAGCCTAACTCCCTAAAAGTGATTGCATAGACAAGCTAGAAAACGCACCCTGAACATTCCCAGGAATCTGCTGCTGCAGAATCTTTCATCAAAAAGAAAAATTTCATTTCCATCTTTGATGTTGTGCCCACTAACTTGAAACCTGTTTGAAGAGCTCACCATACTGGTGTGGAAGTGTAATAACGCAGAAACCTTTTAGGATTAATTTATATGCTTTTAGCCAAATTGACCTGCAGTTTGTAACAGCAATGTCTGATGCACTGTATCTTTACATTCTGTATATTCAGCTTTGAACACAGATGTAAAATAATGCAAAAGTCACCAGACCAATTCAGTTTCAGAAGCACATCTCAGAACACTAAAAAAAAGCAGCATCTTCACTATGTATTTAATTCTGAAATGCTGTTCCAGTGAAAACATTTAAGGCTGTAAAAATAATGTTTTTTTAACAAGCATGCTTTGAAAAATAATGCCATGAATAGATTTTATTCATCATTAACTTCATATACTGTGAATGCTATATCCACTAATTACAGTGGATATTTACTCTGCAGTTTTCTTATCAAATTATATGCGTAAATTATTTGTCGGTTTTTCCTAGAACCTTAGAAAATTTGTTGTAGTTGTTTAGTGAATTTAAGCCTCAGGGGGTTCTGTCCACAGTGACCGTGTGATGTTGAGATCATATAATCTTCTGCAGGACTCCTTCTTACTGAAGACATACTATGATCATTTGCCTTTCATTTAAAGAACAGCATTTAATGAGCTTCAAAGACTGAATTATCTAAAACTGGTTGTTAAGAATATTTTTCTTAAAAGAAATGAAAAAACAAACTTCAGAAAAAACACTAAAGCTACCCGAAACATGTTGCATGTCTTTGGTTTTGGTGTTTGGTCAAATAATTTTTTAAAAGAACTAATATGGGGCAGCTTTGGCTTTCATTTTTATCGAGATTGGAATTTTATTATACTGCTTGAGTCTACTGCCTCCGCAAAGTGTTTGTATTGCAAAACCTGTTCTCTGCTTCTGAAATCTTGCCCTTGAAAACTCTAAAAACTTCATTGAAACATGAAAATCTACAAACTAATTAAAGTAAAGTAAACTCAATTTTTTTAAAAATTGTACAAACAAAACATAAAAACTAATAAAAAGTAGTTTTTTGTAATTTAGCAGACTGTATGGTAGTATTAGAAAGCATAATATGTAATTCAATCACTGTGGGGCTCAGGATATGTTTCAAAATTTTAACATTAAGTTCAGGCAGTTGTGCCGTAGAGAACCAGTATGGCTCCAGATTGTTCTTAACTTCAGAATTAACCACTCAAGTGTTATGCAGGCATCTTTGCCTTGATGAGAGTTACTTGTAACAAATCACATGTTGTTTAAAAGCCTGGGAGAGAGGTGCAATACTCTGTCCAACAAAGACCTGAATAATTAAAACAGAAGGAGCCGCAGCGTCCTGCTAAGTAAAGGCCGGAACATGGTAGCTGTCACTTATAATCATCTAAATGGAAGCAAATGTCACAACTGGGCTTGTAGATGTGAGTGAAACGGCCGTGTTTGTCTTACTCTAAGCCAATCCAGCTGAGGAACTGCCTTGGACATCCCCTCTTACCTGAAACGCCCTTCATTTCAGGATGACTCCTGTCCGCTTAGCCTGAGTGGCTGCTCGCTAAGTGCAATCTGTGCAGCTGTCTGTGCTTTGTTTGTTTGTCAGGGTAAGACGTGGCATGAACACAACCGCATCAGACAATAAAGACCTATTTTCGCATGCTTCCTCAGATAACAGCACGGCTTCTCCGAGCCGACTGCACCACATCACTGGGAAGCCTTGACATAATTCAGATAAGAAAACTCTGCCCGAGAGGCTAATGTTTGTAAATAACAGCTCGACTTTTTTTTTTTTGGTGACGTATTTCTTATGAACCGATACACCACAGGCTGACAGGTTAATGCAAGCCCACAATGAGACGCCGCTGCAAATATATCTGACATGCCAAAAGACATTTCAAATCAGATTGCATCGATGCTGCTTTTGTGCTGCATGCTGTATCTGTGATGACGAGTGGATGTTACGACAAGCGAAATATATTTCAACACCAGCTTTAAACGTGCTATGACGTTTATCGTTTGCTTAGCGGATCGTAATAGCTATCGGTTCGTAATTACATTCTCTCGAATCAATGGCCTGTCAAAGACGGATGCAACTGTTCATCGGAGGGAAGGGGGTAGAGGAGGGTCAAAGGTCAGGTTTTTAATTAAATCCCAGACCCGTGTTTGGCTGTGTGGTGTAAAGGAGGTGCAGACAGTAACAGAATCAAAGCTCAGCCCAACCTGAGGCAACTGGAATACTTTGGCAACATTGATCTTAATGTCTATGGTATGGCTCTTGTCAGTATTGATAGATGAATGTTACGGGAATGTTCACAGATTGCCTGAAGCCAACTGGGCTAGCGCTGTTTCAGTGAGACCTGGTTGTGAGACCTGGTTGCATGCAAGCAGACATGACTCATTTGTGGCTTCAGGCAGTGGATCTGGCATATGAGTTTGAGCAGCAGCATGACGAGTCAGGGACAGAGAGAAGCTACACCCAGTCGGTGCCTTAACAAACGGCAGACTCGGGCTAAGGATGCTCCCAAGAATGAAAGATTCTTTCAGAACATTTCTAACAAGAATTTAAGCATCTATTTCCTGTTATTATGTGTCTGTTCAGTATGCATCACCGCAGTACGGTTAGCAGCACGTCCTTTAGGGGCTTAACGGACACTCGTATTAATTCTTGAGAACCTATTCCATGCCAGAAAACATTAATTTACAATGGGGAACAGATGAATAGAGGCAAACACGGGTTTTTTTGTTCTTTTTCTGAGAATCGTTTCAGACGCTGCCTCACCTTAGGATTTCTGCAGCCCAGTCTAACTGAATGAATAAATATGTGAAGTGGCTCATTTTGATTCTGCTGTGACTCCCTCAGTAAGTCAGTTTACCTGGCAGGCAATTAGTATCAGTCGTCAACCACACATAACAAAACCTTGATAGTCTGAAGTGGTTCCTTGTTTCAAAAAGAAGTGCCACGAAATTAATCACTGTGCATTCGAATGCAATCAAGTGAAACCCATATATTTAGAGTTGAACGGAAATTGAAATTAAATGATATTAAAATTCAGAGACTGAGTGGCTAGAAAATAAGAGTAAAAAAGTCTCGTCGTCGTGTCCTTGGGCAAGACACTTCACCCGTTGCCTACTGGTGGTGGTCAGAGGGCCCGGTGGCGCCAGTGTCCGGCAGCCTCACCTCTGTCAGTGCGCCCCAGGGCAGCTGTGGCTACAATGTAGCTGCCATCACCAGTTTGTGAATGACTGAATGTAGTGTAAAGCGCTTTGGGGTCCATAGGGACTAAGCAAAGCGCTATACAAAGACAGGCCATTTACCATTTTACCATCTTCATGGTGGCACAAGAGGAAAGCTGAGGGGATCTCCATAAATCCGTGGTGACCGTTAATTGACAGAATATAGTAGTTAATTTTGTCGCTTACTACTGGATTAACACAGAGTCAAGAGCTAAGTTACTGGTAAAAAAAAAAACCAGTAACTGCCAATGAAACACATTTGTTTATTAAACTGTAAGTATTTATAATAGATACAAACATTACTATCATGGAATAAAGTGTTCACTGCACATTAAGCAATAAATTCAGCATCAGATACAAATCCAAAGCAGAAACTAATTTCTGTGGTGTGTAGACATTCTACATTTAATTAAATCTGCTCCTTTGTCATTTTCCATTGATCAGACATTGATCATCACTATTCCTATAAAATTTCCCAGAAACCACAATTATGACCTGGTCAAATGTCCAGGACTAGTTTGGCCAAGCTAGTTAATGTCTGCAGGTTTCCACATTTGTATATCTGTGACACCATGAATAATGTAAGGCAAGTTTTGTGCTGCACAGTTAGGTGTGTGACATACCGTATCTTGACGGGACCCTTTCACCACCTCTTGAGTTTCGATAACCTGGCCGTAAAGCCATAAAATATAATCTTTCAACAAGAATAGCAATATAAACTTCAAAGTTTTCTGTCCTGTGAATAAGTGCACCCTAAGAAAAGAGACAAAGGGCACGGTGTTTTATCATGTAAAGGACAGTGCTTGCTGAACTCAGCAAATAGGATGCTTTGCTAAAACATTATCATTGGAATATATCGTCAGTATAGTCAATAAAATGATCAAATGAGAAAGAGCACAGCTGGGCAAATGGCTCCCCACTCGAACGCCTTTAAAATCAAAGATAGTATTTTAGTCTGAGGCAGAAATAGGCTTTCATTGCAAAAGCTCATACAATGCTTGTTCAATTAGATTAGGGAGAAAAACTGTGGGGTTTTCTTAAGCTTTCAAAGATATTAGTACAACATGCAGCAGATTGAGAGGGCTGCTAAGACACAGACTGCTGTGCTGGTAAAAACTTTATGGCATTTTTGATGGTCCACTGGCCCATCAACACAACAACCCACTGGGATTTGTGCTTATGCTTGAGAGTCAGTGCAACGCCGGCTGCATTTAGTTAATAAATTGATTTAAGCAAGACTTTAAATAGGACTTAGTTCATGAATTTAATAATTTCCTTTGAGAAGGATGAATATGAATTTGTTATGAAATCTAACTATTCTGTACCAACATAGTAAACACAGGTAATGAAACCATACATGCGGTACCTTTTTAGCCAGGTCCAACTAAGGAGTATTACTTCTCTGGTTACAGGACTAGTGCCACTGATCTGCATTTGGCAATTTCAGCAATACGTAGGTAACTGTATAAAGTCAGACAGCTCACAGCTTTGCTTATTGCCTTCTAATGACCATGAATTTAAGGCTAGGGCAGTAAACATAAGCTGCTAATGTTAGCAGTACTGCTGCTGGTAAGGTTACAGTGCACACATAGTTAGTATGCATAAATTGAAAGCAGCATGTGCACTCCCACACTCATTTTTATGATACCTCTGTGCATTTCGCAGACCGCAGTGCTGATGCAAGCCATGCAGGCGATACAAGAGCGAGTTTGGTGCTCTGTCCCTTAGCTAAAGCGAGCCGCTATTAGCATAATAGTATACTTCTCCTGGTTAAAATTAAACAAATTTCTTACTGTTGACATTGCACAGAAGTAATGGGGAATTAAAAATGCACAGTGCTACCGTTGATTAAACGAACAAATAGATATCATGATTCAGTTAACATCATTTGTATTCTTCTGTCTAATCCTAATGTAAAACAACTGTTCAACACACCCAAAATGTTTTGGCTGTGGACAGGGTTGCTATTTAATTGCAGCTTTAATTTAATTAAATCAACACTCTTTCAGCTGCTTTCTTTTCAGAGTTAGAGTGTGGCAATACATCACTGAAGCCACAGAGGCCCATAAATGTTCCTAAGAAGTATCCTGCTATATAAATGTCCTGACATGCACATTTTAAACATTCCCAATGCTGGAAGCCGGCCCGTAGTTTTGATGAGAGAGGAAAACAGCGCTGTTTACAGTTTAATAAATGGCACCCTATTTATTTTTCTGTGATAACCTGTGACTAGGTGCATTGACCTACCTGTATGAAGTGTATGTGAAGGTAAATCCTTATAACGACTGCATATTAAAGCCTGGTCATAAACATGGCATGAAGCGAAGGGAAAAATGTGACTGATGGATGTTATTCAAGGACATATCCATGATCATCTAACCATAATGCCCTCAGTACTCCAAATAATCTCTTCTATTAGTGTGGTCATAGCTGGAGCGTGTACAGTCACGGCTCTTTAACTTTGCTATAGTGGTGTAGCTTTCTTCAATCTCCTATAGTGTATGTGACCATTGCCTTGAGCGTGATCTCTGTCTTTGCCGTCCCTTGGTATCAGCAGTCAAAGCTAACAGCAAGAGGTTAAGTAGGTCAGACATGCAACCAGTGAGGCTACAAAGCCCAAGGTCTTTTGTTTTATGCAACACTGTCTTTCCTGAAACCAAACAGATGTTTTATGCTGAGGGAAAGGGGGAATTAATTGATCCAAGCCAGGAGAAGTTTCCCAAATGCTGGCCTGATAATAGGGGACCCGTCATCATTAGGATTGATGGCACCAATTTATTATTAATGATTCGTAAAATGAGATCCAGTAGACCCCATTTTAAATACATTTTCCATTACGGAGGAGCTGACAGGCAACACTGCTGATTTCACTACGAAAGCCTTTCACTGTTTCTCTTTTCTCCCTCTGAGATACAGTATCCATTCTTCGCACGGTGCAATGTCTCACTTTGGTGATGCTTGGATTGTCCCAAATTGAAAGCATTTGTTTTAAAGCCAAGAGGTGAATTTCAAGCCTTGTCATGGCGCCTTGATATTAAGGTGTTTTATTTTGTTTTAAACCACTGGATGCAATGTCATACAGTGCATCCTAACAGATAGTCTCTTTCCCCCGAAATGTCCCCCGCTGGCCTCAAACTCTGCAGCCATCTGCTCTGATATCATATTCTGTCAGTCAAACCGCCTTCATTATAGCAAGTGACACAGTATGAATCTAAATGCTAAAATATTCTGTCTGCTTGTTAAGTCATTTATGTAACCCATGAATCAGAATATCCCAATGTTCCTTTGGTAAACAAAAAAAGAAAGAATATGATAAAAGTACTGATGAAATCAATGTGTAATACAGTAGATGGTGCAGATTAGTTCCTGCACTACAGCGATACAGGAGCATCTGGCTTAAATGTTTGTCTGATAGCATCGATGGGCTTTGCTTGGTAGCAAGAAAGTAATTGCAATCTAAATGGATGCAAAATTAGGGACAGGAAAAAAAACCTTAAACTTGCTGAGACATTGGAGTTGATTTAAATACAGACAGCATTTAAACTGCCTCTGGGGCCACAATAAATTATTACACAGGCTCCCAAACTAGACATCTACCTTCTTACAGTAGATAAAGCTTCCACTCCAAAAATACCATTAGCAACGCCTAGAGTGTGCTTAATAATTGATGACTCCAGCATCCATGATAATTAAGAGTTAAGTGCGCGTGCGTAGGTGTGCGTGTGCACTTTGAGGTCCTGTGGATGTGTGCGGTGATAATCTTAGTTTCTATTTGCGTGTGGGTTGCAATCCTGTTGAATAGGTGGTGATTCCTGTTGAGCTGTGAAAACATCCTGGTGGCTTGCCACTCATCCTCCTTTACACTCATGCTGATGTAAGGGGAGTTCTAGGAAGCCATTACTCCAAATGACTCTCATTTTCTTGGCAACATCTGAGTGCAGTAGAGAGGCTGTCTTTGTGGGCTTAAAGCTGCAATGTATAACTTTTTGAATGTTGCCATTCTCTGCAGCAGCAAGGAGCTTACAGTGGAGATTCTTTTCATATGCAAAATAAACCAAGAAGGTCACACAGAAAGCCAGCTGAACATGTTACACAAACACACGTGTAGTTGTGCGTTTAATAGCTTTAGTACAACACTGTAGCTTTAGTGGCTTTACGGCTAAGCTTAACCCCTTAGAACAGCGGTCCCCAACTCCAGGCCTCGAGGGCCGGTGTCCTGCAGGTTTTTGATCTCACCCTGGGTCTACACACCTGAATCAAATGATTAGTTCATTACAAGGCCTCTGGAGAACTGCAAGACATGTTGAGGAGGTAATTTAGCCATTTGAATCAGCTGTGTTGGATCACGGACACATCTAAAAATTGCAGGACACCGGCCCTCAAGGCCTGGAGTTGGGCCTTAGAACAACATGTGTCCCAGTGAAGGATTCTTAAACGTAATTTTTAAAGAGCAAAAAGTATCTTTGCTGTAACATGACTCTTGCAGTTTGCGTTTCATTGCTCCAGTCACTGTTTACAGGCTGACGTATGTTACTAGCATCTCTTCTTTTACTGAGTGTTATGTTCTCTAATACATGACACGTCATACAAAAGAGAGCCAAAGCCTTGAGAAGCTTAAAAAGGGTTCAGTGTCCACTCCAGGTCAGGAACAAGTTACTACCAGGTGGAGAAATATCTCAGGGTCTTGTTCACAGGTGAGGGGAGTGTGGAGCACGAGATTGACAGCTGGATTGAGGTGGCGTCCACGATGATGCGAATGCTGTACTGATCTGCTGAGCTTAAAAGCGAAGCTGTCAATTTACTGGTCAATCTATGTTCCTACCGTCACCTATGGTCACGAGCTCTCGGTAGTGACTGAAAGAATGAGGCCGTGGATACAAGCGGAGAAAAATGAGTACCCTTAGATCTGTGGCTGGCCTCTCCCTTAGTGATAAGGTGAGGAGTTTGAGAGGGACTCAAAATAGAGCCGCTGCTCCTCCACCTCGAAAGGTGGTTAGAGCATCTGACTAGAATGCCTCCTGGATGCCTTCTGGCTGAGGTATTCCAGGCATGACCTACCGGGAGGAGGCCCTGGGGCAGACCTAAGATTTGCTGGAGAGATTATATCTCTAGCTTAGGAACAAGTCTGTGTCACCCCCCAACCTGAACCCAGGTAAGTGACAGAAATTGGATGGATGGATGGATGGCATAGCAATAAGGTAGACACTGGTGGTGAAGACCCCTCTGATGTCACATTCATCCAGGTGAACCTCCTTATCCAATCACAATTAAAGGAGATGCAAAAGCTAGGTTAATGATGAATGATGTTAATAATGATCGAAGGAAATAGAGTGATCGGAGAGAGAATGTACCTGCACAGAGGTGCGTGTAACACAGAAAGCAAATCACCACTCTCTCAAGTAAAGCCACCTAATTAATGAACTTGTCAATCATCCTGTGCAAGCCATTGTTAATGACTTCCTATGAGTTAATGGCAACACCACCAACACAGTCTACATAAATCTGAATTGTAAATAACTCCTTTGTTACCTGAATATTTGTACAGTTGAGCTTGTAGAGCTGCAGGTTGAAATATTTTACCGTTAACATAATTTCTAATGAATATGGTTTCAAAAATAGGCTGTTTTTACAGTTATTACTATGACATGTGACACTGTACCACAGTCAAAACGTCTGCTCTAATAAAGACCTATTAAAGCATCATTCTGTCCAAATTTTGTAGTCATCCTAATGCCACTTAGCCGTGGTGTCACCTCAGCTAACTGTGTAGGAAGCTGTGTGCACTGCCTGACTTTTTTTGCTTGTAAATCCAGACTAGGCATGTTTTTTTGTTTGTTTTTTTAGCCTAATCGCCGCATCCTCATGTGAGCATTGAGCGGCAATAACCCAACTCCCACTACAGCTAGGCACAGATAAAAACAAATGCTCTGTGCAGTTCTGTGACATCCAGTTGTATTTAAAACATGATGCCCGAATAAAAGACTGATGAATAATACACCGCAGAGTGGGTAGGTATCAGTTCATGTGGACCGTTAAAGATTTCCTGCTTTGTTAGCAGTGCTCAAAGACAAAGAAAGAAGAAGGGGAAAATGCAGGGTCATCTGCAATGACTTAATTATACTGTTTACAGTGTTTAAAGAGAGGAAATCAAATACCTGATAAAATTGATTTTTGCTCTGAGAACTTTCCAGAGTTGTAAAATCCTCCCAGCTGGCGATACAGAGCACTGTGCACTGTGGTTATAGCATCTGATCAGCCTCCAGACTATCTCATATCTGGTACTCAAACCAGCTTTCCTGGGCTATATTTCATCATCAAAATGATGCTACACACCCCCTCCAATGCGAGTCCCCCCTGTGTTTCTAACCAAAGGCTGTTTTCAGCCCAAACACCCAGTACGTAAAAACTGACTCACTGATTGTTAGCAGCATTCCCATTAAACTTAAATCACATAGATGTACATTGTTATTTGCAATGTGTCAGTAAAGATTTTATTCACTGCACCTTTAACTGTAGCTATTTCAGCTTCACAGACCCCCTGCCTCTCACACACATACACACACAAACAAAATATGCCTAAAATGTAACACTTAGGGTTTATGTGAACCTGTTTTGCATACCAAATGAGTGAGGATTATCATATCAAGGCTACTGAGACCGTAGTCAAGTAAGAGCTAGATTGCTGAAAATCAAGTGCCTATCTCAGTGATGAACAATGTCCATCAGTGCTTGGAATTAATTTGCAGATGCTTCTTTGTGCGGGTATCACACACAAACATCGGATTCCCTTGTGTGTAGCTACAAACCAGGAGGCAGAAACAGAGGCGTATGCACGCACATACGCAGTAGTTCAAATGTTTACTTGCACACACAAATGCACATTTTCGCCCCGTCTCCCTGTGAAATGCAAAAAGCAGAGGGAGAGGTTTGCGTCTGTACAATAGCCACCTTCCACTTTTCATTTTGTGTGATTCATTCTGCATTAGTCTGCCTGAAAAATGAAATGCATGAATTCAAAACACACTCAGTGCTGTACCGTGTAATTAGAGTGTATTATGCACTTAACTGCAATTTGAATAATACAATGCAAATCATTTTCCGCTGAGACTTTTAAAGGGAGGATATTTTACTTTTAACTTGCACCCACCAAGACAGAGGCAGAAAATGTGAACGAGGAGGGAAAACGTGTTCCTTCTAAAACCCCATTAGGAGGGACTGGCCTTCCACTTTTGACTCAGCTGTTAGCCTGGTAGCACTTTGTGCACACCACATGATGTGTCAAGCTAATCGCTGCACAGCAGCTGCAACTGTTCGGCAATTGCAAAGCTGACGAAAATATATATCCCGTGTTTCTGACCTCAATTGGCTTTAAGTCTTTAAAGCGAGCTCTCACCTCCTCGAAGCGCTCACCCCTAATCGTAATCTTAAGCGGCGCTTATTTATAAAAGGGACTTCTATTAACTGTCTTGATAAAACTCTTCTTTCAGTTCCGGTTCTGTTACAGTCATGGCAGAAGCCAGACAGTAATCGTCTTTCATAATTCAAGCCTCACAAGTCCTAAATTGAATCTCTAAGATGCATTTATCTTAATGTAATCCAGATTCATTGAATTATATATCTGCTTTCGATTTATTATTTGCACTAAGCAAATAAATCTATCAAGAGTTTTTTTATTTTTATTTTTTTAAAGTGCAGAGGACTTTCAGTGGACTCAGTCATTAAATTACAATGGCAAACTAACATGGTCTACATAAAATACTGTACTATTAAGCACTCAACAAGTAACAAGTGAAAGTAAATCATGTACCAGGGTTCGTGTAGAACTACGTCCTAATAAGAAGGCTGCACTAACTTCAGAGGGATGGAGTATTGGCTGCATTAACTATGACTGTACAGCAGCCGTTTAACTGAGCCATGGAAAAATTGATAGCAATATAAACACATTTTAATGAGTCTGATGATCAGTGGAATTCAGAGCTAATTTGACTGAGTATCACAACAAAACATAGCTCGGGGGAAATGCGAAGCAGACAAGCCAGTGGTAAGAATTAACACATGTATCAGTCTGTTGTTTTGAGGGGTGGATTTCTGAGCTGCTGGTAAATGTATCTTCCCGCGTTTGCACACAAGCACGCTTAATTAGTAGATATTGTAAATAATGTACCTGGATCCAGCTGCGAACATTATATGTAACAAAAGTCCCAGTTTTCATATTTACTTAATAATCCCAACAATCTGCTTTTATTTCCACGATCAGGGTCCAGGGCCAGTGCATGAACCATTTGTCTCTCTGCTATTTACACACTACATCTATCAAATTGCAGATTTTAGGGAATGGGTTGTGTCTGCGTAGAAATTTAATCTATTAGAGACACTGGCATGAGCACAAAACCAAGACAGTGGGAGAGAGAAATATTTTGGTAGGGACTTTGCTTCCATAAAAAGATTAAATCCAGAAGGAGCCAAAGATATTTCATTCTTACAAACCACAGAGTGCTGCATTTATGCCAGCTTATAATCAAAAAACTAAACAGTCCCAAAGAGGTATTGGATGCTATAGTAATGAGGACATATTAGAAAGCGTGACAGTTTCTGACTTACAAAAGAAACTGAACTAATACAGCATGATGGAGCCTGTGCTGCATGTCTCAGTCTATCAAACACATTCTCTAACGTGATGCACACGTTTTTAATGAACCATTACTGGCACACAATGCATACAATAAGATGTTAACCAATTTGCATTCATGCAGTTTGATATCTTAAATCTGCGCTAATCAATATTTTTACATCAGCAGTGGATCTTGTGTAAGAGCTGGCAAACCATCAGACTCATGGCTCTGCACTTTCACTCAGCTTTTTAGAGTATTATTTAGATCATCTTTAAAATTACTGTTATAGTTTGTTTTACAATGTTTCCACCTCATATGTAATACTATGCAGGACTATTCTCAAGCTATCCGGTCGTTAAGTCTGACGTCACTAGCTGTGTCTGGGCCTAAACTCCGCTGCAGGTCCATATATCAAACGATCACTATGGCATTACTGAGAGTTGAAAAACTGTCTAAAGTCTTTCATCTTTAATAAAATGATCAGCGTTCTGCTCTACCAGGTGTAACAATTGAGTTTAACATCCAGGCATCCATGAAAACGGAATTTATGACATTTAACCGAGTTAGAAGTTAGCAGGAAGTTAGCTCGCTAGCTTCTATCTAAATACAATATAGCATGTCCTGACTGCGGGGTTTTGGAAACAAATTAAAACGTACAGCTCTGTTATCACTTCCAACATAAATGAAGACAGAAAACTAAACAGCAGCGACGTTTGTAGGGTTACTGAAGTTTGGATAGCTGGTATATAATGATGTGCTACATGACCGCTAGCGACACAGCTATGTTAGCATAATATAAACAAGCTAACTTTTTTCCACTCAATAAAAGTTAACATGAGTGTTCTCGGTGGTCAGGAACAAATGTAATCGCATGGCAGGATGCTGTAAAAGGACCAAACTTCAGCCAGGAGAACAACTGAGATAATCCATCCACAATATGAGGTTAGTCATTCATATACTGCTGCATGGGCTGGGCTGTAGTTACATCCTAAGGTTTTAAAAACTGAGCTTAAATAAATGATTAGCGGTAATAAAAGACGAGGGAGGTCAACAGTGATCACTGACTGTTTTAGGAGCTTTTTGAGATTAAATAGAAGAAAATAAAAAACATGTTAACAACACAAAAGCCATATTAAACGCAGACTACTTTAGGCCCGGAAGTAGGATTCGTCACGGCATCACTTAATGACCAGATACTTCACCTCATTATATAGTTTTTTCCATGTAGCCAGATGTTTATGTAACGTTTTACAATGGTTCTGATCAATTGTTCTCTAGACTTTCTAAAGGTCTTTCAAAGTTTGTCTGCTTTTTCATTTTCAGTCCAAACCTTGCGCCTGGGCATTTTTAGGGGAATGTTATTTTATGTGTTACTTACCTATGAATCTGATCCATGACTCATTCAAGCATAAAAAGGCACATCACTCACAACTTGGCAAGGAACTAATTTTAAATGGTAGGCAATTTGCTACTAGGAGCCTGTCACAAAAACACATAATTTATTCATATTTCTTTAACAGAAAAGTGCTAACAATAACACAATTTAACAGGAAAAATAACAAGGTGATTCTCAGAGAGCTGTTAGCTGAAAAATTGGCATATGTCAGCATGGTGTTGAGTGTGTCAAAAAATGTGGGAAAACTGGACAAATGGAGGACAAAAGAAGAAGTGTCACGTATGTGAAAGGTATGTGCTTAATGCGGGAAATAAATCCAGCGAAGACTTGGCACAGGACCTGAGAGACGGGTCTGGTCCTAAAGTTCATCTACTGTTTACTGAAGCTTCATCAGAAATGATCGCAGTGGAAGGGAGGTTGTCAAGAAGCCATTACTAAGGCAGAGAAACAGGAAGAAAAGGCTGCACTGAGTTACACAAGAACTAAAATGAAAATCAGTGGCAAGAGGTTTAAAGCAGTAATGAAATTTGACATTTTTGGTTCAAATTGTCACCAATATGTATTAAGGAGACCAGGAGAGACTTACAGCAGTGCCTATAGTGTCTACAGCCAATCACAGTGGAGGCTTTCACATGGTTTAGGGCTGCATTTCAGCCTGTGGTGTAGGATTTTGTCATAAATGATGGAATTATGAACATAGCAAAGTACAATCAGATGTGGTTACCTGGATAGAAAAGCACACAATGAAACACTATCAGTGATGGACTGGCTTCCCCAGAGTCAGAGCCTCAACATTATTGAAGCAGTGTGGGATGATCTTGACAGAGAACTGAACAAAAGGCAGCCAAGATCCAAAGACGAGCTTTGAATGTCCTTCAAGAAGCCTTAAGAACTATTCCTAAAACTACTAAAAGAAATGACAAAAAAAGCTGCCAAAGAGGAAAGCTTCAGTTTGAAACTGAAGAATAAAGATGATTGTACCAAATGCTGACAACTCAGCCTTGTTAGAATTGTACAAACTCTGCTTTTGCCTTTTGTACTGTATTTCTGTGTATGTTTGTGCACGTTTCAATAACTCAATTCCCCCTTTTCTAGCAAAATATGAAGAAATGAAAGGTGACACAAGACTTTTGTGAGCTTCAGAGTAAGTACAAGAAATGATAATCAAATATTTACCACAAAAATCTTTTTCAACCAACAAAGGTCAGCTGACTTTAACTGACACAGCAAAAAGACAAATTGAACTGAATGCCAATATGTTATTTTTGCTTTATGTCTGCTGGAGTGCAAATTAACTATATTTGTTAGCATTTTTACCATATATTTTATCCAAAGATACCGTGTCTGTGTTATGATAACAGCTTGTTCAGCAGACCCATTTAAAAAAAAAAAAAAAAAAAGACAAATCTGTACATCACAGTAGAGGCTCTGTCATGCATCTATATCAGTGATGGGGCATCACAGGGAGTTTGACAAGGTGTGTGGTGGAAAAGGTCACATGCAAAGGGAGATTCACCTGCTTTCCTCTCCACCGAAGCTCCAGTGAAGTCAGTCGCTCAGAGACATTTGGCCAGCTTGATTGGTGGTTTTGATTCTTCCTTCCCTGACACGGAGACAGGAGACACCTGCTCAGCTGAGTAGGGTGAGGAACCAATTACTCTTGTCTGAGGAAAACAGAAGATAGTCTCCTGTCATTCACCAGGATAGACTCTTAGATATGTCAGCTGACTGTGGCCAACAGATGAGGTTTGGCACATCCATATCACACAGTCTTAGGTGCATGTAATGAAGGAGCACTTAGGGTTGCTATTATCCTTTGGATCCACATATTTGTTGTTTTTCTGCAATGACTCAGATTTCCTTGTAAAAAAAAAAAAAAAAAAAAGGTCAGTGCTAAAATTGTGTTTTTGCATTACTGCATTTGAAATGTGGCTCTTTAGTATCTCTTATTATTATTTTTAGCTATGAGGATGACTAAAAGAGTACAAAAGACAGTTATGTTTTTCAGACAGTTTACAGTTTTCTGAAATGTTAAAAGCATGTTTTTTAGACTGTATGGAGTTTATAATTAGAATTTTCTGACGTGTCATCCAGATGAAAGGAATATGGAGATATTTTAATTTAAATTTCCCCAAAAATTGGGATTAGAGGGATGGTATATAAGAGTCACAGTAAGAATAAGTATTACCACAGCTCTTGTGAAAGCTCTGGGAATGAGGCCTGAGAACTCAGAGAACACTTTATTATAATGGTTGCTTCCTGTAAGAGGTACTGGAGTCAAACAGCTTGGCTGGAACAGGGTCAACAACACGAGTGGATGACTCCATTCTGATAATTGCAACACTGATTGCATATTCTGTCATCAAATTTTCAGGTGACAGTCTAGGTGGAGGTTCGTGGAGAGAGAGATCTCAGGGAGTTGCTTCATTCTCATTAGCATCTCTAGCTTCCATTATTACATTTTTTGTCATTTAAAATTGAGCTGTTTCTTTACATTTAGAGAAGAATTTTTCATTGTTTCACTTTAAAGCGAGAGATTTAGGACACAGTTGTAGAAGAAAGGGTTTAACATCTCTTTGCTCTCTTCTCTTTCCCCTCACTCCAGCCAGTCGCAGCAGATGGCCACCATCCCTCTGTCAGAGGTTTGTGCCTGTTTAAAGGGTTTTTTCCTCCCCATTTGCTTGTAGAGGATATTTGAATGATTGGCTTTCCACCCTTAATGTTGGGCTCTTTACCTTACAATGTAAAGTGCCTTTGAGATTGACTACTGTGTTTTGGCACTGAGTGAATAAAATTGAGTGGTTACTGAAAATGTCTGTGAGGATGGCAGAAGCAATATTGTCTTCAGTGATTGATGCAGAGCCAGCTGTATGCGCCAGTTCAGTGTTGAAACCTGCAAGGTCGTGTAAGAGTTAGGCGGAGGAGTATTCACTACATGTGAATGTGCAGCTGTAGCATCATCATCAGGGTCTTTTCACAGAAAGAGAAGTGCTACATCACAGGCACACACACACAAAAAGTATACAAGTAAAAAAGTATAAAAGCCATATTTTCTGTGACCAAGGCAGCTAAAGAAAGCCCATACTGAGGTAGAAATGAAAAATATCCACATAAATCATTATTGAAAACTCTCAAATAACTGATCCATTACTGTTTTTCCATCTACACTTGGGAACTTTAGTACTTCAGGTGTTGGGCTTGGCTGCAAATCAAGAAAAGATCTTGAAACTTGGGATATGTGCTCCTTTTGAGAAATTGTTCTCCTGAGTCAAGACTTTAGAATAAATTATTGCTTCATTGTACAGCAGCAACTGGTAATGTGGGCTAATTTTGTTTCTGTTTGTGTTGTTTTTAGCCCCCACCGGAAAAGAAAAAAGTCATAATAGAAAAAAAAATTGTAGAGAAGCTAGCCAAGTGTTAACAACAACTCAGAATGCCACTGCAGCCATCTTTTCTACTCATGCTTGTATTTTTTTTACCCGTTTTCTGTGCATCAAAGATAACCTCTTCATGATGAAATCCGCTGTCAATCCCTTTACTGTGTAAGCGACTTTTCTACTAGTCAGCATAGTACGTACACGTAGGGTCATTGCTTCGTGTGATGTGCCATATGCAAGTGTGTCTATAGCCTCCAGGTTGGTTGAATTCCCATAATCCTTTCTATGTAGCCAAAGCGTTATGCAAATGGACACAAATGCATGACTATAAATTCAGCTTTACATAACCTTGGAAGAAAATTATGCAACAGCCTTCCACTTTACATGATTCTATGTACATTTACTTCAAACTATTCAGGCACATCGCTTTCTATTGAGTGCTGATTAACAGTTTTAGTTCATTACTCTTCAATTTAATCCGATTCTATTTATATAGCACCAAAGCACAGCTACAGTTGCCTCAAGGTGCCACAAGGTTACATATTGTAAGGTAAAAACCCTACAATATTAAAGCGAAAACTCCAACAATCAGATGGTATCCTATGAGAATGCACTCTATGACAGTGGAAAGGAAAAACTCTCTTTTAACTGGAAGAAACCTCTGGCAAAACCAAGCTCAGGGAGGGGTGTCCATCTGCCACGACTAGTGGTATGTGATACTGCATATTTTGGTATCGATCCGATATCAAGTAAATACGGGCCAGTATCACTGATACCGATACTTTTCAATAAATAAGATGGATGCATTATTGAATTGCTAAATCTCAATTAATTTTTATGACCTTAAGTGTTTTTTGTGATGTTTCCTTTTTTATTATTAAATAGTTAAAGCCCAGGACATAATTAATTAATTAATAATAAATTTTTATTAATTAAAATGCTTTAGAAAATTCTTAAATAAAAGGTGCATTCAAACCAGTAAACTAATGAAAACAAACAAGTACTGTTGAGAAACTATAATACAAAAATTACAATAAAATTTCTCAACAACAGAAAGAACAACTGGTGAAAATATAAATAATATGTAAACAACTTAACAACCCCCAAAGCATCTAAGTCACGTCTAAGTCACGTCTAAGTCACGTCTAAGTCATGTCTAAGTCACGTCTAAGTCACGTCACGTGACGGCGCAACATCTAAACACAAGAAGGGGAAGCAAAGTGTGCCTGCTCTGCGCTGACACAGGATCGGCGAGTCCGGCGACCTGGCGAAACCACAGCATTGCAAACAAGAGCAGAACCTAAAGTAAAGAATCGATCTCACCGGGCTGCTATCGATCCGATACCGATGCAGACTTGGTATCGATACAATCGATATTTGGATCGATCCGCCCACCACTAGCCATGACCAGTTAGGGGTGGCACACATGGGAGAGAGAGCCAGTTTAATAACTAATGATTAAATGCAGTAGAGGTGTATAAATACATGGAGAGTGAAAAACAGATGAGTGAAGAAAAAACGCTACATGGGAAGACCAAAACGGCCTATACCTATCGCAAGGAAGATTCAAAGTCGCCTATTCCACCCCTGACTATATGCTTTATAGGAAAGCAAATAGCAAATAGGAAAGTTTAAAGCCTAATCTTAAGAGTAGAGAATGTTTGTCTTCCAAATCCAAACTGGGAGCTGGTTCCACAGAAGAGGAGCCTGAATGCTGAAGTCTCGGCCTCCGATTCTACTTTTAAATTTCCTAAGAGCCACAAGTAAACCTTCAGAGAAAGAAGTTATATTATATCCAATACCTTGAATGTGAGAATAAGGATTTAAAGTTTAAATTTAATTTAACAGGGAGCCAATAAAGGGAAGCCAATATGGGAAAAATATGCTTTCTTTTTCTAGTCCCGGTCAGCACTCTTGCTGCAGTATTTTGGATCAACTGAAGGCTTTTCAGGGAGATTTTATGACATCCTGATAATAACGAATTGCATGAACTAGTTTGTCACTTTGACAGAGGATGTTTCTAATGTAGCAACATTGTGCAAAGTAAGTCCTAAATATTTGTTTAACGTCGATGTAGAAGGACATATCCTGATAAAAAAAAAATAACTTCAAGATTCTTCAAAGGCCACTGAAAGACAGACACCATGTTTCTAACATTTTAGATACACCCACAGGTTTTGTTTAAATTTGGAAGCAGGGAATCAGAGGTCATCCATGCCTCAGCTGGCCTCATCAGCTACTTTTGATTACATTGATTACTAGAGCGACAGTTATTTTCCAGCAAAGTTCCTGATATTTAAGAACGTGAAGATACATTAAACTCAACAAATTCCATCATTAAACATCTAAATAAATAAAAAAAACAACCTATCATTACACCAAGCTCAAATAACCAAACCATTAAAATTCTGCTGGCACATTAATGCACGACTAAAAATAATTATCCTCTATTATTACACTCTTAAAAAGGGGCAACTTTATAAAAGCATGACCTTGTCACCTCCGTGGATATGTCTATGTTTAACAAATGTAGCACTCTTTGCTGCCAATACTCTAGCAGCTCTAATTAAATTCCAATTGAAATTATAAATGTAGGACCTGTTACAAGGTGCTACTTTGCCGCTAAATATCTTAACTGTCCTCACAAAGTACAGAGTGTGGTGGGAGGGGAAAAAAAATTCCCTCAGAAAACACGGATCAGTTCCCGAACCACAGTCTTTAAGAGGCTGCACGCAGAGCAGTCCTAGAAAATTGCACTTCTGTTTTGTTTTCATTTTATGACCCAGCTGTTGCTTGATGGCAGCGGAACATATGTCATGTGGAATTGATGGAAGTGCAAATTTCTGTGCAATCGGAGCTTTGAATTACGAGCAAAATGTTTTGCATCAATATTGGCAGCTGTGTAATCTTTTACAAAGTGAACCCTTGAAGGCTTTTTTTTTTCAGCAGAGACATTCTGCCAAAGTAAGAAAAGTGCAGTTTACTAATAGTTTACTATAACACTTTGCTATGTGTCCCATAGTAAGGCCTTGACAGCATCACAGTGAGCCAGCATCGGCAATAGTGGTAAACTGAAACCGGAGGAGCTAAATGGAGTTCAATCATTCGAAAATAAATTAAATTGTTTGCATTTGTGCCTCCGTGGAAAAGGAAAAACATTGCGTGCGTCAGGTGTCCAACCAAGCATATAAAAAGCTATAAATTTTAAAGATTAAAAAGTAATTTTGTCTAGTCTTCTAGCTGATATGGATCTGGTTTCGTATCATACCTTTACATTGTGTTATGTTTTATTCTTTAAGTGTGAACTGACCAGGCAAAACACATAAATAAAACACGCACACGTAATAATCCTAATCTATCATCCAAATGCAGCGAGGGCCACTGAAATGCCTCGGTGGGCCTCTTGTTAGCTGTTTACTCTGTCGCACAATAGCTTTAATTTCACTGTGTTTAGGAATACCTGCTGCTCAAGTTACTTCTTCCTGTCTCGCCTAACCCCTCTGTGACTTGTGACCCATCTAAATCACTTTTCAGTGTAAAGAGTGTGTCATTAGATGTTTAATTTAAAACCACATTACACTTTACAGCACCCCAGTGAGCTTTAACACTGACTAACAAATATCCTATTGAGTATAAAGTAATAAATACATGATTAAACAGATGTCCCATCTCAGTTATTATTTCAAAGAAATAGCTGGATCCCTGGACTTGCAGGATTTGAATTAAAGCGCATAGTAAGAGCTGCATAGTCTGCATAGACTCTGTAAATTGGAACAATGGGGTACTCAGTGTGAAATTAACAGTTAAGAACAAAATAAAATAAAAGTTAAGTGTATAAGAAGTATATTAGCTATTGTGGCTCACTATCTTTTTATATTCATGGGAAGGGACTGAGTAGATAACATGCAAACTGTGCAATTAAAACTGGCCCGTGGGTAAAAAGAAATATAGGTCAGACAATGAGAGGAATGATGACAAGAAAGCTGTTGATTTTCTGCCTCTGGTGAAGGGATTGATAGGCAATAAAACTTTCTATCTTCCAAAAGAGCTCATTCATGATGCCCGAAGCCAATACCAACACTGCCACATGACCAAGTGCTTTAAACAGAAGAGCCACTATTTGTATCGTTATTAATTCATTCAACCTTGATTTAATTTCGAAAACACATAAAGGTAGAGGCCTACAGCGCTACAGCCCCATGCCCGTTGAGAAGATTGTTTGGCATGAAACAAAGAGACTTTGATGACATAATGATCCCCAACTCCACCCCCCACCCCCCCCACACACACACAGTGCAAGGACCCTATCCAACCCCAGAGACATAAATTCCTGAGAAACACTGGCAGCAAATAAGCTGGGAATTCACTGGAAGTGGCTGGCGCAGGTAGAAATGAGACTTTGAGGGAAAAAAATTTTCTCTCACTTCGAACCTGTGGCCAAGAAGCTTACACCTGCAGTGCTGACATACATCAAGGAGGTGAAGCACTTCTGGGACAAATCCTGTAGGCACCAGGTATCCATCAAAGGGCTGGAGACAGCCATCCGTACCAATTTCATTCAAAAATAATGCTATTTAAATTATGGAATACTGGTGTGAAGTGAGTTTCTGTCTCCCTTTTTCTTTTTTAATGTGTAAAATGAACTTACTGTGCAAGTAAAAGTACTCCTGTTAATTCTGGTTTTACGGATTAATCAGTATGAAGGAGTATTTGAAAAAAAAAATCAGCTTTTTTTCCATATGGCCTTTGAAAGCAGAGAAAAATCAGTGAACCCATATATAAAAGCAGCACACTGTCTCTCTTTCTTCTTATTGTGCTAGTTTATCGTGATCCTGAAGATCTGAAAGAATCCCTGCTAATGCTCTGCAATAATGGACACCAATTATATAGGCGACAAATGCTAAAAATGTACCGAACGCGTCCTACACACCTCTCTCCCCTCACTAAATGACACGTCTGATGATATTCAGTAAACATTGTTTCAGTAGTAGTTTGAAGCAAGCTCTTTATTGCACGCAGGGAAACATGTCTGCAAAATTTGAATTTCAAAATAGCATCCTTTGAAGATGGGAGAAAAAAATCCTCTTATGTTTGAAAGAAAAACTAGATATGTCCCAGTGGGGACTGTGTGGTGCAGCAGAGCTATTTCCTGGTCAGACAGCAACACTGGGTCAAACAGGTACACTTATAATAAGCTGTAAAAGTGGATAATAATTGCAGTGTTGTGAAAGGGCATGTTATGATGCGCGCCAATTGAAGTGATGAATGCCGGAGATTGAAGATCCCGGCGTTATCATGTGACTGGGAGGCTGAAGACTTCTTGATCTGATTGCACTCTTGTCTAATGGAGCTAGTTTCAGATGCAGTATGCTCCAAATGAAAACAAGATTAAAGCGCTGATAGAGTTTTACAGCTGGGCATAGACCCTTTTTTCCTTCTCCTCAGCCACGAGTGTAGATGCTTCAGAAGGTAAAGAGCTCTCTGGAGGAAAAGGGGTCATTTTATGTGTACTTCTCTCCGTGTGTTTGCTTTGCTTGTGAGATGAGAAACTCAAGAAGAAAGCGAACAAGGGTTGTTTGGTTTTTTGTGGGTGTATTACTGATGGCAATGCTGCCAAATTTCCCCTTACGAGCTTTGCACGGCTGTAGAGCTGAGCTCTGTCAGCTTCAAAGATAACGAAAACCTAATTTCCGGTATAAAAATGCCATATCTAAATTAAAAGGTAACACTTTTCGACTCGGATAGAAAAAGAAAGTCTAAAGTGAAAATGAAAGATTCAAGTTTCCAAATTACATGTCTGCCGATACAATAGCCATTTAATGACATGTTCAGGATTACTAAACTACATTGTGATTTATAATAGACTCACTTTTTCGCCCCCTTCGCTGTGAGAAAAGGCTCACTCCTGACCTGAGATGTTCTAAGAAAGATTTAGAGCCAGCAGAGAAACAGTGCATGAGAGAACATAATAATTAGTAGCTCAAATGTCACCGTCACCAAGGAGCAACCAATTTAGCATGCCGACATCATGTCTCAGCCTTGGGACAGAGGCGGAACGAGAGGGAGAGATGATATTCGAGTATCATCCTCAGCAATGTAGACAGAAACAATCGCAGACAAAAACAGTTTCTGGAGGGGGATGTGACCCCCTGTACATCCCCTCCCCTGAGAGGCTCCCCAGCCTCTCTGCATCCCAGAGGGCTGCCATGTGTAGGCTTAGCCTCTCCTCTGGGTATACAAGGGCCCCTCCTGCTGCTGTACAAATACACATCCGCTGGAGAATCTCTGCTCTGCTCTGCAGCAATCAGCCCATGGCCCATTTACAGTCAAAGCGCACACGAGCAATGATTCTTTTACAATAAAAAACCCCCACTAAAAGTTTGACAATCCGATGCTATCTGTGCATTCCCGTAGCAGCTTGTCGTGTTTCTCCACTAGACGTGGGTCACCTGTTTTGAAGCGAGAACTTAATGTCGACGTGTGCGCCATGTGGCCTGCGAGCAGAGGAGGGTTGTGGAGTGCTATCTACCGGCACAGCTCAGCAGAATAAACTGCACTCAGTGTTCCACGCCGAGCCCTCGTGATTAGATTCTCTAAGGGCTTCGACAAAGATAACACTTGTGACGCTAATCCAGTGCATCGTGGGATATGTTCTGTGTGTTTGTTTGGGATAGGAGGAGGAGGGGGCGGCGGCAGCAGCGGTGGGAGCGGTGGTGGGGGTGGGGGGTGCACCTTGCCTGGTGAGCATGTAATGTTGTTGTCAAGGCCACAGACACCTCCTCAGAGCACAGAGAAGATGAAGGCTGACGCTTCTCTCCCGCCATTTCTAAGCAGATTACTTCTCCTCTTTATTGAACGCTTCCTGCTCGCTTGCCGAGCCCCCACCTATACACGAGCGCAAATAGAAAGTCATGTTAAATTCATCCAAAAGGTTAAAATGCCACAGTCTGTATTAAATGGAAACCTGTTCTGCGACCGCAGCTGAATCCTGTGGAGGCACTTTGGGACATTAAGCCTGATCTTGCCGAGACCCTGGCGTTATCACACTGCCTCGCGTTTGGGCTATCGCAGTAACCTTCTTTATCGCGTTAATCGGCTATGCCCATGAAGAGCAGCACCCTCTATTCACTTCACATATTAAGCAGGAACAGCATAAGACCTGCAGGGATGGCTCCTATCTTTTTGTTACAAAAAAAAAAGAAAGGCGTAGCTTTTTGCACACGGGAATACAATCTTTCAGTCAAAAGCCTCTTGCTTGTTTGCTGGGCAAACAGATAAGCGTATAGATTTTCCCTGTGAGAGGCCACAAAGCAAGATATTTGTATAACATAATGCTGCAATGAATGCAAATTCTTTTCCAGAGATGCTTTTAAAGCTGCCTAACCCAGTCAGCTACCTATTTTATATATATTTGTGTTGTTCTCTTTCTACTTACAATCATCATCTCCGTTTCTTTTGTGAATAACGGCGTGAGACAGTAGCGCTTGTCAGCACACATTCAAAGAGAAATGCAAATTCAGTCCAAGTGCTGACACCAGTTGTACAAAGAGTCTGCTACAGCATGCTTCGTGATCAGAGTGATCATTAGTCTGTACTGGCTGCATGCGACTGGTTAGTTAGCCTGGCTTTTACACCTGCACCTCACCTGCCTGAACAGGTGAACAATCGGCAACGGTGCGTTAAAATGACCACACACAGAAGAAAGTAAAAGTCAAGCACAGCGTGGAAGATGGTTCACACACTCCTCTCAGTAGTCTCGCACACTGCCAACTGTGCAATTGTCCCTCAGTGCGAGACTGTGTGACCACAATTAGACACTTTTTTTGGCAACAGTGGTATTCATCTTCAAGCGCAGTGAAGACCTTCCCTAGAATGCAGAACTTTTGATAACATCACTCTGAGAATCTTCATTTATTAATTAAACGGCTGCTCAATTGTTTGAATTCATTGTTTACTCAGGTGTGACTTTTTGACTGACTGTATATTGCCAAAGAGATGTAAAGTGAACTCGTGCATGCTCCAGCGATTGAGGCGACCACGGCTGGTACATCCACACTCCACATCTTTGTGCCGGGGGCCCTAAGGCAGCAGTGTTAGCCCCAAATTGACAAAGCAACTAGATGTGACAGGGGGAGTCATAAAATTTCATTTTGTGAGATCCGTGTTTTCCCCTTCTCGCCCATCCCTCAGCACTTCAAAAATTAGATCATTGCTCAGTTTAAAGGGATATGATTTATTACTAGGTTTACGTTAGCCTCTCATTGAGTTAAGATGGAAGAGGACAAACCGGGGAGCCTCTGGGGACGGAGGCATGCAGATTTGATGTGGTCGTAGCTGCTGCACAAGCACTGTAATTTCTGTCTTGTCTTTGACAAATACACGTCTTTATGAGTCTGCGGCTGTGAGATGCATTATCCATGTTGATGTTTTTATCAGAGTAATTCCAGGTAAATTGTGGCTTTTGGGTCCGACACTTTGCTTTTTTTTTTCCAAGATGAGGTGATGACTGCAGCAGAGCCGTAATGAAAGCACTGTGCATCATTTTTTAGAGACATTGAAATACTCACCAATGGCATCAGATGTGTTCACAGTCTGGATAATGGTCATGTGATACGCAGTTGTGCATGCATTCATTACAATGAAATAATTGTTGGTTTCCAGGGAACAGCTTATAAAACCCACAGTGGCTTTGCAGGGATTCACAGCTTCCCCCCCTACTTCTGTCTGGGCACTGTGGCTCCTAGGGCCCAGCTTTTGATTGCATGAGAGAGACAGCCCTCTAGCAAAGATGAAATATATCAATGGTACTCCATCTCCCTCCCATCCCTAATTTCTTGGGTGCTACAGTGGAGTATAGATTGCGGGAGCGGCTCTGTGAAGCATGAAGCCCTGGCTGAATACTAGGTCAGCTAACAATCTGAGACCACGGGGATACAGTGGCCTGAGTTTCATATTGGTACACGCCTACTGTCCGGCAAACTGAGATGAGATACGCTGTAATTGAAAACACTGAACTGAAGCCTTTTGTGACTCAGAACTGCTCCTAAAAACGGACTCCCACACTGTTTTCTCATTCGTTCGCATTTCATTTTGCAAACATGTTTTTGAACAGGAAGCTGCACTTCAACTAAAAATAAAAAAAGGTCGGTGGTGCATGTCTTTGCATTGCTTAAACATCTCATGATATGAAAGGGCAAGACCTCCTGCCTTCAGTGATGAACTGTGGCGTAGTCTGATCATGTAAATAGTATGCTCTTTATGCAAATCCTCATCCAGTTAATAGCTTCTGATTGCTGTGCTATTACTGATTGTTGGTGTTTAACATGATGGCAGTAAAACACTAAAGCATTCTATTTATTTTCCACCACAAGCACCTCTGAACACATGCAAGGCAAGTGCATTTTGTAACATTAATATCACAGGCCTTAATAAAAAAGAATAATGGGATGAATATGGCGTCCACACGCATGCTTGGCTGTGAGACAGAGAACAAAGCCATTTCCCTTTGCGGTAGGATTCTCCATGGCTGTGAGCATGCATGAGAGGGATGAAGTAACATTTGGCTGCTCAATTAATTTTAAAGGTTTTTACACTATTAAGCACAATTTGTCCTGCGGCTAATACATCCTCTCCTCTGTCTTTCTTTTCTCTCTTTGATATTTTTTTGTGCACTGGCAGAATTCCTGTATTTTAATCTTGTATATTAAAAATGCTGGTTGTGAGAGTCATACCATTTGTATGTCGGGTCCATTTGTATCAGAGCAAAACTTACATTTTCCTGTAACTTCTATGTTGTGGCTGGAAGCACTCCCAATCCTGCTGCAAACACAGCAGCTCCCCTTCATCGTGAAAATGATCATAAGTGTAATAAAGCAAAATCTGAGTGTAAACATTTGGAAACGTTAAAGCAATCAAACTGCACTGTTTCTCCAGCTTTTCATAAATATTAGATGTTTGAGACCAATACAGATTTTTAATATCTGATAACAGCTAGCTAGCTAGCTGTCACCGCTACGTTAGCATCCGCGAAGGTGGCTAACACAGCCAGGGTAAGTTAATTAGTAAACTATGTGACAGCATTACAGGGTCATCATCTGTTAAGCAACGCATCAAGGGTAAGAGCCTACAAAACTACTACTTGTGATGATGATATACATCCACCGTTCGCTTTGTTAGGTACACACTACTGCCTTAATTCTTCTTGCCACAGATACAAGGTGCTGCAAACTTTTCTCAGAGATTGGTCCATACTGACATGATAGCGTCACGCACTTGCTGCAGATTTGTCTGTTGCACATCCATGTTGTGAATTTCGTGTTCCCCCACATCCCAGAGGTGTGCTATTGGATTGAGATTTGGTGACTGTGGATGACATTTGAGTTGTCATCGTCATGTTCAAGAAACTACTTTGATTCGACATGGTGAGCTATCCTGCTGGAAGTAGCCATCAGAAGA
Organism: Haplochromis burtoni; assembly: GCF_018398535.1. Classification (NCBI taxonomy): domain Eukaryota; kingdom Metazoa; phylum Chordata; class Actinopteri; order Cichliformes; family Cichlidae; genus Haplochromis; species Haplochromis burtoni. The sequence goes on from NW_024582380.1 coordinate 3,755,412, forward strand.
TGGGTACACTGTGGTCTTAAAGGGATGGAAGTGTTCAACAACAATACTCAGGTAGGCTACGGTGTCTAAATGATGCTCAAGTAGTAGTAAAGGGCTCATAGTGTGCCAAAAAAAGATCCAAAATATCCCCCATTACTCCACCAGCAGCAGCCTGTACAGCTGATATTAAGCAAGATGGCTCCACGCTTTCAGAGATGCTCTTCTGCACACTTTGGTTGTAACAAGTAGGTATTTGAGTCACTGTTGCCTTCCTATCAGCTAGAAGCAGTCGACCCATTGTCCTCTGACATCAGCAGGGTGTTTTCAGAGAAATGCTGCTCATTGGATGTTTTTCATTTTTTAGGCCACTCTCTGTAGAGAGTTTTTTGAGGGAAAATGCCAGCAGAAATACTTCCATACCAGATCTGGCACCAACAATCATGCCACATTCTTAAATCATCTTCCCCATTCTGATGCTCAATTTGAACTTCAGCAGGTTTACTTGACCATGTTTATATGCCTAAATGCACTGAAACGATTAGCTAATCAGATATTTGTGTTAATAATCAGTCACACAGGTATATAATATATAATTTAATATAGATTCCATTCATCTTCAACTGTCTCGTAAAGAGAAACTCAAAATGTGACCATTTGCATGACCTCAAACTCAATATGGTACTTACTGTGGACCATTGCAGGGCTGTGTTTGTGTGTTATCCATGTAGATAACACACAAACACACGCACACACAGATGCCTTAATCTATTAGAGATGAATGTCATTTTTGATTATATTTCTTCTTTTAAGTAGTCAAACAAAAGAGAAATAACAGATTTTAAAGAAAGGACAGACAACTTGGTGAACAAACGGAAAAAAATGAAAGCTATTTTCTAAAGAAGCTGTATCCAAAAGTATTAAATATTCAGAAAACACTTTGGAGATTTGCACAAGTAGGGTATGTTTTTCAATACTTTTGGCAACACAAATGAACTTTCACATTCATTGTAATGGGCTTACAATTAAAATGTCGTAATAAGGCAGAAGTAGGAAAAGTAGGAAAGTTCATTTCTCAAAACTCACAGTTGATTAAATATTTTTAAGATAACTTAACATAAAAAAATATCCTAAGACTGAGCAAGGGTAGTTAAAGTTTCATTTCCAGTCCAATTTGTTTTTAGGCTTTAATTCTTGTTGGCCTGTGTTAGACAACACAGGGAAAAGAAGAAATAAAGGTTTTAGTCAAGTATCACCCATGTTACACTATATTCAGTGACCTGCCAGGTCAACAAGCTTTAGTGTAATTTTACAGTAGATGTGAAGATAGAAGCTTTTTTTTTCCCCATTCACAGGCTGTGAAGGAAGATGTTATTTTTATTTTAGCTTCTGCTGCTGCAGTGTAGCTCCCCAGTGAGGAGCAAACTCCGTTTCCCTCAAAGCAAGAGGAAAAATGAGTCATGACCGTGTTAATGAATGTCACAGAGCAGTGATAAAACATGTGGTAAAAGCCCTACAATCCTTCAGCAGAATAGAATGACCATGGTTTAGGTTAATTACCATAGTTTCTATTAGTGCCAGTGTCATGCTTGTCTGGTAAATGTTCCCTAAATTGCAATTAAAATGACCAAATGTGCTACTAAGTTACAAGAAGTCAGACAGTAACCGGCCAGAATCTGATTTTGTGACTGGGAGAATTAAAGTGCAACTTTTAGAACCCCCCCGCCAAAAAGGAAAAAAATATATATGTATATATTTAAAAATGTTTTAAAAATAAAAGAATCAACATGCCATTTAAAACTGGATTAAAAATAAAAAAACATCTTCAGGAGTTCTCTCGTGAGCTATAGCAAAAGGTTTTCTACTGTTTAATTTATATGTGTCATTTAGTACGATGCACAATGCCCCAATTACACTTTAATTCATGTTTGCACTGTAGAAATGATACACTGTTCTTTAAAAAAATGATGATGATAAAGAAAAGGATGTAATAATGAATAGTTATGTCAGATTTAAATCGGAATATCTCCTTCCACACCTCGAGGCTGTGCTCAGAAAGGGATTTACAGTAAGAACCTAATATGACTTCTTTAGGATAATACAGTGTATGAACAGAGGAAGTAAGTTTAGTTTTACTGCTGTCTCCTTGATAAATGTCAAATACTTTTTTTGCATAACGTGCCTTTGAGTATTTTGAACTGATAAACCCTCGTCTATGTTATTACTGTGAATCACGTCACACTGAAAACACTGAGAGTAGAATAAATTAAAGATATCCAAGGGATACATCTAGTTTGGCTTATTTAAAACTAACACAAAAATTGATGTGCCAACAAAAAAAATTTAATGAATAGTAAAAAAAGTAAAAAACAATGAAATCCTTGACTGTTCATGGGGAAAGTACAGGAAAGTCAACTTTTGTTGTGGGAATGAATATATATATATATATATATATACACACATAAAAAAAAAACACCCAGCACGCCCCTGCGGGCGGTTTATCCTTCAAGCTCGGGTCCTCTACCAGAGGCCTGGGAGCTTGAGGGTCCTGCGCAGTATCTTAGCTGTTCCCAGGACTGCGCTCTTCTGGACAGAGATCTCCGATGTTTTCCCGGGATCTGCTGGAGCCACTCGCCTAGCTTGGGAGTCACCGCACCTAGTGCTCCGATTACCACGGGGACCACCGTTACCTTCACCCTCCACATCCTCTCGAGCTCTTCTCTGAGCCCTTGGTATTTCTCCAGCTTCTCGTGTTCCTTCTTCCTGATATTGCTGTCATTCGGAACCGCTACATCGATCACTACGGCCGTCTTCTTCTGTTTGTCTACCACCACTATGTCCGGTTGGTTAGCCACCACCATTTTGTCCGTCTGTATCTGGAAGTCCCACAGGATCTTAGCTCGGTCATTCTCCACCACCCTTGGGGGCATCTCCCATTTTGACCTCGGGACTTCCAGGTTATACTCGGCACAGATGTTCCTGTACACTATGCCGGCCACTTGGTTATGGCGTTCCATGTATGCCTT